>NC_140504.1:29924873-30239873 GCF_964339955.1 Pipistrellus hanaki
GGATGAGGTAGAAGCTATGATACCATTGGGATCCCCGGGGCTACATATGCCTCAGCCTGAACTGACACTAAATTGCTCAGTGACTTTTGTGCATTTAATGTGGTCCCGGAACCATGTCACCTGCTGCACACATATTATTGCATTGTGTTTATAGCCCAGGAGCATTCATGTAACAAAAGTAACTGAACATTTCATTTTTACTCTGGTCACCAAGTTAGATTAAGTTATCTTGGGGAGAGCTATGTGTCTGTCTAGCACAGGCTACATCCCCATTATCTTGGGGAGAGCTATGTGTCTGTCTAGCACAGAACATCACAAGTTGTGATGGGCCTGCTCCTGCTGGGATTGAGCTGGCGATGGGCCCCAATAACCTGGGGAGAGGGCTGCATGCCAGGGGTGAGGACACAGCTGTTTTCAGGGCACACTAGCCTGTCTGGATCCCTGGGAGGTGGGAGGTGGGACAGGCAATGTGACAGCTCATGCTAGAGTCACCACACAGAGTAGGCCTCACTGATCCTAAATATCATTCTGTATAAGCTGATGCCTGAGGTGGATACCATGTATTGAACTCTTTTGGGGCTTTTTACCAATATTCCAACATTTGACTCTTAAAACAGCCTGGGAGATGGAGACTGTCCCTGTTTTGCAGATGGGAGAAACTGATGCTTAGCAGGGGCTAGTGATTGGGCGGTAAGAGGCAGAGCTGAGATTTGCATCCAGTCTTCCTGGGTCAAAGCCCCTGCACTCCACCACTTCCCTCCAACAGTGTTTGGAGTGGGGAAGGAAAAGGGACGCATGGTCCAGGGAGTGGCCAGGGGAAGCAGGCCTTTCCCCACACAGGGTGTCCCTTGTTCCTGGGCCACACCCACCCTCAGAAATCAAGGGTTTGAGGTGTCAGAGAGAGTTCTTTTAACCATCTTTTGTGGTTAGTCACCCCTGTTGTTTCTATGTCTCCCCGTATTCCGAGTTGATTTCTCGCCATTCTGGGATCTTCTTCCTTCTCCAGACTTGGGCAGTGCATGCCAAGGTAGTACAGTTCAGGCCTTCACGCCAACCAGACTCCTCTCCACCTCTGCTATGCCTCATGTTCCAGGACATGTGGTGCATGAGCATGTGTGGGGTCCAAGCACTGACCCTGTGCATTCTAAATGGAGCGGGAGAGGGAGGAGTCTACCCAGAATAATTTAATCTAATTTGGTGAGCAGAGTAAAAATGAAATGTTCACTGTTACTTTTGTATGTGAATGCTCCTGTGCTACTGCGCTCCTTATGGCTAAGCTGTGCACTGAGCTCAGTCCTTGGTTGCATTTTAAGTGTGAATTCTCCCATCATGTGTCTTAGGAAGTATAGCGTGTTTAATTCTACCACCAAAGGCTTCTCGCTTACTATTAGTGAATTTTAAAATGAGGTTGGTCTTTAAAAAATAAAAAAGATTTAGGAGGGGGAAAAATTAAGTTGATCTTTGAAAGACAAATATTTGATGAATATTGTTAATCTCTCACTGAGTGGTGCTAGCCACAGGGTATGTTAACTACGGAGCCTCCTAAAGAGGCCACTGTGCAACAGGCATAGATCTCGGGCTTTGCCTCTTAGAATGATAGAAAATAATTACAGAATGAAGATACAAGAGGAATTGTGTTCTTTTTGTGTTGTCTTGCCTGCTTTTTGTTTTGGTTGGCTTGTTTTATTTTAAACAGAAGACTTAAACAGACTGTCAGCTTATACAGAATGGAATTTAGGATCAGTGAGGCCTACTCTGTGAGGTGACTTTAGCATGAGTTGTCACATTGCCTCCCACCAAGGTCTGCTGAGGGAGGTGCCTGCACATCACTGGTGGGTGATGGGTCCTAGTGTGAGAAGACCAGCAACCTTAAACATGCATGTGGATGGAGTCCTACAACTGATGCCTGAGGTCAGGGGTCTGGTCTGCAGGGCAGCCTTGCTCACCATGCAGCTAACTTCCTACCCAGGAGAAAAGACAGTGATGCAAATGGTCTCCCAGAGGGAGAGTGTCATCTCTTTGTTAAAATCCTGTCTTGCCTTGCCCTGTCCAGTTTGCTAAGTGGGTAGAGCATTGACCCAAGGACTGAAGGGTAGCAGGTTCAGTTCCTGGTCAAGGCCATGTACCTTGGTTGCAGGGTAATCCCCAGGCTTCAGGAGACAATCATTCAATGTTTCTCTCTCCCCTTCCCCCTTTCACTCTCTCTAAAAGTCAATGGAAATAAAATATCCTTGGGTGAGGATTCAAATAAAAGAGTAATATGTAAATTGACCATCACTCAAATACACAAGATGGCAGCCCTCATGTGGTCAAAGTTGACTTCCCACCTGTGGACACAAGATGGCCACCACAAGATGGCATGCAAGGGAGAACAGTTGTGGGTGATCAGGCCTGCAGGGGAGGGGAGTTGGGAAGGACCCAGGCATGCAGGGGAGGGAAGTTAGGAGGGACCAGGCCTGCAGGGGAGGGCAGTTGGGGGCAACCAGTCCAGCAGGGGAGGGCAGTTGGAGGTGACCAGTCCAGCAGGGGAGAGCAGTTTGGGGCAGCCAGTTCAGGGGAGGGCAGTTAGGGGCAACCAGGCCTGCAGGGGAGAGCAGTTGGGGGGGTCCAGGCCTGCAGGGGAGGGCAGTTGAGGGGGGGGGGGTGAGACACCAGCCTGCAGGGGAGGACCAGTTAGGGCAGCAGGGAGGGCAGTTAGGGGTGACTGGGCTGGCAGAAGAGGGCAATTAGGGGCAACCAGGCCTGCTGTGGAGGGCAGTTGGAGGGGACCAGGCCTGCAGGGCAGTTGCAGGAGGAACCAGGCCTGCAGAGGAGGGCAGTTGGGGAGGACCAGGACTGCAGGGGAGAGCAGTTGGGGGTGCCAGGCCTGCGTGAGGGGGCATTTGGGAGTGACCATATTGGTAGGGGAGGGGCAATTAGCTGCGACCAGACTGGCAAGGGAGGGCAGTTAGGGGTGACCAGGTTGGCAGGGGAGGGCAGTTAGGGGTGACCAGGCCATCAGGGGAGGGCAATTAGGGGCAATCAGGCAGGCAGGCAGGTGAGCAGTTGGGAGCCAGCAGACCTGGATTGTGAAAGGGATGTCCCAGATTGGAGAGGGTGCAGGCTGGGCTGAGGGACACATATACTCCCTCCCCTCCCCTGTGCACAAATTTCATGCACCGGGCCTCTAGTAATTAAAGCCCTATATTCTCAGCATTGTAAAATAATTACAGCTAACATATAATAAGTGGTTATTACATGTCAGAGGTGTTCTGAGCACTCTTATTTTATTAACCCACTTAACCCTCACAACAGCTCTCTGAGGCTGGTCCTATGATTGCACAGTGGATAATGTGGAGGCATGAAGAGGATGGAGTCGCTGATGTTTCAGTCTGCAATGCCAGTCCTGGTCGCAGAACCTGCACTTAGAGAGAGCATATCAGTTACCAAGATGGGCGTAGAAAGCTTACAACCAGTGTTACCCATTAAAAGTTTTCAAAACTAAAACCCTTAGGATTAGACTGAAAGTGCCAAACAGTCTTTTATATGAAGATATTTTCTGAAACCTAAAATTAAAGCTGAGATTTTTTGAAGGATTTTATTTCCTGACTAGAGGCCTGGTGCATAAAATTCATGCACTGAGGCTTTTTTTTGGGGGGGGGGGGGGGGCGGGGGGGCCTGTCCCTCAGCCCAGCCTGCACCCTCTCCAATCTGGGACATCCCTCTCACAATCCAAGACTGCTGGCTCCCAACCTCTCCCCTGCCTCCCAGCCTGATCACCCCCTAACCACTCCTCTGCCAGCCTAATAGATGCCTGACTGCTCCCCTGCTGGCCTAATTGCCCCCAACTGCCCTCCCCTGCCAGCCTGGTCAAACCCAACTGCTCTCTTCTACAGGCCTGGTTGCCCCCAACTGCCCTCCCCTGCTGGCTTGATCACCCACAACTACCCTCCCCTGCCAGCCATCTTGTTGCGGCCATCTTTGACCACATGGGGGAGGCCATCTTGTGTGAGGGCATGAAGGTCAATTTGCATATTTCCTCTTTATTATACAGGATTGTTAAACTGAACTAGACTCTGCCTATTTGTACATTTTATAAATTTCTTTGTTAAAACAGTAAAATAATATATAATAAGAAGTAACTATGGTAAATGACTTCCATATTTCATATTCCATACCAGATTTCTCATCACTTTCACCCCACAATCTGATTCTTCAGTTCTCTTAGCTATTCATTTCCTTAGCTATTTCCTTACCTATCTCTGCTCTTAGCTATCCATTTTCTTAAGGAAAAAAGGATAGAGGAGATTTCTAAAGTGAGAAAAATTTGAGCTCTTAAACAGTGTGCAGACATGGTGCCTGTCTGAAACAGCCCCCTGTGGGCTGAGGTGACTGGGGGAGGTCCTCAGGAAGCAGAGGGTGCAACCCCCTTGGCTTCATTGCCCAGCTCCTCTGACCGTGGGCACTTGAGTGTCCATTAGGACACAGGCCCATGGGGATAGGGTGCATCTATTTCTCTGGGTGGGCAGTTAACGTGGGGTTGACACTATTGATGCTTGGCTCTCTTGGAGTTGTAACCCCAAAACTCTTAGGATCTCCAGTGTCTCCCCTCCCCACCTCCTTGCCCCTTGCACTCAGGAGAGAGTCTGTCATGCCCTCCACTGTCTTTCCTCCTACTGAGGGCTCTGCACCTGGTTAACTAGCCACCATCTGTGTTAGCTATTTCCATATGCATTTTGAGAACCAAGTAAGAAAACCCCCTCCCCTCATCCATGCCTTTTCTGAGGGGAGGGAAGGGAGGCAACACAGTGATGGCTTTCATCGGAGCAGCAAACAGGTCATGCTCTATTAGCAGCGGAGCAGACAGGTGGCTGCATTAAAGGGGCGGTCAGAGACATGCTGCTGCCTCCATGGTCATACTGGACTTCTTTTCAAAAGGAAATGCTCACCTTCAAGCAGGGCAGGACAGGGAGCCACTGCTGGGGGTATATCCCCCCAACTCCTTTAAAATCCAGGCTTTGTTGTAAGTTTGTAGTGGAGATGTCACACATCATTTCCATTTTGTGGTATAATTAAGGGCAATTACTCAGGTTAGAGATTCTGGCCCAGGTGAGGCTGAGTTAATAAATAGCTGTCTGCCTCTGGCATTAGCAAGAGTATCTTCATTAAGGTGGTTATGCATCAAGAGCACTGAATAGGTTGCCATGGTATTTGCGGGCTTCAGCCTGGACTCTGGCTTTCCCTGGCATTAACATGTTCAGCTTTCAGTTAAAGGTGCTTCCTTACAGAGCAGAGCAGAGCAGAGGGCCATGTAATAGGTAGAAGGACTGTGGCTCAGGAACTCAACCGCAAAGGCTGATGAATGCATGGATATTTTAAAATAAGTGTTGATTCTGACAGTTTTTATTTAGAAAATTGTTTTACCTCTATCCATTCATCTACCCAGAGGGACTGTTCCCTAGCACGTGGAAAAGCTGCTGCTCTCCCTCAGAAAACCCTGCCCAGACCCAGGACCAACTCACTGACAGGGATTAGGTCTTATTCGGCTTTGAACGCACAAAGCCTGGTGCACAGCAGATGTTCGAATGTTTGCCAAATGAATGCATGAATTTTGCTCACCCCTTAGGCCAAATGGACCTAAGAGTCACATTTTGAATTATGATTCTCTCACTGACCAACTTCCTGCAGCATCTGGACACAGCGCTTGTCCTCAGGTGCTGTGAGGAGGAAGCACTGGAGACTGCAGATCCACGTTGTCTCTCGCAGCAAAGCAGTTGTGTGGTTGGATTAGCTCCGACAGTGTTCTCCAAGTGTCCCTGGACCAACAGGATCCAGATCCCGAATCTCCTAAAGATCCTGGATAATTTATGGGACGTCTATGTTACTTCCAAAATTTTATAGTTACTAGTAGCTGTAAAAAGACAAATGATGGGAGCTTGTTTGTGACTAAAGATGTTAACCATTTCTCATTCATTGCAAATGAAATACCATGTTTTTTGTTACTGTTTTACTTTGGTGTTTTACTTTTCGGTTGTATTAAACTTGTGTATTAAATATAATCATATTTTTGGTGGGGTGTGTTTTTTTTTGTTTTGTTTTTTAAAAAGACAAATGATGACCATGTGATGTCGTTCTCAGTAATGCAGTTTCATTGTGAAAATAGCAATTTTTCAAGGCCCTGAGGGACAAGAGTTGACATGTAAGGCCTTATTTTTTTTTTAAATATTTTTTTTATTTATTTCAGAGAGGAAAGGGAGAGGGAGAGAGGGAGGGTAACATCCAGGTGAGAGAGAATCATTGACCCGTTGCCTCCTGCACGCCCTGTACCGGGGATTGACCACACAACCTAGGCATGTGCCCTGACCCGGAATTGAATTGTGACCTGGTTCATAGGTGGATGCTCAGCCAGTGAACCATGCTGGCTGGGTAAGGATTTATTTTTTAATCTCATGCCCTCTATGCTTATGTTTCATGGAAATATTAATTAACAGCGAAGTATGAATATTGTGTCCTGGTGCAGATGGGAGAAGGATTCAGAAGCTGTCAGTCTAAACTGGTTAGCCTACCTGTGCTGTTTTTCTGTTATTTTGATTAACTGTGATAGATGATTCTGAGCAAAGCATTTTGTTTCTTTTACATATTTTCTCCCAAGAGTTATAATCCTAAATGTCTTCTTATTAGATTGGGAATGGGGCTTTGAGAGCTCTTGGGGAGGTAGAGGGTACATGTTTAAGTATTTTCTAGCTAAACCTCAGTTTTGGAAAATTCAGGGAAATGGGACATTGTATTTCTTAGGTGGCCAATTAACATTAACTTCATTGCCTGGTACATAGTAGAAGGTAGATTGACAGTATCAGATTATATAGATACTACCATTATGAAAAACTTGAAATTTTATTAATAAAAGCACTCTAGAAACATATCTATAGCATAATTAAAGAGATTTCATTCTAAGCTTTATATGTACTTAAATGCGTGTTTTTCTTTTATATAAAGATATATGAGACCCTAAACTTAATTATAACTAGCAACTGAGTGATTATTATAATTCAGACTGTATGAAAAGCATTTACCAACTTGGTCTAATCTGCTCCACTAGTTTGTGTCGCAGTTCATTTCTTCTCAGTAGCAAAAGTTCATGTGGCTGATTGATTCTGCTCCTCCTCCTAGGTTTATTTCAATCTACAGAGGACCCAGCCACACCTACAAGGTCCAGAGATTGACAGAATTCACGTGCTACTCCTTCCGAATTCAGGCAGCGAGCGAAGCTGGGGAAGGGCCCTTCTCGGAAACCTACACCTTCAGCACAACTAAGAGTGTCCCCCCGACCCTCAAAGGTTTGTAGACCCTGTATTCTGGCCTGCTCTTTTGTGAGAGGAAGGAAATGGAAATTAGAGTAGAAGGTACAAGTCTGACTTGAAGTATACTCTTGTATTATAGGGTGTCCCAAAAAATCTATACACACTAAGTTATAAAGGCAGTATGTATTAAAATACATTCATTTCAAAATTGCGCTATCAGCTATTAAAGTGTGTACACATTTTTGGAGATACCCTGTATTTCCAACATCAGCAAGATATAACTTTCTAAAAGGAAAGCTAGGGAAATGGGTTGGGTGGGTGGGGGGCGGGGGGCGGGGAATGAGAGACTTTAAAGGAGATGGCCTACCAAAAGACAATTGCACTCTCATGCTCTCTCTCTTTCTCTCTCTCTGTCTCTCTCTCTCTCTCTCTCTCATTACTAAAATTGTCACTGTTAATGTGATGCTTTTAATTCTAATCTTGAATGTGTTAATTTGTATTTCAGCACCTCGAGTAACACAGTTAGAAGGAAACTCATGTGAAATTTTATGGGAGACGGTACCACCAATGAAAGGTGACCCTGTCAACTACGTTCTGCAGGTATTGGTCGGAAGAGAATCTGAGTACAAACAGGTGAGAACCACTATGCACAGCAGGTGTGCAGCTCTGAGTCAGGCTGGCCCTTGCCTTCCCCTGTCTCCGTGGGTGATTCAGTGACCAGTGAGCTTCATTTTTTTTTTTTTTAGTCAATTGTGGAAACTCCCTACGCATACCCATTACCTAATTCTTTAGAGTTTGTAAGCCCTAGTTTACATTTTATTTGCATGTGGTGGTATTCATCTCAAACAACACTGATGGTCAGTTCTCAAACATAATCTTATCTGTAAAGAGTACTGTATTTATATTTGATATTGGCTGTGGTGTTTGCAAACATCAAAGTCTTGTCTGTAATTAAAAGCTAAAGTGCCAGAGGTTTTACTGTAGAGAGCAGGTAATCTTTACTGAACTACTGAAGCCTGTGTCCCGTCTGCTTTGAATAGAAGTTACAGCAGCAGAATAAGGAATAGGACCTACCGACTCTTGCGGCCTGTGATTGAGGAGCTAGGTCACCCTGCAATGTGCATGGGAACCTGTTAAAATGCAAACTCTGGTTCAGTGGGTCTCGGGTGAGGGTTCAAGCTCCCACGTGATGCTGATGTTGCTGGGCCATCACCTGAGCAGCAAGGCTGTGCAGATCATGATAAACCTACACAAGAGAAAATGTCATTGGAATCTAGCAAGAAAGAGAATTTAGTTTTATGATTTTCACACCCCTTCTTGATCCCTGATTCTTCCAAACCCACACATTCTAAAACAGTGGCAAGTAAAAATTCAGATACTCTGTTGGTTTCTATAATGTTCCCAGGAACTTAATGACTATTTGTTTATGTGAAATCAGGACATCATACCGTTACTACATTAGGAAAGCTAAGGCCCATTTCTTATCAGCACTTTAGTCATGCATTTATATCAAACTCAGAAAATTGAAGACACATTGCCACCTGTCTTCTGAAATTAGCATAATTAGTGAAGAATTCTTTATCCAGCTCTTGAAGCTACAGATACACAAAGCAAGTTGAAAATAATCTGATTCAGTTTTTGTTTAATTGCTGGTCTATGTTTCTTATATTGTAACTAGGCCTAATGCACAGATTCATGCACATTGAAATTAATTAGAAGAAAGATTCATGCGGTAATTTCATTACTGAAAAAAACTACATGTCAAAATAGTATATATAATATAGTATTATAAAATTAAAACACACGTGTGATTGGCACCAGCGAGAGCTTTATATGTATCTCACATGCACAAGTCAACGTTTATTTTTATTTATTTATTTTTTAATATATTTTATTGATTTTTTACAGAGAGGAAGAGAAAGGGATAGAGAGTTAGAAACATCGATGAGAGAGAATCATTAATCAGCTGCCTCTTGCACACCCCCTACTGGGGATGTGCCCGCAACCAAGGTACATGCCCTTGACCGGAATTGAACCCGGGACCTTTCAGTCCGCAGGCTGATGCTCTGTCCACTGAGCCAAACCAGTTTCGGCTCAACGTTTATTTTTAAATTGCCAGTGCATGTCATATATATCTGCCACTCAGTTGGACGGATGTACTGTCAGTCACTTAGCCTTTTATATATATATATATATATATATATATATATATATATAGAGAGAGAGAGAGAGAGAGAGAGAGAGAGAGAGAGAGAGAGAGAGAGAGATAATACTTGCAAATAAAAATGTATAAAATGAATCAAAGAAATTTTGGTACATTTCACTGTACTTTATTAATATGGGGTGTCAGATAAAAGAATGAATTGCTTTCAGCACATTTTGTAAAAACTGTATTTTAACTATGACATCCACTAGTATTGAGTAACATCAATGGATGATGTCACCAAAGTTTCCACTATTCCTCTTAAATAAAAGCAAAAACACTACTGTTTCCTTTCACTTTCCAATCTCATCCTACACAATATGTCCGGTTTCAAAGTAAATAATTTTACGTGTGTAATTGTTTCAGCTTGCCAGAAAGATGTGATTGGTTCCAGGGTCTCAGCTCAGGTAGAGATCAGAGGATTTTCCTGCTAGATTTAGTCATCTTTAACACCAGTAGCATTTTCCTGTTCAGTGGCAATCCAAACATGGTTAGAGATGAAATGTTACAAATTTCACAACATATTACTTGACACTTAACAATTCATTTCCCAACAGTACATTCATCGCATATCCGTCATTGAATTTTCCTTTTATCCCATGTCTCATACTTTTACACATATTTTTGGAAACAAATGTTCTTAAAGCACAGTGGTTACTGTTTTACCTTTAAAAGGCAGTATCTAGCCCCTGCTGGATGGCTCAGTGGTTGAGCGTTGACCTGTGAACCAGAAGGTCACGGTTTGATTCCCTGTCAGGGCACATGTCCAGGTTGCTGGCTCAGTAGGGTGCATTCAGAAGGCAGCTGATCAGTGATTCTCTCTCATCATTGATGTTTCCATCTCTCTCTCCCTCTTCCTTCCTCTCTAAAATAAATAAAAATATATTTAAAAAAAATAAAAAGCAGTATCTATACATGTCAGTCATTGCCAAAAATATAGGTAAATCCACTCAGTAATCTAGATTTTATTGACATATTGGTTGTTTTGAATCTGCTATTTGTTTAATGGCATATGCTTAGACCCATGGACATATAAATACTAATATAATACACAATCCCACATATGCCTCAGAATATATTTCTTATTATAAACAGTTACAAACAGGAGTTTATTGTTAAAAATAGGTAAAAACACAGTAGTACAGGCCAGGCTCAGTAGGTAGGGGTTAGCATTCTCCACATAACCATGTCTTCCCTACATTTACCAAGAAATGATTAAGGTCAGTATTGGTACATGAAAAGCTTCAGTTGAGTCAGGGACAATTTGTACTGAGTTTTCTGCTTCTCCCTATTCAATCAGCGTTAAGTTAAACATCATGTTTTGAGTACTTCATTCACTTGTTCTGGACACAAGATAGGGAATGAAAGCTATTTATATTATGTGTGCAGAGTAATGGTTAAAATAATTATAGTCCGGAGATAACAGGCTTTGAATTCATGGAGGCAAAGCAACAGAAAATGAGCGGTAATCACTGCTGAGCACAGCCCTGCAGGTTGCAGGCTCCGAGGGAGCACTGTGTATACCTTGATCACCACACTAACCATTCAGGATCCACTGGTGTGTGGGCTCTTTCCCCTTTTTATTTTCCCAGGACTGGCACATAGCTAGGCACTCAGTACATGTTTCTTATAAGCGCAGAAAAGGCAGTTTCCAAGGAACAGAGTTATTTACACTTACAGCTTCAGCATCGGGTGGGTGTAGCAGGGATGTTGTAACTTAGGAAGAAACCACCCTTAAGAGGAGGCTATCCTTCTGCTCCCCACGCTTATTGTCACAGCCACGTACGGCAAAGACCAAGACTTTTCTGATGTTATGCTTGCAGCAGTGACTTGACTTTGCTTTGGTTCTAGTTGATTAGCTTTCTTTTGTTCAGCTGGATTTAATTATTAATTAAAAGTATTAAATCTCATCTAAAATTTTCCTGAGTATTAGGATGTCTGCTAATTTTGACTTGGCTTCATAAACATTCTAAGCACATGGTTTTCTCAAGAAGCTTAAAACTTCTTTTCAATCAATATTAATTGTAAAGTATTCTTGAAATGAATGAAAATCGCATGCATATTTAGGCATGCATTTGCACAAAATATGGCAAATAGTTTAAGGCATACATAAGAATGTATGTTCATATTCACATCCCTGTTCAGAAAGCAATATTTTTTATAAAAAAATATTTAAATATAAACATTGAAGATGAGAAAAAAGTAGTAAATTGTAAGACATCATTACCTATTAGGAGTCAGAATTTGCGACAAGTTATTAATATTCTTGGTTCTCCTGTTTGTTGCATTAAGATGACCTTTGAAGCATCTGGAAATTTCTAGAGCTCCATATTTAATTTAATGGCATCTCTGTATCAGTGTATTTCTATTTAGTGTCATTTTAGAATGTAGTACTGGACATGTGTTGAGTCTTCATGGTATCACATAAGATACTGTAAGACCTTCTTTTGACAAAACTTAGTCTTGGAGCCTACATATTTTTTAGTTTTTTTTGTTTTATTTGAGTAATTTTTATTAAATTTGTTGGGGTGGAATATTAATAGAATTACATTTTTAATGGCTTTCAATTCAATTCCCTAACAGAAATTAAACCGTAAGGCTATGACTGTCTCATGTACAGTGTTTTATTTTTCCACGATTAAAGTGCCAAATCCAAAGCCAAATAAGAATAGATCAAGAGGGATATAGTTTAAAACCATCATTTATTTTACTGATTCTTAGGTTCTTGTGGGTTTTAGGTTTAAGGTTTAAGCATCTGACAAAGTCATGACCCCCTCACACCCAAAAAAAAATCCTCATGCATACATTTATTTAAAATTTCATATGAAATAAATTTATATTCAATTTCCTGGAGACCGGGTATAGATCTTGGGGTTCTGGAGAAACTGTGAGGTGCTTTGTTTGCACTGTGGGTGCTTGGTGTGTAACAGAACAGCATGGACCTGTTCTCAGTGGAAACCACACCCACCACCCCCACCCCTAATCCCCAAGAAGCAGTTCATGAACTGCCCTGACTGTCCTCTTTGACTCACACACACAGTGCTGCCCAGCCTGGTACCCTCTACAGAGGAGGTGAGGTGTCAGTCAGCCTCTCGTAATCACGTGATCCTGGAGGAATTAATCCACCTTGCTGAGCGCCATCTTGTAAAAGTGAGGACGCTGATTTCTGACTCAGGGTTCCTGTGCACCTCAGATCCTCACAGCCTTGAGAAGTGCTATGTGAGGGACAGTGCTCTGCAGCTGTGTCCCCCCCTTCCAGTTCTTGGGAGAGGGCTGACGTCAGGGAGATGCCAGCTCTGGTCCAGGTACAGGCTCCAGGGCTCTGCCCTGAAAGGCTGTTTGAGGGATTTTGGCTGCACAGCATGTTATTCTGAATTAAGGGTCACAAATTCTTCATTTTGTTTTTCTGCGAATTACTTTAAACCCTCTCATTGGGAATCAACATGTCATCATTAATTTAAAATATATTGTACATCAAATCAGGAACAGAATCGTCTCTGTAAAAATAATATTGCCTATATACTTATTGTGGTATTTTGACTGGTTACTTCAATAAAGAGCGTCTTAAATGGATGGAGGCCGGGCCGCTGCCCTGCCATGGACAGCTGCACATCCATAAGCCGTTGCCTGGCCGGAGGCACAGCTGTGCTGCGGGCCTGGTGACCTTGTGGTTTTGTGATCTCATGGCTGTGATTATTTACACAAAAACAAATCTATTAACTCAAACCGTAGGAATCAGAAGCCTCAGGAAATGGGGCTTGGAGATTGTTTTAATTTTTCCTTAGCTCAGAATTAATCTGAAAAGCTTAATAGGCATTGTTGACTATTTCTAAAGTAGATTATAAACCCCATGTTTTCTATCAATACATTGAAAACAACCCCATCGTTGTTAATGACTCCATTTTTTACATTGGGCTGCGCTGGTACTGAGTTCTTGCTGCTGCCTCTGTGGTTTGTGTGTATCTTCTAATAACTGTTCCTCTTTTCAGACAGTGGATAAGGATGTCTACTACTGCATATTTTGAGGGTTCCAATTAGAGAACATTCACTGAGTGTCCACTTTGTTCAAGCCATTGTGCTGGTTGCTGTGGAGATAATAGATACAGCTCTTTGCACAATATAGTTATCAAAAATATTTCTTTTTTTGTTTTTTCAAGATAGTGTTACCATTGTATTGCCAATAGTTGTGGAAAGGGGGAGCTATTCTGATTAAAACAAGAAAAATGGTTTAAAAAAAAAGCACTTACAAATTAAAGCCTAACTTTTGATTAGACTTGTCATTAAGGAAGTTCCCTTCAATTACATATTCATTTTCCTTCACTAAGCTTTTTGGCTAATTGTGCAAGAAAAGTACTTTGCTTTCAAAATACATTTGCAGAGAACTTCACTCTAAGAAGTTAAGAGTTGAGAAGTGCAATCAAAATTATTAAATACATTAAATGTACTTCTGAGCCAACTTTCTTAAAGGGATCAAGTCATGCAAATTATGGAAATCATAGAAATCATTTCAATAGATATTAAATAAAAAAGATGAATCCACTTTGCAAAACTCTCTAAAACATCAGTGGGAGAGGTTAGTAAGTGGTTTTCTGCAGTGAGGTCATTGTTTGGCAGCAGATACTAAGAAGCCACCTCACAGCAGCACTTCCCAAGTTCTTTGCTTGACACCGACTGGGTGGGAGGACTGTTGCTGTGCATCGTGGAAACGGTGCTTTCTTCGGGGCATCAGAATCCAGGGGGTTATCAGGACACACCAGGAAGATGGTGGGGCCCAGTGAACTGGAGCCAGTGTCACACCAGTAATTAGGTGAGGCCATGCTTAGTCTTTAAAGAACCAGGGTAACTCACCAGGTTGAATGTGCTTAAAATCTTACAAAGAAAACAGCAAATGAAATGATGAATCTGGAAAAATATGAGAAACAAATCGTTGTTTTTCTGGAGCTTAGTTACTAGAAAAAAAGTACAATAAACGAGATACTTAAAATGAAGGAGCAAAGATCTTAAGAAAAAAGACTACATATCAAGAAAGCATTAAAAGTCTGGTCCCTTTTTTAAGCTTTGAGGTTCTCTTGCTGTCTTGTCAAAGTGCCCAACTCTAGACATGTGGCCAGTGTCCTTGTGTTCACTGGTGGGATGTCCTCCTTCTTGGGAAAAGATGACAAGCAGGCTTTAGAAACACTAAACATTTGTGGTTTCTCACTAACTCTGTAGCTGGTGAGTATTTCAGACAAAGTTGAGGTTGTTGGAATTACCCTTCTTATCTTCTATGGGGTTTGTATTAATGGGCAAAATTCACAACTTTACTAAGCTGGCCTGTTGAAAATACCCATACCTATCACTTTGAATTGTTGTATTGTAAGAATATATTTGGAGTTGTCCTTGAGTTTTAAATAGTAATCTATGTATATAAAAGCCTAAGCGAACATTACAACAGAATGGCCAGGATGACCAAAATGACTAGTCGCTGTGCTGCACACTGACCACCAGGGGGAAGATGTTCAACACAGGAGTTGCCCCTGGTGGTCAGTGTACTCCCACAGCCAACTTCCCTGGCCAGCCAACATCCCGTGGTCCTTATCCCCCAGCTGACAGGCTCCACTCACCCAATTGGGGCCAGGCCCCTGGCTGGGACAGTGAACCAGGGGTGGTGGTGACAGATGTCGCCCCTTTCCCAGGGGGCCAAGGGCTGGCTCTCTGCTCGGTGCTGGTGGCCGACCTCCTGTGGTCCCTCCCTCCAGCCCAACAGACCCCAGTGGCAGTGAGGGAAGGAGGAGGGTGGGAGGGTGGGGTGCTGACAACAGGCATCAGAATCCAGCATCTGTTTCTTCTGTGCCTGGCCCGGCAACCATCACCGCCTCTCCCCACCCCTCCGGGGCCTTTGGGCCCGAGGCTGGGACAGGGAGCCAGGAGTGGGTGGCAGCTGACATAGCCCCTTTCCCAGGGGAGCCAAAGGCCAGCTCCCTCCTCAGGGATGGCAGCCAACCTCCCATGCCCTATCCCTCCTCCTGGCCGGCAGGCCCCGATCAATAGCCACAATGGCGGCACAGCGGTGAGGGAAGAAGGAAGAGGGAGGCAGGGAACTGAGACAGTGGCTCCAGCGTCTGTTCCTTCCACACCTGCCCAGTGACCATCATCTCCTCTCCTGATCCCATCGGGGCGGGCCTTCAGGACCCAGGATGGGATGGGGAACCTGTGGTGGGTGGCCGCAGATGTGGCCCCAATCAGCCTGGCCCTTGATTGGCCCTGATTGCCAGCCAGGCCTAGGGACCCCACCCATGCATGAAATTCGTGCACTGGGCCTCTAGTAATAATAGCTCACTGTCCCCACTCTCCTGCTGATCTGCGATCCGGTTGTTACACTGTCGGTCATTAGGCTTCACGGCATAATGACCATTTGCATATTACATCTTTATTGTATAGGATGTCAGCTCTACTTCTAGTCAGGGCCTTATCTCCTATCAGTGTCACAGTCACTGGATTTTGTATTGTTTTATGTAGAGTGGGTGGAGTACCTCTTTTAAGGATGAATTACAGATCGGAAGAAAAGCCTTTCTATGTAATTCTTGATGTTACAGAGTTCGTTTACACCAAGCCAGGTCCCCAAGTCTCCTGACTTCATGCGATTATTACTTTAGAGACCACAGTATTACTACGTGAACTGACCAGGACTTTTCCTTTTCTTGAAGGTGTACAAGGGAGAAGAAGCCACATTCCAAATCTCAGGCCTCCAGACCAACACAGACTACAGGTTCCGCGTGTGTGCGTGCCGGCGCTGTTTAGACACCTCTCAGGAGCTCTGCGGGGCTTTCAGCCCCTCTGCAGCCTTCGTATTGCAACGAAGTGAGGTCATGCTTACAGGGGACATGGGGAGCTTAGATGACCCCAAAATGAAGAGCATGATGCCTACTGACGAACAGTTTGCAGCCCTCATTGTGGTTGGCTTTGCAACTTTGTCCATTTTATTTGCCTTTATATTACAGTACTTCTTAATGAAGTAAACAAACCCAACAAAACTAGAGGTATGAATTTAATTAATGCTACACATTTTAATACACACATTTATTCAGATAATCCCCTTTTTTAAACCCTTTTGTTCTTTGATTTATATACTTCTCTTGTTTTACAGATTTAGCTAGGGAAAAAAATATCAGTGTTTTGGTGCACCTTTTTGAAATGCAAAACTAGGAAGAGACTAAACTGGATTTTTTTTGTTTTGTTTTAAAGAAGAAAAGCAAACCAGATACCAAAAGCTAGCTTTCTTATCTTTCTTTTACATTTTCAGATCTGCCTTTATTCCGTGTTCACCCGTATCTTTTGCAAGCCTGTGATTTTTTTCCCCCCTTGTTGCAGTTTAGTAATTTATATTCATCAGTCACTTCAGTGTCTTGACCATCTAGCTGTCAACGTGAATCACAGTGTGTGTAGTTACCGGGCTAGGATTTCAGTGTTGTTCAGAGTATTACCACACAGCAAAGCATACAGAAGATGTGTTCACTCAGATAAGGCTGCCCTAAACAACCATATTGTCACTCAGTTATTTAACTGTGTTTAGCTCATTTAAATCAAAATGTGTACTTTAATCTAAAGTGTTTTAATAGCCTGTATCTTTATGATTTTAACACTATGAGCTGCCTGTCTAAGAAATCAAGTAACCAAAATGCACCTACAAATGATGGAGCATTGTAGATTTTACCACGTCGATTCATAGCAGTAACTTTGAGAGGGCATTGTGCAATAGTTAGTTGTTTCCTTGTTCAGCTATTTTAAAAGCTGCTTTAACTTGTTTGTTTGTCTTTGTATATAACTACTTCTAATCTAATCACTAGAGTTATTATATTCTGTTACGTTTGACCAGATTTATATGACGAGAACTGGTGACAGTTTAGTGCCTCTGCCCATTGTCCATGATTTACACTAATTGTGAGCAATCTTCTTATATGTCAGCTCATTACTTTTGAAAGATTTGCCTTTAGGCTGTTCTTTGAGATATCAATGAAGTGATTGAATTTCAATACCTTAACTCAGTGCACATATACTAAGTTAACAGCAAATGAGAATTGGTAAAACCCAGAAGAGAGTCATCTGAATTAGTCGTTCTTCTTTTTGTGGGGTTGACCTGCTCGTGTGTGGAGAGAGAATGGTATTTGGTGGTAAGCACAGGGTGTTGGGGGGGTCAAGGAGCCTAGATTCTTTCCCTGGATCTGTCACTAACTTGCTGCATGACCTGGACACGTCACTTTACCTCTCTGTGCCTCAGTTTTCCCATGCATTAAAAATAAAATAAACAAAATGGGGATTCTAATGTTTGTAAGTGTTTTGAGATCTTTGATTAACAGGTGCTATTGGAGTGCAAAGTGTTACTCTTGCATGTTTATTTTGAGTCATGAGATAATCAATTTTAACCCAAAGTCATTGGATTATTTATATGAAGTCCATAATGTTCGCGTACCTCAGGGACATTTAAGAGTTGGAGGTGCAAATATATTCCAAAAGGGTGCAACAGACACAGTGTATCCCCCTGCCTTCTGTTTTTGTATATTTTTGCTACTTGGTTTTTCTTGATCATAGCTATTTTGTGCTTGGTCTATGTTGTCTTAAAATGCAGTATCCTGTACTAGCTTATAATATTCCCATACCAAAGTCATGGGGAAACCAACATTATTTTGTTTTTGGTTTATTTATACTATATTCTGCATACAGTACTTTAAATGCCAATTACAGTGCAATCTTTATTTATTGTAAAAAATTTTAAATGTACTTATGTACTAATTTTCCCTTGTAGCATGTTATTTTTTTGTGTGTTTTATACTTTTGTAATTTTAGGTCAGTCTTGTTCCTTGGCAACATCTGTAGTATTATCAATCTTCTGACGTTTTCTTGTTTTTAAAGATAAGAGCATCTAGTGCATTAAATGCCAAAAAAAAAAAAAAAGGAAAAAAAAAAAAAGAATCCATTATCAGTGATTGAAAAGTTTACATGTACCCAGAAAACCATAATCATCTCTTAAAGAAAGTGCTAAGATTAACTAATTATTCTGTGTGCCTATATTGATGTAGTAACTACTAGAGAGTTCTGTATTTTGTTATTGACTATAATAATTAGTTTAATTAGCCTTGCAAACTGATGATATCAAGGTAAATATATTTTTGCCAAAGTTCTGGCCTTCCAATGCATCTCTCTATTTAAATGTGTGTCAGACCCACTGTCACGTTTCATCTGCAGTTTCTGAGACAATTCCATGCAGGTGTTTTGGGGAGAAGGCATTTTTTAAGCAACAAAGATTCAACTGAGTACAAAAACCTTGTTTGCAGGAGGGAAAAAAAAAGTCCCTTTTTGGACACACTTTAGAACTGCTGCTATAAAGAACAACTGCTCTCTGAATCAGTTGAGATTTTTAAAATGAAATAATACTTTAGGCCAAAATCTCTATGATGGATCTTTTTGAGATGTTCATAACTACCAGATTTAACCACCAGAAAGCAGAAGTGTGTGAAACACTAGCTGACAGCACTTTATTTTATTGCTCTTCTTTATTTGGTATTCATTATAAGCCCTTCAGTCAACAAATTATTACTCTATCTGGCACTGTTTTCTATCACAAATATGTATATCTGATATTGATATATAACTATATATATTGCCATACACATGAACAATAAAATAAAGTGTTATATTAACCTTGTCTCTTTGCCCTTTTGCAGTATGTAGGAATGAGTGAGTGGCTTTCGGATGCTCTGTATGTCAAACTCAGCCCTGGCACAAGAAATTCCAGTCATGTGAAGCAAACTGCCCTTTGTCCTCAAAGAAATTGTTTAAAAAGAAAACTTTTGTAAAAGATTTGTTTTCATATTACCTGCCTTGTTGTTATCAACATTTTCTAACTGTGTTTTGTTGGCTACAGTAATTCAGTATTCCTGTCTAAATTGAAAAGTGCCCTAACTGAATGTGTTTGAATGTTATCCTTGCACAATTCTTTAAATTTAAAGACAAAATGTTTTACCTCACTGTTGGACATACATTCCAAGCTTTCAACTTTAGGAGGAAAAAAAAATCATATGTTTTCCTGTATTGTAAATTTTAGACTATTTCATATACATTGTATTAAAACTGCCATATCAATTTTAATGTATAGATTTTGCAAATACTATGCTATATGTAATACCTAACTATATCTGTAGTGTATATGTAATATATTTATGCCCAATAAATGTTTTAATTCTTTCTGACTTAAGTAGGGTTCTTCCGCCGTGAAAAGGATTGCTTTTGTTGTTGTTACTTTTAAAAAACTTAAACCACATCCCAGAAATTGCAAATTCACGTACTTTTAGAGGCCGAGCACGTGCCACAGTACATGATGGTTGCTGTACCATCTACAAGGGCAGCTGCAACCAGCTCCTGCTGGTTGAGGTCCTGCAATCACTTTCAAAAAAAGAAAAATTGAAATTTCCCTATAAGGACCACCAAAATGTGATTGTAGACCATACAGGGCCCTAGCCTGCCAGTTTGTTTGGGGGTTTTGGGTCAGTCTATGTGGATAAGGTTTGTCTGTGCCTAATATTTTATCTGTATGTCCACGCTGAGAAGCCAGCTCTAGGTCTGGTCACCCAGCCCCTGGCTGCTCCTTTCCGGCCAAACTCCTTCCCTCCTCCCAATCTCATTCAACAACAACAACAGCAATAAAGCATAGTGACTTCACCCTGACCATGATTTCATTGTTATGTTTGGATTGTTTGGCTCAGAATCACTGCTATCTTCACTTTTTTTTTTTATTTCTGGGCGGAGGGGTGGGTAGGTTGGGAAATTGACTTTGTAACTCGGAGTTCACTTTCTTATATGAAGAATTATAGCCATTCTTATATGTAAGAATGACAAATTGAAGATACCAAATTTTACATGCTCTTGACATGCCACTGAAAATATTATAAATAATTTTTTTAAGTCACAATTCCCCTCAACTCTGGGAAGAACGGGGGAGAAGTTTGGGAACCTAACCAGAGAAAGCCGAAATCTAATTTATTAGGAGGAAATGAACACCAATGTAATTTATATGCAGAATGCCCTGAAGGCTCCAAATGGACAAAGTATGTCCAGAAGTGATGGCTAAAGGGGAGAGGAGCCTAAAATTATGTCAGTTTAAAATGCCATTCGATCCATAAAATCCCTCCCCATTTTTTTTTAACTGGACAACTGCTCCTTTACCCCTGCAGAAGTGACCTACATGGTTATCCTTCGGAGGTAAAATAGAAAATCTCTGTACTGGGATACTATCCACAGTTGAAAGTTCAAATACCATATCAAAAATGGAATTAAGTGAACAGAGATCCAGGAGAGAATATTAGACATAGCCTCTCCTGAAGTGCCTCCTGGGCCAAAAAGAAAGATCTAGTAAAGAACTGGTTCGGGCAGAACACCCAGATGGTACTGCTCAGCCTTGGCTGCACAGTAATACCACCTTGGGAGCTTTCCAGAATTGCTATACCTGGATCATACCCTTCACCATTAAAAGGAGTGTTTCTGGAGCATCAGTGGTTTATTTTTTTAATTGAATTCATTGGGGTGAGACTGGTTAACAAAAGTATACAGGTTTCAGGTGTACAATTCTACATCACAAAATCTGTACACAGTATTGTGTGTTCACTACCCCAACATCGGTGTTTTTTTAAGTCCCTCCAGGTGATTCCATTGTACAGCCCAAAATTGAGAACCACGACCCAAGCATCCATCAGCTCTTTAATCCTCCCGCTTCACCCAGGGCAACCTGACATCGGATGAAAGCTGCTCACACGGATGACAAGCCCAAAGCCCAACACTTGAGAGAAGCAGAGGCTAAGAGAGAAGACGCTTCATAAAACTTCCGTATCTCCAGAGAGGCGAGGGAAGAGAAGTGTTCGGTAGGCTAAGACCAGAACACTATGACAAGGAAACACTTGAAAAATACTGAAACGTTCTTGGACATTACAAAACCAGTAGAAGAGTTGGAAGCTGAAGTTAAGAGCATAGCCAACAGAGCAAAGCTAAAAAGATAAGATAGATGATGAGGTTCAGACCAGGACATTCAGTATCCAAATAATAAGATCACCAGAGGGTACAATGTAGGGCACAAGGGTGCTCAACACAATGAATGAAAATACAACCTCTACTGAGGCACAACATCTAGAAACTTCAAAACACTGGTACAGAAGCTCCCGAGAGCAGAGAAAAGCTGCTCAGATGGAAAATTAGAAATCAGAGTAGCTTTCTACTTGTTAGTAACAACACTGGGAGCTAGAAATCAGTGAAGCAAGTACATCAAGATTTTGAAAGAAAAAGAATTCCCAACTGCTTGCTGCCTGTTGAGTGCAAAGTATCCCGAAGATGTGTTTAGAAATGCAGGATCTCCCCAATTCGCCTCCCATGCACCCTCATTGAGGAAGCCACCAGAGGCCGTACTGGCCCATGCGAGTGAATAAACCAGTAAAAGCTTCCACGGGATTCTGCCTTCAGTGCTTTTTGTGCCGGTCAGAGGTTGGCTCTCTGTCCCTGAAGGATTTGTACACCTTTCACTTTATCCCTTCCCTACCCCTAGTCACCGTGTGTTCATAAACACACACACACACAATTACTCCTCCAAACAGATGACTGCAACATGATCCTTTCAAACACCTCACAGGATGTCTTGCCTTGCGGTAATTAAAACTAACAAATCTGTATGGTACCCTTTATTTAGGTGGTGATTAAAAAAAGTTTCCACCTCCAGTGCTGGACTCTTAACTGCCTCAAAAGCCAGAGGAGAGGGGGCAGGGGGGGTGTATGCCCAGGCAGCAAGTCTCATTCAACTTGACAGCCAGCATATAGCACATCATCAGGGACATGGTAAATAGAAGCTAAGGAAAAGTTTGTCACGTTGAACTCAGTTGACTCATTGGATAAGAAAAGTTCGCATAGCAGTGATGCGATTACTCCATAAAACTTGCGGCTCCAAACCATGGTATTTTGTCATGGTGTTACTTTTGGTGTTTTGATTTTTTTTTTTAATTAAGTAATCATTAATTTAAAATGTGGAAATTTCACACAAAATCCCGGGGTCCCGTGACAAAGAAGCATGAAGGAGACTGTCAAACTTCAGGGGGAAGGCAGGAAAGGGTTGGCGGGTGTGGAGGGGGGATAAGAGATCACCCAAAGGACTTGTATGCATGCATATATACGCATAACCAATGGACACAGACACTAGGGGAATGAGAGCTTGAGCTGGGGAAGGTGGGGGAGGCTAGAAGGGGCTCAGTGGGGGCAAAAGGAGATATATGTACTACTATTTGTAATACTTTAAACAATAACAATAATAATAAATCCTGGGATCCCAGCTTCTACTGAGATTGGAAAGATCCAAAAACTAGGTCTTGTTCTGGAATGGTGGTCTTCAATGGGTGTGAATAGCAGCTGTCCTTGTTGGGGCATTTGCTCCGCCAACATTTCCCACCAAATCCTTTCATGGATGTGGATGATGTCCTTTCTAACAAGAACATCTCCTTGTACTCATTTCCATCCAAAGTGAGCAAACAGAGGATAGGAATGATGGAATGAGGACTTCTGTTAATCTGATTTTTTTGCCAATAATACCAGCAAAAAGTTAGGGAAACTTCTTCAGAACTCTAGAAGTTAACCAAGGGTTTGCACCAATTGAACCCTGATAAGAACAGAAGGTTTTGCAGTATTTTATCTCAATCTGCCCCTCTCCCCAGTTCCCTAGTAGCCCTGCAGCCCTGTAATCAGTGGAGGGAGCATACTGGGTTCAGAGCACCTCAGGCTGCCTTATCCCCAGAGCATCACCACGGTTTAACCTGTCTAACTCCCTGGCAAATCCCCATCGGCAGGGCATTGTTATTTAACCTGCCTCAGAGCCTTATACTCAGGGCTTTTGTTGCAAAATAATCAGTGCAGGAGGCTGTGGTATACCAGTTGGTGCAAATGAGAGCCTGGCTACAAACATCAAGATGTGGGAAATGAGATGTCTATAGGGAACTTATAAAAGTTAATAACATAGTTCTCAGGATCTAGAAGGCCACATACATATGCTGGGCAATGCGCATGCTCAGGAAAGTCCTGTGTCTCGCTTCTGACTGATCTTAAGGTCTTGTGAAGCAGGGGATACTGTAAACTCCCTGTGCATTGAAGGTGTGCTCCAGCCCACAGAGCCCCTTGGCAAAGAGTGGGGGACATGTGGGTTCAGGCATCTAAGGAACTCTCTGACCCAGTCATTAAGTGACCATTAAACAGAACAGAGACTCCAGTGGCCACAAGCAAAGAAAGAAGTCAGGAAGGATGCGATAACTTAGATTTATCCTAATAGGTAATGGGAGGTGACAATCAAAGAGGATTTTAGACTTAAATGTAATATTTTACTCTTTTAGATGAAAAATGCATTTATGGCCAAGACCAGTTTGGCTCAATGGATAGAGCATTGGCTTGGGAACTGAAGGGTCCCAGGTTCGATTCTGGTCAAGGGCATGTACCTTGGTTGCGGGCATATCCCCAGTAGGGGGTGTGCAAGAGGCAGCTGATCGATGACTCTCTCTCATCAATGTTTCTAACTCTCTATCTCTCTCTCTTCCTCTCTGTACAAAATCAATAAAAATATATTTTTTAAAAAAAGAAAAAAAAAAGAAAAATGCATTTATGTATTGTGTGATTAAAAATTAGTTTTATGGTAAGCAAAACCATATCCTTTATAATAAAGAGCTAATATGCTAATTAGACTGAACAGCAGAACAGCCATCCAGATGACCTTCCTGATGAAGCTGGGGCTTTGAGGGCCAAGCCCCTTGCACAAATTTCGTGCACTGGGCCTCTAGTCACAGAAATAAGATTTAATACCCATTTCTGAGCCACAGGATAGATAAATAAGGGATGCTTCTTATTTATTCCCCTAAAGATACAGACCTTCTATTTTCTATACAAACACATCATAAAAGAAATGTGACCAATTCAGATAAACAAATTTTTTTGCAAATAGGAGCCATGAGATGTTTATTATTTTTCCACAGTAGTATTCCCCAAAGTGAGGAGGTATACAAGATAACTGGAAGTGGTTAAAGTCAAGATATTTTAAATTAGGTTGTTTTTGTCATCTGTGCTAGGGAAAATTGGAACTGGCATATCAAACAAAGACAGATAAGATAAAAGTGGGTATTTAAGTTTACATCAGAAATAGAACTAGTAAAGAATAGGATACCACTCAGATATGGCAGATAGGACTGATAAGCAAATAGACTGAAGTTTGAGAGCAATGCACCATGCTATGCTGCCTACTAAGATACAAATCAACCTATGCAATGCAACATGCAACACATTTTACGTTAGCAACTGCAAATACAGTCTGTTTTTCTTCATGTGAAAAGAGGTTTGTTTTAGAGGAAGAGGAATGGGAATAAAACTCAAGATCCACACAGAACTGGAATTGAACTGCAATAGCAAGTTTGTATAGCTGATCCCCACCAGCCTCCATAACCTGCTTATACCTTCCTGTCTTACTGTGCAGATTTTCACGCTCGGTACTTAGGAATATTCACTGGAGTGAGAACTGGCTTTGCTAAAGTTACGGTGCTTTTACAGGATTTCTGAAGGTGATATAACATTATTGTTGCCGAACTTGAGATAAGACAAATGTTGGTCTTGCCCTAGGCGTGGAGGGAGAATATGAAAGAGTAATGAACCTCTATTCCTCTGGGCAGTGAGCTGCGGGACAACCTCTCCCACCTCCAGCTCCACCCACTGGGCTCTTCTCAAGTTGCTGTGTTCCTCCAGGGCCACTTGCCAGGATTTAAATACGTTGCTTTAGAGAAGATTGTATAACAATTTGGGGTCAAGCCTCAAGTTAGTCTTGCTCTAAAGTCTGGAAAATTTGGGGCAGCTGGTATTTTCAGTGTTGAGAAAGCCAGTGGTCAGTGAGAGAAAACAATGAAGCTGGTAGAAAAAGAAGCGAAAAGGCGGCAAAGATACTATAGAAGGTCCCCAGTTGAGGCCCAGCTTATCTTCTGTCCGTAAGTACTCTGAGACCCCTCCCTGGTTTCCTTATGCCTCTTTGTGCTTAAACTATCAATAGTTGCCCTTGGGTTTCTGACATCAGTGACCAGCAGGTTCCCAAGTGGGACCAAAAGCACTCAAGACCTATTTTATGTTGCAAAGGGGACTTAATCAAAGTAGGATGTACACTGTGCAGAATGCACAATTTCAAAGGTTTTTGTGATGCGAATTCATTCAGATTTGACTTGCTTCTTTGTTTTGTTTTTTACTTTCCAGGCATATACACTGAGCTTAGGAAAGCTCTAGTTTATTATTATTATTATTATTATTATTATTATTATTATTATTAAAATGGTGCTAAATTACTTATTAGTGAGTCCTTGAAGTATGTCAAACACTTGACATGCATTATGTCATTTATGGCTCCTAACCACCCTTTGAGCTGAGTGTAGCTACCCCTTTGAAGTGCAGGGTGCTTAATTAACTTGGGCCAGGCATATAAGTAAGGAAGTATAAAATCCAGGCATTTAACAGAATTTGAAACCTTGAGCAAGTCAGGTGGCCACTCCAGGCCTCAGCTTCCTCCTGTGAAAAATTAGTTGAACTGGACGTTCACAATGATGTAGACTTGTGGAAAGAGAGTTCAGACCTCCCAACCACGGTCATGCCAGGAAGCAAGTAAGAAACACCTGGGGTAAGAAAAAGAGCTTCCCAAGGGATGAATTCTCCTTTAAAGTCCGGCCTCCCCTCCCTCCCACTCTTCTCTCTATCCATAATACTCCTTAATGTGAGTCAGGTGTTAAAAAAAAAAAAAAAAAAAAAAAAAAAAGCAACAGCAAAAGTTGTAAATATTCTCTGTGCCTCCTTCACTTGAAAGCTGAAGCCCTCCCAGCAATGCGTTCATTAGCCTGACTCTCCACTGCGTGCTGACAGGGAAAGACAGTGGTCACATGGGGCAAGATCCCAGCTCTGCCACTGTATTAGTCAGCTATTGCTGTGTAACGAGCCATGGCAGAACTCAGTGGCTTAAAACAATCAGGAGGCCCCCCGGAAGCCTTCACAAGAACAGGTTCTAAAATGACTGAGCAGGAGACAGATTACAGGGAGTGAAGAATGAACGGTGACGAGGACTTGGGAGGTCTACGATGAAGGGAAGGGGAGAGAGTACAGTAGCGTGACAGGGAAGCAAGACAAAGAAAGGCTGTGGTTGGCAGGGTGATTTTGATTTAGTAACGAACAGGCTCTGGCACTTGCTAGACTCAAGGTAAGGTGCTAATCTCGAGGGAGCAATCGAAGGTACGAGAGAAGTTATAATCAGTGCAGTGTCCACGGGAGATGGAAAGAATGAGAATTGAGGGCACCACTAAAGGACTTGAACTTAGAAACCAGAAGAGAAGGGTCTTTATTTTGAAACATAATGCGAGAAGAAAGTGCAGGAGGGGCTGAGGGTGGGAAAGGAACGCTTACATCACCTGTTATGATTGAGAGAATCATGAATTAAATAGAGTTGAGAGTTTAAAGTTGTCCAGAGCCTAGATCTTAAACTCTGTAGTGCTTTCTTCTTTTCAGTATTCCCACTTGTTTATTTTTGAATCATCTGTCCATCCTGAAAACACTTATCAGTGGGCAGCTAACGTCCTAGGCATGCTTCATGCAGCAACTAAATGTCAAGCAGAAAAAAAACCCGAGTCCACTCGCCCTGTGTTTCATTAGCACCGTCCGGTGAAGTCACAAATCCTGACCGAATTGAAATCTAAGCCACACCACCATCATGGGGTCTGTGCTTGCAGCTGTTTTCCTCTTGGATTCTGAAGGGCTGAGTTGTTACTACGAACTAAGAGGCAGTCAGCTCCTCCTCTCCACATTTCCAAATCTACTGTTTGTCTCTTTTCTTCTTCCCCAACGTGTACCCTGTTTTCCGGTGCCTCCTAAAATAACAGCAGATTAGCAACCCGGCTGGTAGAATAGTGAGGTATCGTGAAACAGCAAACATACATCGCTTAATAATCATAAGCAGAGTTGATCTTAGGGAACAGTAGCCACACACCATTGCAAGCTCACATTTCATTGTTTGGTGTGTGTTACTTCACCAGCTGAAGATCTGGGGACAAGAAATCACAAATAATGTGAATTCTGGAGGTGAGTTCTGGCTTATCTATTTTATTTGTGATAAAGTCAGTCTGGTTTTGCTTCCATTTCTGGGAAGAAGTCCTTGGGCCCTAGATGCCAGGTTTTCTAGCTCGAGAATTTTAGGTTTTGTGTAGAATAGGATGTTGGCGAAGAGCCGGGATCTGGAATCGGACTACAGAGGTTTGAATCCTACTCTGCCATCGCTTGGCTGTTATTTGGGCAAATTCCTTAAGGCAGATAAATGTTTATCTACCCCCATTCTTCTTCAATAAAATGGAGGTACCACAAGGGAACAAGCTTGGTGATTTCACCTCTGTAGCCCTAGAACATTGCCTGGGAAATAGCGAGCACTTGGTAAATCTTTACTGAATAAGTAGACTTAATCTGAATGTGTGAATACTGCTTGCCACATGAATTGTTTTTGTTCAGAGAATCACCCGCAGTGGCAGAGAATGACCCCTCCACTTTTTGTTTCCCACAGCACCTAACTCAGGCTCTTGGACTGAGGTACTCATCAACCGGTATACATTGGGCTGCTATTGACTGAGACACAGCGCCCCCTAATTGAAGCATCCTTCTGTTCCTTCCTGGTGGACAGCAGAGGGGTTTGCTGGGGATCGAGAGAAAATGATGACACGGCTGAAGGTCATCAACCCTCTCTCCTTGCCTCTGGCTCTTTTCTCCTTGGATTTTCCTCCTGTGGGGTGGTATTAGACATATTTTTCTTTAGGACCCTCCTTACCTCCCCAAGTCAATAAAACTGTTTCCTAGGTGATGAGACTCTTTCATAGCAATCAGGCACTAACTTCAGATTCTAATCCTGATTCCTCTGTAGGCAGCCTGTGTAACCCTCAGCAAGTCACGTCACCTGCAAAAGCAGGGCCAGCTGCACTCGCATTGTAAGGAGGACTCATTGAGGGACAGACAAGAGGGGAAGTGTGAAGGAACTTTTATTGATTTTATTTTACAGAGAGTAAGGTAAAGGGATAAAGAGTTAGAAACATCGATCAGCTGCCTCCTGCACACCCCCTGCACACCCTCCTGCAACCAAGGTACATGACCTTGACTGGAATCAAACTTGGGACCTTTCAGTCCGCAGGCCGATGCTCTATTCATTGAGCCAAACCTGTTAGGGCGAGACTCATATCTTTATGAGATTTAGACTATAAGACCCTTGATGTGCCATTAAAATCAGTCTATCTTTTGTAAGAGTGTGGCACACACGCCTCTCAGAGAAACATGGCTATCGCTATTACACAATGTAAAACTCGTGGTTCCTTTAGTATATGTTCCCTCCATCATTCCACAAATATATATATATATATATATATATATATATATATATATATATACACACATATATACACACATACACATACACACACATACACACACACACACACACACACACACACACACATATATATATGAAGCCCTTTCATTATATCAAGCACTGTTTTAAGTTCAGATAAAAGGTTAGGGAGGAAAACCAACTATGTGGGTTTAGATTCTACTGGTGGAGCCAGACATATAAAAAGATCATGATTTCTGTGTGGGAAATGCAATGAGAGGGGAATGATCAGGATATTTGTACTGTAAGAGCCTAGAGAAAGGACCCCTTTCTGGAGGTGGTCCATGCAAGAGTGGGGCCCCTTTCTCTGGAAAGAGTCTGTGAGTCAGGTGCCTGCTCTGGAGTCTCCCAGAGGTGGTGACCACTGGGAGGTTGCACTGGAGGTATTTTATCTCTGGTGTTTGGAGGGGATGGAGCCAAAGGGTGAAGGCAGGAATTTATGGACATAGAGATGGGTTCTGTCACTATAGGGGTGGATGATGCTGTCGTGGCTCTTGGTCTGTTCCAGGAAGGCTAGGAAACACAGAAGATCGACCTCCTTGTCCTTAGCACACATGAAAAGTGCCCAAGGAAGAAAACAGTGGCTCTGCTGAGATCTGCTGGGCACCCGCTGAGTTCTCACAATACAAAGAGAGCCCAAGAGCACAAATCGCCTTGTAAGCATTGAGTCTGGATTTGCACCAACTCAACCCCTTACCAGGTGCTTGAGGCCAATTATTTAACATCTTTGAGCTCCAGTTTCTTCCACGATACCTCTCTTGGTTTTACACTCCACTCCTAAGACTGACAATGCCAAGTTAGCAAAGACTCTTGTACGTTGTTCATGAGGATATAAAATATTGCAACAACTTTAGAAAATAGCTTGGCCATTACATGAAAAGATAAGCATACACCTACCATACAACCCAGTCATTCACTCCTAGATATTTACCCAAGAGAAATGAAAATGTATGTTCATACAAGGACTTGTAAATGAATTCTCACAACAGCTTTATTTGAAATAACACCAAACTGCAAATAACCCAAACATCCATAAACAGATGAATGGATAAATAAGTTGAACTATATACATTCAATGGAACACTACACAGCAATAAAAAAGAACTATATATACAACAAAGCAGATGAATCTCAAATATACTGACTGAAATGAGGCAGAACAAAAGGTAAAGACTGTATGACTCAATCTATAGAAAATTCAAATTTTTATAAATCCTCTGTATAGAATATTCTGGAAAATTCAAAGAATTCAATAGTGACAAAAAGTAGATCAATGGTTACCTAGGGCTGGCTAGGCATGGGAGAAAAGGAGGAAGCAGGTAACAAAGGGCCATGATGAAACTTTTTGGAATAGCACTTATGTTCATTGTTTTTGTGATGAGGTTTGATGGGCATATGCCTATTTCAATACTTATCAAACTTGAAATATATGCACTTTATTGTGTACCATTCCTCAAAAACTCTGTTTAAAAAACAAATTCATGTAGGATGCTCAGGTAAGAGATCTCAGCTACTGGTGATGTTTGTGATCTATCTGGAGCTTAATGGTCCTCAATCCTGACTGCATATTAGAATCACTAAGGAGTGTTAAACATATTTACTAGTATACTGGGCCCAGCCGGTATGGCTCAGTGATTGAGCATTGACCCATGAACCAAGAAGTTATGGTTTGATTTCCGGTCAGGGCACATGCCCTGCTTGAGGGCTCAACCCCCCAGTTGGGAGTGTCTAGGAGGCAGCCAATTAATGTTTCTATCACTCCATTTCTCTCTCAAAAAAAAAAAAAATTATGCATGGCCACTTTCTATAGAGGAAGCTTTTATTTCATTGGTTTGGTATGTGACCTTGGCATCAATGTTCTTTACAATCTCCCAGGTTATTCAAATGTGAACCCAGGGCTGAGATTCATAACTATTGTAGAGGGCCAAATGGGAAGACACCTGGACATTTTGTAGATTGTTGCTGACTGGGCCCGGGATATTGACAGAATTATGTCAGTTGCACTCCCATCCTGGGAGTGTTGAGATGTTCTTAGTTCCTGGCTTGTGTTTGTTCAGGAGGAAGGAGTGGGTGGAACCTGGGTTCTTCCAGGCTCCTTGTTTTCCTGTGAAACCCCTTGTTGGATTGGAGTATAAATAGATGTGCTTCGTGGCTCAGGAGGTCGTCAGTCTGTCTCTCCAGCAGAGGAGGTCAGCGGCCCTCCCAGCTCCCAGCTTGAAATCTATCTCTGTGTCTTCTCTCTTTATTTCTATTATTTCTCAATCCCTCGGCACCTCCACTTAGAACCAGTTCGTTCATCTCTCTTTCCATGCCGGACATGGAGAAGGGAAATCCTCGCAGCTTCTGGCCCCGGCAGACTATAGGTTAAGATATTGTATATACTGTTGTCAGTGAGCACATTTGGGGAGGACAAAGAGGGGCAACACCCTGATCCAGGGGGAGAAGCCCAGAGAACCACTTTAATGGGGAGAGAGCAGGCTTGGGAATAGAACAGGTGAAGCTGTCCAAGAAGCAATGGAGAAGGTAGAGAGAAAGAAGGAAAGTAGAGTGTGGTGCCACATGTGTGAGAGGTTGATCTTGGCTCTGGGGAGGCAAAGACAATAAAAATGGAAAGGAATTTTTATTGGTAGAATTCTGATGATAGAACAAATAATTGGCCCAGGGCAGGCAATGCTATTGTGGTTTGGGGTATCTTTCTAACACTTTAGCCATCTAGGAACTTAGATACTTGCTGCTCCCAAAGTGACCCATGGCCAGACAGACTTGGCAGCACCTGGGGGCTTGTTATAAATGCAGCATCTCTGGCCTGACCCCAGGCCCACTGGACGAGAGTTTGTATTTTAACAAGGTCCCCAATCCATTCAGATGCACATTAAAGTTCGATAAGCACTGTCTAGATTTTAATAGAAAGACAGCAACATATTCATTAATGGAGATACATTTTCTCCTTTTAATAAGAGGATGTGCTACAGCAGAAGAAACCCTGGACTAAGAATCAGAGCTTGATTCTCTTGTCTCAGATCCTCCACAACCAGCTCTGTGGTCTTTCACATTCTCCTTAGTATTTGTCCAGCCTGAAGTGGCCTTTCATTCATTCATAGAGAGGCACATGACTTGAACCTTCAATTCCTTCAGGTCTGTGACTTGAAGGGAAATAAATCAGAGTAAGGAGGAAAGGTGTTATTCTGCGTAGGCTGCTCAGAGAAGATTTTCTGATATTTGAGCAGATGGCTGAAGCAGCTGAGTGTTCCAGTCATGAATATCTGTTAATGAATGTAAATGAATATCTGTTAATGAATAAAAGGGAACTTCAGGCTGGAAAACTAAAGGGAGTGAGAAAATAACATAAAGGTCATTCAAAGGGTGGAGTTATAGTCAAAACATTTAATAGAATACTATGCAGACATTAAGAAAGGTGATATCTATTAGTACTCTATAGCAGGGGAAAATTTCCTTAACAATTTCTTAAGTTCAAAACAATCAAGGGTATAATTTCTTTTATTGATATAAAAGTGCTTGCCTGAATGGGGGTGGGAGAGTGCAATGTATATAGAGAGAAATGTCTAGAAAATTAGTCTTAAAATGTCCATAGTAATATTTTTTCAAATGGTTCAATTTGCAGTGAATTTTACATTTTTTCTCAGACATACACAAAAATAAAGATGATCAAATGGCATTTATTACCTGTCTCACCATAATGTAAATTCTATGAAAGTAGAAACTTTGCTTTGTTCATTACTTTATCCCTATCATCTGGGTACATACTGGGTGTTTAATAAATGTTTGTTGAATGAAAGAATGAACAACAAAAAAAAAGAGAGAGAGAAAATGCAGGGCCTATACAGGGACCAAATAATAGTTTATAAGCATGCAGGGGAGCAATGAAGATAGTGTAGACATCTGAGCAGAGACTTGAATCACAGCATCAAACTTTGACTTTATTTTTCAGGAAATGAGTAGCACCTGCTCACTGAGATGAAGTGGTGGTGGATGGATATTGTGTGATTTATCAACCATAACCTAAAGAATGTCTTTCTCCATTTCTTGCTGGAAGCAAGGAAGGGAGGGAGGGAAGGAGGGAGGAAGGAAGGAAGGAAGGAAGGAAGGAAGGAAGGAAGGAAGGAAGGAAGGAAGGAAGGAAGGAAGAAAGGAAGGAAGGAAAGGAGGAAGGAAGGAATGGGAAGGAGGGAGGAAGGACAGAAAGGAGAAAGGAATAAAAGAAAAGAAAAAAGTAAAAGAAATAGTCTCCATGAATAAACAAAATACTCAGATGTCTCTTTGGGACTGCTAATTGATGGAGAATTTGGAGCCAGCTAAGGCTCCAGGGCTTGACAGTCACTTGCTGGTTGACAGAGGCCGTGAAAACGTTTTCATTTCCCTGTTCCAATCTGCAAGCCACCATCTGCTGTGCTGATTTCCAGGGAGGCTGCCATGGGGGAAAGGAATATAAATGGTCCAAGAAGCCAGAAACTCACTCATGTCTACACGAGATAGACTCCCAGCCAAGAGGAATCTTCCTTCTGACAGTCTGTCTTCAGGACTTGGCACTTTTTATACCAAGCCTTATGTAGTCAAGGCCTTGTGTGGGCAAGCACAGGTCACTGAGTTGAGTCCATTGACCAACACTTTGACCTCAACGTGTGTGAAAAAAATACTGAGCGCTGTCTCAGAAAGAAGTTCTCTGAGAAGTGCTTAATGATTGCTGAAGATAACTTTCCTGATATTCACTCCATCTCCTTCGCTCCAACTCCACCAGCAGACGAGTGGTTTTCTTTAAATGCAAGTGCTACCCCATTGCCCTTCCACTGCAAACCCGTTACTGGCTCTCTATTGCCCTCAAGATAGTGTTCAAAGTCCCTGGCTTGGCTTTTGAGGTCCTGCCTGTCTCCCAGGCATATCCACCTTGGGCCACTCTTTCCCTCACCCACTATGTGCCAGCCCTTGACCTTCCTTCACCTCAAAGATATCCTCCTCCTTCCTAACTCAGACCTTTTCTACACAAGTCTTTGGCCTGGGGATTGTACTCCCCTCTTCAGTAACCCGGTCGGCTCCCACACATCCTTCATATGATTGTATAAAATGGGACACCATCATCAGTCTCATGCCCCAGAGCAGGCTGGGGAAATGTATGGGGTTCTCACAGGATCCACTTGGTACTTCTTTACCAGATCACAGTTACTTAGTGAACATTTGTTTTCCCCATTGGACAGAGCAAGTTGGCTCCAGCGCCCTGCTGGCCTGCGACCTTACTTAAACTTTCTTTTTCAGCTCTATTGTCATCCTATGACATCAGTGGATTGTAAATGAGTTGAATGAGAGAAAGCTGAGATTGCTAGGGCGCTAGCTGGAGGGCACAGTGAGATTGTTAGTCAGTTCATACTGCCATACAAAACATTAGACTGGGTGACTTAAACCACAGAAAGTTATTTCTCATAGTTCTGGAAACTGGAAGTTTGAGATCGCGGTGCCAGGAGGGTTGATTTCTGGTGAGAGCACTCTCCCGGCCTTGTGGAGGGTTGCCTTCTCTCTGAGTTCCCACATGGTGGGTGGGAGCCCAGGCTGAGAGCAGGAGTGCTTATAGAGGTCACTTTATACTCTTAAGGGCGCTAAGCTCTTAATACCACCTCCAAATACCATCACATTGAGGTTAGAAATTCAACGTAGAAATTTGGGGGAACACCAGCCAGATCACAGCAGGGAGTTAAGCAAAGACTTTTTATGGTGGAAAGTCCTGAGCAGGCTTGATGCTGATGCCAGCAGAAAAGAAAGGGATGAAGCTTCAGGAGAGTGGGCATAGAAGGTGGAGGAAAGACACAGAGCATAGATGGAGACAGGGCCTTGGTTTAGGAGGCAAACCGCTCTCACTCTGACCCACGTAAAAGAGCAGGGGCCTGTGCAGCACCACGTGGCCTTTTCTGTAAGGAGCAAGGAGCTAAGACAGCTCTCAGCCAATGGTTTTTTACCATTTACATCGGAGCGATATGCAAGGGCATCAGTGGTGGGGCTTGCATGGTTTGAGGACAAGGCAAAGGTCTGTGGCGAATGGAGAGCTGAGTCAGGACACACTGCCCAACGTACGACCGATCGACCGATCGGGAGAGTGTGTTCACCTTGAACGTTTGCAGTCCCCGGGTGCCTGGCTCTATCAGATGTTTCTCCATCATCCTTCAGCACCTGCAGTGGGAAGCAGATAGGGAGGACAGCGGTCTTGACCCAGAGCTGGGGACATGGTGGAAAGCAGGCAGAGAGCTGAGAACATTCACTAGAAAGTGCTGATGGGAGGGACATGTATCGGATTAGGGTCCCAGAGATGGGAAGGCACTGGTTGACGGTGAGAAAGTAAAGAAGGAGAACTTCTGTGTGAAGGGAGAGCAGGCCAAGCAGGGTAAGCAGCCTCCCTTGCAAAATCCCCTCTTCACAGGCAGGTGCCTCAGAGCTGATTCCCTAAGTAGCCTCTCCCCTCTCTCCCTTCTCTTCTTACCTGTCAGCGCTTCACATCCTGAAGCTCTTTGGGACTGATACAGAGACCGAGAAGATAGAGTGAGCAAGAAGCTGATAAAGAGGGGGTCGCACAAGCCATTTCAATCACGGAATTCGGGAGACATTGACATTTATCTGATGTGCAGCTTCTGCTCCTGGCTTCTTAGATTGACTGAAAATATTTGCCCTCTAACAACCGTGTTGTGGGAGACCTTTGGAAAACTCCTCTTTTAGGGTCTTCTTTAGGGCCAGCACCACCACATAAGCACTTTCTCTTTTTACTGGAAAGGTTGGGATTCATAGTTATGATAACTATTATTCTCCAGCAAGAATTGCCAAGGTTAGAAAATGCCCCAAGACAGTCTTACACTCACGCAGACATCACTAATAAATCACCGCACTTTTGATTGCAGATGCCAGGGAGAATTCATTGTCCAAACTGGGACACTTTGGGGAGCAGAAGGGAATAGTAAAAATAATTAAATGTAAAATTACTGAATTTTTTTATTTATTGACTATTGGATTTATCTTATCGGTGGTACTATAAAATAGTTCTATTCTCAAACTATTTTCAAAGTGAGTTCTTTCTAAAAGTGAAGTTTGTGTAGATTGAATCAACATAGAATATATACTGATTTTCTGAATGTTTTAAAAAATAAATAGGAAAATTATTCTTGGTATATATTTAATTGGTTTTTTTAGGCCATATCTATCTTTAATAGTATACTGCTGATATTTTTATTAAAAAATACATTTTTGAAATGTAACCTAGTCTTCATTTTAAGTAGAATGATCCACAGTCTCCTTGTGTGTTGCATTTGTGGTTAATAAATTTGCAATTTTTGACATTTTTTTTTTATTGTTCCTTCTAGTGAAGTCAGAACAGATTCTGAGAAAAGGGAGGGTTTTATTCTGTTACATTTTTTCTTATTGAAATGTTTAACTCCAGCCCAAATATTTTTACAGATTCTGTTGCTTTGTTCATATTCTTTGACAAACATTTTTATGACAAAAATTGTGAAACTAGTTAACCCTCTGATTCTTTTGAATGCTTTACCTTATCTAGATCTTGGAAAATAGTAGACCTTAATTTTATTCCATCAAAAGACTCAACCCAAACTTTGAGATATCCTAAATATAAATTATAGAACTTCAAAATTAAATCTACACATGTTTTATCTCTCCTTATGTACCTTGTTCAGTTTCTCCCTCTGGTTTTCTAGGGATATGTTGTATTTTCCCATCACAAGCTTTGTTTTCAGGGGGTTTGCACAACACTTCAAGAGCTGTTTGGTTCTTAGGGGCTTTCATATTCCATTGGCTGACTACTCTGATGAAAGATGGCAACTGATTTTAAGCAAAAGGCAATCAAATATGGATGGTTTGCTTATAATCCCATTTGACATTTTAGAACACTAGAGTGATTTACACAGTAATTCTTCAAAAGTGCAAGCATTTCTGAAATCCAGTTGATGATGGGCAGCAAAGAGAGAAAGTGAATATTACTTTTTTTTTAAATATATTTTATTGATTTTTTACAGAGAGGAAGGGAGAGAGATAGAGAGCTAGAAACGTCGATGAGAGAGAAACATCGACCAGCTGCCTCTTGCACACCCCCCACCGGGGATGTGCCCGCAACCAATGTACATGCCCTTGGCCGGAATCGAACCCGGGACCTTTCAGTCTGCAGACCGACGCTCTACCACTGAGCCAATCCGGCTTTGGCGAATATTACCTTTTTGAGACATTTTATTTATGTCTCTGTTATTCAGTGTGTGTGTGTCTGTGTTGTGTGTGTGTGTGTGTGTGTGTGTGTGTGTGTGATGTAAAATTTGGCAATATATCCTCTGCTTTAATTGACAGACTATCACAACTTCTTTGGATGAATTTTCCAAAATCAATATATATGAAAATCAAATCTAAATTCTATTCCATAGGATTCATAATTTAGCAAGAACATTGTTTTTATCATGACTCTTGGCTTCACCAAAATTATGCTTGTATTAACACTCCAAAATGAATACCTTTAACTTAATGGGGAACATTTTAACAAAAAGGACAATTACTCATTATCAATAATGTAAGATGTTTCACTTCAACAAAATGAATTATAAAAGCTTTATTTTAATTCTATCCATTGAATGAAAACACCGGAGCCTATTAGTGAGATTAACCTTAACATTTCTTAAAAGTATCTAATAGCACTGATATAAAATTGGCCTCATTCTTCTGTATGCCAAGATTTTCTTCTGACAGTGAAGCTGACACAGAAACAGCTTTCATGAATTTTCTGTGCATGTGCAAGAAACCACAGAATCCAAAATGAGTAAAATTAATGCAGGAGAACAATTATCTTATTTAATTGAAAATCGTGCTTCACAAGCTGAAATGTAACTGCACCTTCTGCAGTGTTATGCACTGTCAGCGTGGGCACAGTCTTCTTAAAATAATTACCAGCCTGAGTAGATTTAGAGAGGAATTAAAAGCTCCTGACCATTGTAACAAGTGTTCACATTATGCTCTCGGGAGGGAAGCTCAGCCTCTCTTTCCTGCACTTATTGCAAGTGTTCTTAATCGATCATTTTCCCCATTTCCCACGACTGGCTCCTGGCAGCCTGGTGGCTTCATGTAACTTGAAGACTGGTGAGAGCCATGGCACAACTGGGGGGGCGGGGGGAGAGGAGGGGACTTCGTTGTTTTCCCCACCAAATATTTTTCCCACCTGAGACAGGAAGGAACTGGCTTTTCCTAACAGCACATGTCAGAGCCCACTATATATTTTTTTTTTTCTAATCCAAACGCACTTCTCTTTATTCAACCCAGGATCAAACTGGTCAGTGGGGATGCCCTGAAGCCACATGTGCGGAAGTAGGCTGACAAGACCTCCTGGTCTTAATGCAGTTGGACAGGGGGTGGGGGGGTGGGGGATAGGGGTGGTTGCCAGTCGAGCCAGGCAGGTGCAGCCCCCATGGTGCACTTGTAGACACTGCCAGGCAGATCAATCTACAAAAGCAAGGAATAAACAAAAACAAAACACACTCAGTAGATTGCTTTTTTTAAGCTCCAGAGTTTCTGGACCAGCAAGTCCCAACCCTCAAAGCCAGGAGTACGGGGACCAAAAATGCCCCTCACTTCCACCAGTGCTGACAGAAACCCTGTTTTAAATCCTATCTATTATAGTAAAAGAGTAATATGCAAATTAACCATCACTCTAATACACAAGATGGCTGCCCCATGTGGACACAAGATGGCCCCCACAAGATGGCCAGCAAGGGATGGCAATTGGGAGGGACCAGGTCTGAAGGGGAGGGCAGTTGTAGGTGATCAGGCCAACAGGAGAGGGCAGTTGGGAGGGACCAGGCCTGCAAAGGAAGGCAGTTGGGGCAATCAAGCCTGCAGGGGAGGGAAGTTAGGGTTGACCAGGCCAACAAAGGAGGGAAGTTGGGGACAACCGTGCCTACAGGGAAGGGCAGTTGGGAGTGGGGGGGCACTAGGCTGGCAGGGGAGCAGTTAGGCATCAATCAGGCTGTCAGGGGAGTGATTAGGGGGTGATCAGGCTGGCAGGCAGAAGTGCTTAGGGGCAATCAGGAAGGCAAGCAAACAAGCAGTTGGGAACCAGCAGTCCTGGATTGTGAGAGGGATCTCTGACTGCCTGTTTAGACCCGATCAGAGGTCCGATCAGCCCTAAACAGGCAGTTGGACATCCCTTGAGGGGTCCCAGATTGGAGAGGGTGCAGGATGGGCTGAGGGACATACACCCCCATGCACGAATTTTGTGCACTGGGCCTCTAGTTAAAAAATAAGCCAGTAAACATTGTAGAAAATTTCTCTTAAAAATCTCACAATTTGTAAATGTACATTTTTTTCTTTAACATAAAAGTTTACAATATATGGTAAAACAAAAGACTCAGGAAAATAATTTCAAAAAAAATAAAAGGAAGAAAAAGAAACCTGAAGTTTTGAATTAAAGCTGCAGACTTTTTAAAACCCTGTTGTTGAACCAGTGACTTTTTTTTTTTTTTTATTGTGCTGATGGGTTAGAGTAGGGGTGTCGAACTCAATCAGAGAAGGGGCCAAAATCTAAAATCCAGCCTAAATCACGGGCCGAATGGTTTACTGAACAGTCATAAACTGACAATGTCATAAACTGACAGCGGAGTGCAGTGATGACAGCGCGGTGCGGGCCACATTGCAAGGCCTGGCGGGCTGGATTTGGCCCGCGGGCCTTGTGTTTGACACATGTGGGTTAGAGAAAGAAATATATTTTAAAACTTTAGACACCCACAGCTGCCTCCAAAAGCCTCACATCTGCCCCTCCCCTCAAGGTTGAATCGCGATTTTCCTGCCAAGTTTGTGACTGCCCGGAGTTCACAAGTTGCAGGCCAGCAGACCACACACACTGGATGGTTGAAATACAGACCCAAAGCCACGTGCCCCTTGGGGAATGCAGCCAGAGAGGACAGGGCCAAAAGAAGGCTGTCAGAAAGGACCCAGGGACGACAACAGTGAACCAAATAAGATATTTGTTAGTGGAATTCCTCACAATCGTGGTGAGACAGAGGGCAGGGGATACTTCAGAAAATTCGGATTGTCACAGAAGTGGTCATGATCTACGATGCAGAAAAGAAGAGGCCTCGAGATTTTGGATTTATTACTTTCAAGGACGAACAATCAGTGGACTAGGCTGTCAACATGCATTTTCATGACATAATGGGCAAAATGGGGGAGGTTAAACGGGCTGAGCCTCGCTACAGTGAAAGTCAAGTGCCTGGCCAGCCAGGGGTCAGCCAGTGGGGCAGCCGTGACATGCCCAGTGCCCGCCAATGGCTGGCAGGCAGGCCCCTACCTATGTGGCACCAAGGCTAGGGCCCACAGGAATGGGGTGTCAGCAGGACAGGCAAATTGGTGGCTGCGGACAGCCCCCTGCAGGGAGAGGAGTTCCCCCCCCACCACCGCCATTCACCTCTTACACTGTGTTCACCCCTTCTGGAGGGTTCCCTCCTCCACAGGGCTTCCCACAGGGCTACGGCGCCCAGCCCCCTCCCCCCCCCTAATTCAGTTTTGCTTCTGAGCCTCCACCTCCACCGCCAGATCAGTTTGCAGCCACCAGGGGTCCCCCTCCACCTGCCACTCCTGGGGCAGCACCTCTGACCTTCCCTCAGCCTCCCTCTCAGGCTGCCCTGGATATGAGCAAGCCCCCAGGGATATGAACAAGCCCTAAGGGCACAGCCAGACTTCCCCTACAGTCAGTATGGCCTAGGCACCCATTCTCAAGACCCGGCGGCTCCGGGCCCATACTTTGTGGACACTCTAATGGTCAGGCTGAGCAGTGATATGGCCTAGGACCTAGGTGGTTGGCAAACTCATTAGTCAACAGAGCCAAATATCAACAGTACAATGATTGAAATTTCTTTTGAGAGCCAATTTTTTTTAAACTTAAACTTCTTCTAATGCCCCTTCTTCAAAATAGACTCGCCTAGGCCATGGTATTTTGTGGAAGAGCCACACTCAAAGGGCCAAAGAGCCGCATGTGGCTCGTGAGCCAGTTTGCTGACCACAAGGTGGGTTATGGACAGGACTTGACCAGCTTTGGACAAGGTTTCTCAGACCCCAGCCAGCAGCCCCCGTCCTATGGGGGCCCCTCAGTGCCAGGCTCGGCGGGGGAGGGGGAGCCCTCCTGGTGGAAGTGGGTTCGGACGAGGTCAGAACCACAATGTTCCACCCCTACCACCACTAGCTAGCTGGTGCCATGCAGGAAGCTAGATGGCAGAGCCCACTTTTTTGTTGTCTCTGTGTATGTTCTTTCCCCAGCAAGTGCTTTGCATGCTTTGTTGGGAATAGAGACGGGTTATAGCTGGTCATCTGTCAGTTTTGCCACGTGTTAAAAAGAGAACTCTGCTCGCTGAACATACATCGCACGTGCTACTAGACAAGACCCTGGCAGAAAAGCTGTAAGTGCCAAGTGCAGGTCTGACAGCTGCACCCCAGTTTCCTTTAACACAACCGTTAAATGTCACATTCCTACAGGATAAAATACCCAGGACAAGTGCAAAAACAGCAGGAGGAACCAGTGCTGTGGCAGGCAAAGGGGACACGTTATCACCCCCATGACCTTTCTCAGCCACATCTTACTGGAAGCTGGCGTCACATGATTGTAGCTGAGCCACAGGATGCAACTCCCTGGCTTCCTGGGACTCTAGACTGCCTCTGAGTGTCATCATCTTGGTCCTGTTCTGTTCACAGGGAGCCAACAAGTTTCTATTGATATATTCTCAGTGTTTTTACATCAGGATTAGAAATGTTCTTTATTATTATTATTATTCTCATCTGAAGATATGTTCATTGATTTTAGAGAGAGAGGATAGGGGGCGAAAAGAAAGAGAGAGAGCAAAACATTGAATGGTTGTTTCTTATACATGCTGAGGATCCAACCCACAGCCTAGGTATGTGCCCTGACCTGGAACCAAACCTGAAATCCTTTGTGGTATGGGAAGATGCCCCCACCAACTGAGCCACCAGCCAGCAATGGAGGTGTTTCTAATTAGATTGTGGGGGTTCAATGCTCTCCATTCCCTCTCCATGCCAGGCACTCTCTGCACTTCTGCTCCACTAACTGAGTCATATGCTCCCAAATCTGTCTCTGCCAAATTGCACTTGTTATTGTAACTACTTAAAAGTCACACAAGTTGATGAAATGTGATTGCAAAAAGAGAATCACTATTTCTTAGAAAACTACAGTGAATTCTTTGGAAAGACTGAAAAGCTCATTAACTTAGATAAGGGTAAAACCACTGTCAAAATTGGAGAAAGAAATTTGCCCAAAGCCACACAGTTCCAGCTGCAGACCCAGAATACAAGCCCAAGAACCTCATCAGTGCAGGAATAAACCTAAACTAACATCTAGTTTTAATCATTAAGTCTGCCAGTGTAAAACAAACTGTCAACCAGTTGTTTATCTTTTATGGTGAGTTGCCTGAAGAGCAATTGGTAGTGTGGTAGGAATGTTTGCAGTGAGAATGCTTACAGCAAAGATGTTTATGAAAAGACTAGAGGCCCGGTGCATGAAATTTGTGCATGGGGTGGGGGGGAGGGGGAATCGCCTCAGCCCAGCCTGCACCCTCTTCAATCCGGGATGCCTCAGGAGATGTCCAACTGCTGGTTTAGGCGACATCCCTGGCAGTTGGACATCCTCTCACAATCCTGTACTGCTGGCTGCTAAGTGCTCACCTGCCTTCCTGCCTGGTCGCCCCTAACTGCCCTCTCCTGCCAGCCTGGTCACCCCCAACTGCACCCTCCTGCCAGCCTGGTCACACCTAACTGCCCCTTCCACCAGCCTGGTTGCCTCTTACTACCTCCCCCGCCCCCGACAGCCCGATCGCCCTCAACTGCCCCCCTCTGCCAGCCTGGTCATCCGTAACTGCTCCTCTTGCTGGCCTGGTCGCCCCCCAACACCCCCCACCACCACCACCAGCTTGATAGCCCCATGCAGCCTGCTGTTCAGTCATTTGGTTGTCGCTCACTAACCCCCCTGCCAGCCTGGTCTCCACACACAGCCTACTTGTTCAGTCATTGGGTCATCCCTCACTAACTCTGCTTCTGGCCTGGTTGTAGACAGCCATCTTGTGATGGTGTGACCTTCAATTTGCATATTACATCTTTATTATATAGGATAGCCTGGCTGGCGTGGCTCGGTGGTTGAACCAAAAGGTCACAATTTGATTCCCAGTTGGGTTACATGCCCTGATTTGGGGCTTGATCCCTGGTGTGGGGTGTGCAGGAGGCAATCAATCAATGAATCTCTTTCATCATTGAAGTTAATTATGCTCAAGGTGAAAATACTTAGAACTAAAATGAGGAACTGATGTTGAGTTATGAGCCAGGAAACAAAGAGCAACAAGCATTTTTACACTGACCTCAGAATGAGAGACCTACCAAGTCCCAGGCAGACCTACTGGCCTTTCCTCTTCTGACCTTAGACCAGACCCACAGTCTGCCACAGGGTGGGCCTGAAAGAATGTGATGGGCACTGGATTGAAGGGAAGACATCAGAAGACATTGGAAAGGGCTCAGCAGATCATTAAAAGTGAACCTCATGATTTGTTCCTTTGGATCACCTCAGGATTTACTAATTATTATCAAGTTCACAATGGTAATATCTCATGTTACCAGCATACATCTATGATTTTGTGGTGTATAGGCTATGTTGAATTTTCATACTGTGAGGATCCTTTAGTCTGAGATTATGTCTTTTCTACTTTTTTTTTTTTAATTTAATGTTCTTTTTAAGTTGAGATGGTTGATATGGTGTTTTGAAGGCTTTTAATTGGCTAATAAAAGTTGGCCACCTTTGGTGATCCTCCAATTTTAGCTTTAATTTGATTGGCCCTGGAGTCCAGATGTCTGGTAACACATAATCCAGGTTTTAAACTTTCTTTTGTTCCACTGACATGCAGTGAGTGGCTGCAAAGTGCAAGGTGAAAGAAACCTTTTCTTTGACTCAGAGAGCTTGTGGTCTTTGAATCACACCTTAGTGTAACACCATGGAGACTGCAACACCATAGACTCAGAGGGTAAAGGAGCAGTAAAAGACAGAGAGGTGGACAGAGCATGGGGTTCACAGTCCACCACAGGGTCGCTGGCTCTTCTTGGTGCTTACAGTAATAGCCTAATTCATCATTAAATGTTGTAGCCCATGGGAAAATAAAATTCACTACAGCAAACACCCCATTATTCAAAATACAGATGTCAGAAAGTAAAAAGGCAAAATAGAACTGAGTTTAGAACAGCAGTAGACCAGCCGGAGTGGCTCAGTGGTTGAGTGTTGACTTATGAACCAGGAAGTCACGGTTCAATTCCTGGTCAGGGCACATGCCCAGATTATGGGCTCGATCCCCCATGGGAGGCTTGCAGGAGGCAGCAAATCAATGATTCTCTCTTATCACTGATGTTTCTATCCCTCTCTTCCTTCCTCTCTGAATATATATATATATATATATATATATATATATATATATATATATATATATATATATATAAAACTGATGCCTGATTTCATAAGACAGGTACATGAGAGTTATAGTAAACACTTTCATCAAGACCTTAAAAAAGAATCACAAATCAAAATATTATTAGTGTCATTTATGATACATTGTAACAGCACAAACTGAGCAAGCAGTACATTATATACAGACATATTAGGTGTACTGGTTAATAGTGAGGATTTTTTTCAATAGACAGAGTTACACATATGTTTATATATATGTGATTTTATATGTATGCTACTTTGTTCTATTGTCAACAAGCTTCAGAAATTCATATGTCAAATTTGCTGAAGGTGTTAACATCATAGATATTTTTACACTAAAAAATGTTGACTTTTGTGCCAAAAAGAGAACATCTGTGAGAAGTTTTAATTCATTACTTTATTTTGAAGAAAAGTGCTGCTGAAAACTTCGGGAAGCTTATAGTGAACATGCTCCATCTCAAGATACTTGTGAACGCTGGTTTAAACCCTTTAAAAGTGATGATTTTGATGTGAAAGACAAAGAACATCCAGGTCAACCGAAAACGTGTGAAGACCGACAATTACAAGCATTATTGGATGAAGATGCGTGTCAAACTCAAAAACAACTTGCAGAAAGATTAAACATTGCTCAGCAAACAATTTCTGATCATTGACAACCAAAGGAAAAGATTTTAAAGGAAGGAAATTGGGTGCCACATCAACTGAACAGAAGACAAATGGAAAGCTGAAAAGTCATCAGTAAACTGTTGCTTTCACAGCACAAAAGAAAGTCTTTTTTTGCATCAACTTGTGACTGGCAATGAAAAGTGGATTTATTTTGAGAATCCCATATGCACAAAATCATGGGTTGATCCGGGTCAACCATCAACATTGATTGCAAGGCCAAATCTCTCAGAAAGAAGTCAATGCTCTGTGTTTGGTGGGATCAGGAAGTTGTGGTGTATTATGAGCTTCTAAAACAGGTAAAATGGTTAAATATTGATAGCTACAGACAAAAAAATAATCTATTTGAATCACGCTTTGATCACGAAATGACCAAAATGGGCCAGAAGACACTGCAAAGTAATTTTGCTTCATGATGATACACCATTACACACTTCAAAACCAGTTAAAGACACGTTAAAAGATCTTGCCTGGGAAGTATGGCCCCATCTTCTGTATTCACCAGACCTTGCTCCTTCAGATAACCACTTGTTCAGATCAATGGCACTTGCACTTTATGAGAAGCACTTCAAAACGTACAAAGAAGTGAAAAATTGGGTCCCTGAAATGGTTTGTCTCAAAACAAGAAAAGTTCTATTGGGACAGTATCTACAAATTACCTGAGAGATGGGGAAAATGTGTAGCTAGTGATGGACATTACTTTGAATAAAGCACTTTTGATGCTTCTCTTGAAATGATTGTGTTTTCTTTGATGACAAAATCCGCATTATTAACTGGTACACCTGGTAGAATACAGGGGGTACCAGTGAAAAAGGAGATTTTGATATATTTATATGAGCAAATGCTCTCTAGTATACTAAACCTATAGTGCTAAAAGTGAAAAATGTAAGTGGTTTTGTTGATAGAGCTAGAGAAATGTTTGGATCTAATATGTTAAAATCACAAAAAGTCTTCCCAACTATTCTTCCCAATACTTCTCTGGGGCTGGATAGGAGTCGGGAAGAGGAGTTTTTCTGGAACTGACATTTGTAAACATTTTGGCACATTGACATGAGGCATGCTTTTTGAGGTCTTTAATGGTTTGCTAGTTTTGAGAATAGTAGACAGTCCCTTGAGCAAAGGATACATTGTGTCACAGCATAAAATGCTCACTGGAATTCCAGCAGATACCCAGGCAATTGAGATGGACATCAACACCACACTTTAAAAAAAAAAAAATGGCTAGCCTCCAACACCGTGCAAGAATTTGCGTTCAAAAGGAAAAACATAAAGCAAGCCTCATCCAAACTCTCTCCCTCACCTGCTTCCAACTGAGAATATTGCCAAGAATTAACATGACTGAGTTTATGTAATGTGAATTAAGAAACGTGCGCTTAAAGCAGTTAGTGTTTGCCACCAGCACATTGTTTTCTGCTGATTTTGACTTGCAATTCATTCTCTGGATTTAAAAAAACAAACAAACAAACAAACAAACAAACAAAAAAACTTGTGCTTTCAACTCACTGAATTAATACCAGTCACTATTCATTTGGCTAAGTTAGAGTTGTATATATCCTGGCTAGTATTACAATTTTAATTGCAAAGAAATCATAGAAGGATCATTAGACAATGAACCGTGAGTTACATTATCTTTATCTTTTAATGACATTACTTATATTAGATACGGTATTTTTGATGGAAGAAAGTTCTATTCTATTCACACAGACACTGTGATAAGAAATTTTGATATATGTAAATATGTATGGCACATTTCAAAGATGTGCATGCTATTTTTAAAAAGGCAAGAAAGTATTTTACTATCTTGTAAAAAGGTACCACTATTGCAAAAAGTTTAATGGTATGTCTTGTTAATGTTATATTTAATATGTGAATAAATTAAAAACAAGATAATATGGTTAAAATTTTCAATGTTGAGCCCTGTCCTGTGTTTCTCAGTGGTTAGAGCATTGGCCTACACACCAAAGGGTCTGGAGTTTGATTTCTGGTCAAGGGCATGTACCTGGGTTGAACCCTTCCTGGTGGGGCAAGTATAGAGGCAACTAATTGATGTTTCTCTCTCTCTCTCTCTCTCTCTCTCTCTCTCTCTCTCTCTCTCTCTCTCTCTCTCTCTCTCTCTTTTTCCCCTCTCCTCCCTTTCACTGTCTCTAAAAATCAATGGAAAATATCCTCAGGTGAAGATTTTAAAAAATTAAATTGTCAACGTTGAACTAATTTTAAATTGTTTGTAATGATTTCTGATTCTTATCAAAAGCTTGAATTTCAAGTCAAATCTCATCACAACTTTTATTGCAATAAAAAAGATGACTGTAAAGAAATAGTTTCCAGTTCTAAATGCCATGCCACAAAACTTCCAGTTTTAAATATTCATGGCAATGAATGTCTTCCTTAAAGCAATTACTAAAAAGATTCTTACTCATATAATAGTCTCTTCCTATAAATGATACAAGCCTTGATTTTGTGACACGGTGTAAGATGTGGTGACAGAAGCCTCATTGCTTGGTGACCAAGAAAATGGAAACACAGATTAAAAATGAAATCAGCCCTAACCGGTTTGGCTCAGTGTACAGAGAGTTCACCTGCGGACTGAAGGGACCCAGGTTCAATTCCAGTCAAAGGTATGTATCTTGGTTGCGGGCACATCTCCAGTAGGGGGTGTGCAGGAGGCAGCTGATTGATGTTTCTAGCTCTCTATCCCTCTCCCTTCCTCTCTATTAAAAAAAATCAATAATATATACATATATATATATATATATATATATATATATATATATATATAAATGAAATCAGTTCTTTACTTTCCATACGTTAGTGAAGAATGCTGTGGGTGTAATTACCACTAGTAGACACAGTAGCTGCATCTATATATTTGACTGGTTTGTGTAGAAAGAGCCCATTTTAAATTTATTTTGAGCCAAATACACAACAATCCAGGAACATGAACAACCCCTTGAAATACTGGAGAACAATTTGATTCAGTGTCAACAGGAGATTTTTACTTCCAAACTTAATATATTTATCTCTTATCTCCTGTAACATAACTCACAAGTGGATAGCTCCTTAAGGATAAAATCCTTGGTGTTTTAATCTCTAGAGCTTAACACATACCATGTACATACTGTCTGTGAAATGATGGATTTTCAGAAACAATTTTCCTCAGTGTAAATTTTTCTTTTCCCTGAGTCTTAAGCAACTTATGGAGTATGATGATACAAAGACGTTACAAACAATAAAAATGCAATGATATGAAAGCACAAATTAAAAATCCCTTTTCCAAAACATATCCTGTGAGTCCCCGATGAGCATCAGTGAAGGACATCAGTGGTCCTTGCTATATAAACTATTCCCTGTGAACCACAAGAAAAGGGGGATCATTGAAGAGGCAAACAACTAATTAACAGTTAGGTGTGTGTGTGTGTGTGTGTGTGTGTGTGTGTGTGTGTGTGTGTGTCCAAGGCAATCAACTGTGTGATAGAAGTCAAGCCTTTTTTGCTTATTTTCTCTCAAGTATAATGTATTTGTAGACAAAAACTTTAGGGTTTCAGGAGGCTATATTACCTCTGGAATTTAGTGGGCTCTATTTAAGAGAATACTGCCGAATGTCCTAATTAGTGTCCTATGGGCTTGAATAAATCAGTATAGTTTTAAAAAAATATTGATGCACTCCCAAGAAGTAACTGAATAATTAATTTGTTAAAGTCCTGCATTTAGAGTAAAGTAAGCATTTTCAGTGTCAGAATAGATTTTGGAACTATTTCTCTAGAGGAGACATTCTAATTATGACTATGTTTTCATGTTCTAAAATAAGGTCAATCAACTAGCCCAGCCAGGGTGGCTCACTCAGTTTCAACCCATAAGACCGGGTTTCTGGCTTGATTTCCAGTAGGGGTCATGCAGGAGGCAGCTGATAGATGTTTCTATCTCTCAATACCTCTCCTTTCCCCTCACTCTAAAATCAATTAAAAATATTTTTAAAATAAATAAAATGAAATAAAGTTAATCAATTACTTCAGCATAATAATCTTCATTTTTATGGGGCGAAGGGAATCAATCATGGCAGTAATTTCCCTAAATGGTTCAATCAGTTTCATAGTTGAACCAATACTTTCATATAGGGAATTGCTGATATGACTTAGTACTGCACAGGACCATGAAGAAGTCATTTTTGGAATAATACATTTAATATGCAAAGAGTTGAGTATACATTTATAACTAAAACATACAATATCCAGTTGAAGGAATGCAATAATTCATCATTATGATTGAGAACCTGGAAGTCCAAGTAAACATATCTATCAGATAAGCAGTAGGATGTAAACAGCAAGACTAATTTGAAGACAGAACATGGCATAGGCATTTTGAAAGGAATAGCTGTAAGATTAAAGAATGAAATAACTAACTTGAATATCACTAAGAAATAGCATTTAAGGGATTCTGAATTTTTCATCATTTGGAAATTTTCTATGTTCATTTAGTTCCTGTAAAGCTTTCCAGAATCTGTTATAAATTATTCCTTTATTCACAAATCAAAGCCTTATGGTTGACTTAAGTATTTTGTTAAGTCAAATAAGGCAGTTTGTGATTTTTCTATATTTTTTATAAAGTTTCAATTCCTGAATATTATCACATATAAGTCACCTAATTTTAAAGTGCATATTATATTACTTTTTTTGCATCTTATATTTCCTACCCATTTCCTTCCAAGCATGAATAGAGCATTCAGGTGTGGTTTAGGGGATTCATCATGCTAAAACTCTGCAATGCTTATTTTGCAATAAAAACATTTCAGGAAATGAGTATTAATTGTTAAACATTTTATAATGTTAACAAGAATTTTACATGTACTCTAGAGCTGAACTATCCAATATAGTAACTACTAGCCACATTTGGTCACTGAATACTTGAATTTTTTATTTTAATTCATTTTAAAACTTGTAATAGTTTTAGTAATTGGAAAAAATTTACATGTGTTTGAACAACTTAGGTTTATAAATCTACTTTCTCATCTGCAAATTTTATGAAATCTAAATATAGCAAGTATTACTGATGAAAACTTAATGTCCAAATTAAAGTACACTATAAATGTAAAAACCAGATTTCAAAGACTGCATTTAAAAAATAATGTAAAATTATTCTGAATAATTTTATATTGATTGCTTCAGTATCTTGCATTATATTTCTCTTGGACAGCACTGATCTAGAGCGATATGAAAATTGCTAGTTTTAAAAAGACATGTTTTAAATTTTAATTTCATTCTTTTAATCAAATTTTTATCATTATGAAAAAGTAAATCAGATTTAGTATTTATCCAGTAAGAAGTACCCTAATTGCCCTCTCTGCACCTTCTCTTTTCTCCAAATTGCAAAGCCCTTGCTAGCACCAACAGCAAAATGCAAAATCACAGGTAGTGAATATGCAGAAATCGTGTATGAGAGCACTGATGAGTGTGCAATCAAATTAAACCTCTCACACACTACAAACTCTATCTTCTTTCCCCTTCCGACTGTTTCCAGACCTATCTCTTTCCAATTCCAAAGTCAACTTTCAACTACCTCCCAAGTTCTGCTGTGCTATAGTTTCCAGTGCAGAATAGTAAGCGATGACTCTGCTCAGCGATGTGTTTGGTCTTGTATGAATACTAGATTCTGTCCAGGCCCGAGAACTTTCATCCTTCAGGGTGGACAGCTTTCTCTGGGAGAAAGGTTCAAATCCCAAAAGTTTGAACACTGCTACCCGGTACTTCTTGGACATGATGTTGTACAGAATGGGGTTGATGGCAGCGCTGAGGTAGAAGAGGACAAAGGACACAAGGTTGCAGTATTGGCTGATCTGAGCAATCTCCAGGGAGCCAGGCTCGAAAGACTTGGAAAATAAGTATCGTCCTACATGGAAGGGCAGCCAGCAGAGGATGAAAGCAAACACCACAACAGCTGAAAGAACAACGGGAGAGTGAGCATCAGTTCACGAAATGTCACAGAACATCACATTTTACTTGGAAGACAGCTTTGTTTTGATTATATATGGTGTGACCATTGACTTCAGAGAACTATTATGTTCTTCCCTTTCTAATTGCTACATTTTCACCAAGATTGCATCTGTCTGGATCAATAGTTCAATCATTTTTACTGAGCTTCACAGTCCTTTCTATATAACAACTTTTTGAGTGATTTTGTGATTGGATGTATATCTTGACTCAACTGACTTGACTATTTATTCACAGGAATCCACCATTTTACATGTGTCTGACAAAACTAAACACATGTGAGTAAAGGTGTTGAACTCAACAATAACTGTCTGTCAGGGTTCCCTAAGAATGGATTCCTCTGATGTGATATAGATTCATTAAATTAAAATCTCTAGTGAGGAGACCAGAACACCTGTGTTGTTGAGGGTTTTTTTTGTTTTGTTTTGTTTTTCTTGTCTTTTTTTTTTTCTGTTCTTTCTAAAGTTTCACAGAGAACAGAATATGCAGTCTGGATTGAGAACCACTGAGATGGATGATTCCTTGTCACCTACAATAGCCAAAAATGTGGCCCATAAAACTAACTAACAATTATCAGCCAACCAAGTCTTCATGTTGCCCATTTTTTCAAGACCACTGAATTTCTAGATTAAGTTTTTAAAATCCTGAAATCAGAGGAAAATTAACAAGATCTTTTAGCCCTTGTAGTACTTTAGTGATGCCCTCTAAATTGTCAAGGCAAAAGAAAATTAACATTGGTGTTGGTTCACTAATGAGGATAATTATTGGCTTAAAGATAAAATTGGAGAAAATGATTAAAGTTATTCTCAAAACTAAGTTGCGTAGTAGCAACTGACTGCCACAGTAGCCATGGGAATCTGAGAGGCCCCTGGAGGGCACTAGTAGGTTTACAATATGTTAGTCATATTGGGAGAATCACTGGCCTAGACAATGACAATTTGGGGCATTCTTTGAGTAAACAATCACTTTCATATACAGGATTCCAAGAATTGTAACATTACAAATACAAGTCATCTTGGAATGGCTTGTAAGCATATTAAATATGCAAATGCAGGAGTGGGCAAAATTAGATTACAGTTGTGAGTATGCGAAATAGTTTATTCTTGTATAGTTACTAATTATTGTATTATTTCCATGCAAGAATAAACTGTTTTGCATACTCACAAGTGTAAACTCCGTATTGACTGTAATGTCCAAATAATAAAGGGTGCAGACTCTAGTTCTAGAAAAGCAAGTAGAATTAATATTTTGCTTGGATGTGAAGACATTCTGTATTACTTCACTTGTACCAAATACATAGAAAGAGTTGAATTCATACAGCACATACTCGCAGACTCTAGTTGGGACACTAACTACAAACATTCCCTGAGGGACCATTTGGGGAGGAACCATAAGGCCTGCCGGCTTCCAAACAGTCTCCTTTCTCATCCTGGAAGCCTGCCTATCCTAGGCTCTCCTTGGTTATGACAGGCTTTCCTACCTGCAAAGACAGGAATTATAGAAAGAAATGGAGACACCAGCATTGATTTGTCATGACTTCCTCACAACGCTGTACAAACAGCAGCAGGGTACTCAGAACTGATTCGATTATTTGATTTGAAAAAAAATGCTGGGCATAAAGCAAATCCCAACATTGAAAGAAAAATGAATCGTCTCTGCCAGAATCATCCAAATTGACCAGATCTTTGGTTAAATTTACCACTGAATACTTCCTCGATTTTCTGCCTGCTTTTCTTAGTGTAACTGGGATAGCCACAAATTCGATTGGAAGCAGGAAGCTTAACCTCACCTTTAAGACCCAAGGCCACAGTAGATTTTTATAAAGCATCTCAGTTTTGAAGCAAAGTTTCTGGGCTGATAGAAACTCATTTTAGGAAAATACATGAGCACTGCATGTTTCCATGAAAGAGAGAGGAAAGCCGGGAAGAGAGGCACAAAGAGATAGAGACCTAAAAAGAGTCAAGACTGTGACAAAGTTGGGGGTGGAGGGAGAGAGAGAGAGAGAGAGAGAGAGAGAGAGAGAGAGAGAGAGAGAGAGAGAGAGAGGGAGAGAGGAGGAGGGGGAGGGAGAAACAGATATATAAAAACAAGAGCAAAAAAAGTTTTTTAAAAAATCCGAGAGACAGAGAAAGGGACATGCACATACCACAGAAAATGTAGGAGCCCAAAGGGAGAGCTCAAAGCAGAAACAGGAGAGAAAGAATAACAGAGATTCACGGGATGACAGAGCCAGAGAAAATTTAGAGAAAGGTAGAGAACCAGGAGAGAGAGGTAGAGAGAGACAGGAGAGAGAGAGACAGGAGAGAGAGGTAGAGAGACAGGAGAGAGAGAACTGGATAGAGAGGTAGAGAGACAGGAGAGAGAGACAGGGGAGAGAGGTAGATACTTGGGGAGAAGGGAGAAAGGCTGGGGAAAGGAGGGACCAGGAAGAGGGCTGGAGGATGCGCTGAGACCCACCCAGCATTTTCACTGTCTGCTTGTGGTTCTGATCCCTGAGCGAGTTGGCCACGGCCTCGCCGCGCCGCCGGCGCCACAGCTTCCTGCCTATGAGGCTGTAGAGCACGGTGAGGCAGAAGACGGGCAGGAAGAAGAAGACGCTGGACACCCACACCATGACGGTGAGCAGCCCCGAGCTCACGGCGAACTCGGTGGCGCGGCACTCGTTGGTGTCCCGCGGGTCGGTGCCGTTCTCGTGCTCCACGCCCACCAGCACGAAGATGGGCCCGGCGCTGCAGAAGGCCACGGCCCAGATGACCAGGATGACCAGCTTCACGCGGCCCTTGGTCACCACCACCTTGGCCCGCAGCGGGAAGCAGATGGCGAAGTAGCGCTCGACGCTCAGCGCGGTGATGGTGAGCACCGTGGCGTAGGTGCAGCTCTCGCTGACGAACTGGAAGAGTTTGCAGAGCAGGTCGCCCAGGTTCCAGGGCCGGTACTGCCAGAGGCGCACGAGGTCCAGGGGCATGCAGAGGAAGATGAGCAGGTCGGAGAAGGCCATGCTGGACAGGTAGAGGTTGGTGGTGGTGCGCAGCTCGCGGAAGCGCGACACCACCAGCATGGTGAGCAGGTTGCCCGCGATGCCCACCACGAAGAGCGCCACGCAGGTGGCCGTGACGCCCGCCAGCAGCGGCGCCGGGAACAGCGGCAGCAGCAGCTCCTCCGCCAGCGAGTCGTTGTTGTTGGGGGGGGCGTCCCAGCCCAGGTCCGCCGGCAGCGTGAGGTTGGGGCCGGGCTCCTCCATCAGCGTCGCGTTCCACATGCCGGCTCCCCTCCACTGGCTCCGGAAGGGACGCTGCGCAGAGCTGGACCCGCTGGTCCAGGAGAAGAAGGTCCGCCTTGGGCGCGAGAGGAGAGAGTGCGAGGGAGGAGCGGGCGCGCGCAGGGAGGACGCTTGGGGAGGAAAGAGAGAAAAAGTGAGAAGAAGCAGGAGCCGGCCGGGGGAGAAGGTGACATTGAGAGCTTGGGGCGGGGAGGAGTGGGGAAAGGGAGGCTGGGACACACACACACACACACACACACACACACACACACACCGCTCTTTCTGGAGTCTCTCCCCTTTCCTCCATCCTCTGCCCCAAAGTCACTCTCCCAGCCCAGCACCGGCCAGACCTCCTCCACACACGTACCTGTCACCAGGGCAGCGCCGTCAGCCCTGCTGTGCCTTCCAGTTCCCGCTCCAGCTGCATCTCGCACTTCCCCAAGCGTCCGGGTGGGGGGCCTTCGGAGGAGCGCGAGGGGCAATCTCCCCCACACGGGGCGCTGCCTGGCTAACGTGGCCCCAGAGGGCTAGTCATAGAGGGCTGGCCGAGGTAGGGGCGGGGATGATGGGATGATGGGGATGGAGGGGGCGGCGGGGACAATGCCTTCAGTAGCTGAGACCTGAGTTCTCCTTCAACAAGGGGTAGAATTGGCTCTGGACCTGGTGGGGAGAAGCGAGCGCGCCCAAGTGAACTTGGAGAATGGGTGGAGGGAGTAAAAAAAAAAAAAAAAGAAAAGAAAAGAGGAACCTAGTGTTCGTATTTCGACCGGAGAGGAGACCAGTGCGCCCCTGAGAAGAGCATCACTTAGTCCCAGAGGCAGAACAGGCTCAGAGACACGTGGCCACCTGTTCAAGGTCACACAGCGCCTTAGGCCCTCTGAGACTAGACTTGGATGGAGTGCCAAGGGGCAAGGTGCGTGCCTATCACTGTTCTGAATCCCAGTCCTTGGTCCTCCAGCTCGGCTGTGGTAGGGGAAAGGCTGTGTGGATTACTTTTGCCTGATGCAGACCTGAGGAGAGGAGGAGGGGCAAACGGAAAGGAGCGGGGTGGGAGGAGGGTGAAGCCAGCGAATGGGGAGGAGCGGAGGCTGGACGGCTGACCCATCAATACGCAGTAAACATTTTTTGAGGCATGATTGAGGGAGATCAGCCATTGGGGAGCTGTGCTCACTTGGACAAGGTTATCAGCCTTTTTAAGTTTTTAGGATGTTAGGATGCTAAATCTAAGCTGAGTTGATGTTATTAGGGTTGCTGTTGAAGGGCAGGAGCTGCGCCCTGAGGGAATGGGTCGGAGGCCTCTCCATACTCGCAAGGTGACTCCCCTAAATGCAGCTTGTGGCACCCTGCCCAGAACCAGTAGTCAACCATTCAAGACTTGTGGTTGACAGATGAAGGGCGAACTTACCAACCCACCGAGGCTCTTCCGGAGGGCCAACCTGGGGGCGTCCCGGGAGAGTGTTCAGCACCGCGGCCAGCGACCAGCTGCCGCCAGGCATAGCTCTAGGGAGCCCGAGTTCTTGGTTCTCTTCTTTGGAGCTTCAGCCCCTGGAGTTTTGTTGTAGGAGGAGGCTCCTGGGGTTCCTCCTGAGCACAGACCCAAGCGTTAAGCGGCTTCGCTGACCTCACCGAGACATCCTCACCTGTCCCCGCCTAATGAGAATCCATTCACTGCGTATGACCGGAGGCATTACACATGCCTATGACAGATGGTGTCCATAATCTCTACCACCTGAATTGTTAATGCTTAAAAGTCCACAAAGACCTAAGGCTGGAAGTGCGACACTACAAGAGAGAGTTTTTGCTTTTGTTTTTGTGGTGTGTGTGTGTGTGTGTGTGTGTGTGTGTGTGTGTGTGTTTATTGATTTCAGAGAAGGAGGGAGAGAAACATCAATGATGAGAGAATCCTTAATCAGCTGCTTCCTGCACTTCACGTACTGGGAATTGAGCCCACAACCTTACTGGGAATTGTGCCTCAAATTGTGCCTTGACCCAGAATATAACTGTGACCTCCTGATTCTTAGGAGGACACTCAACCACTGAGCCAGGATGGCTGGGGTTTGATACAAGCATCCTACTGGAAAACATGCTATACATAACCCTGGTGAGTTACAGATACTGGACCAAATTGACTTTAAAAAAAATTTATTTCAAATTGCTATTTTAAAAGATGATTACAACTAAGTCAAGGCACCAGTTACTAACAATTTTAAAAAATCAATACTTGGATTTCAACATTTCCCACCCCACATTAGCAATAGATGTATGTATACATGCAGACAGATCTTTAGGGGGAGAAAACAAATTGAGATAAAGAAAATTACTGTAAGAAGCTATTGTTTAAGAGTAAGAAAAAGTTGGTGGGGTAAACTTGCAGTCTACTCACAGCCAAAACAATTGCTGATAGATAAGGGAAAACTATTTTTAAAATATATTGTGATAAAAATGTGTTATTGTCCAAAATAGCCAGCTATTTAAATGCATTCAATAATTGTCTAAAATATAGACAAATCTGGCCCAGCCATCATGGCTTAGCGGTTGAATATTGGCTTATGAACCAGGAGGTCACAGTCAGGGCACATGCCTGGGTTGGGGGCTCAATCCTGAGTATGGGATGTGCAGAAGGCAGTCAATCAATGATTTTCATGATTGATTTTTCTATCTCTCCCTTTTTCTCTGAAATCAATAAAATACATTTTTAAAATAAAATAAAATATAGACAAATCTGTATTGTGTGATGGAGAAGAAACAGGATACTATTGAAATTTCTCTATTCATTCACAACTCAATAGTATCCAGTATATAAAACTATCCATAAGCATGTGTTATGTACTTGAAATAACAAAATAAATAAAACCCAGAAATGTCCTATATTTATAAACTTACAGTCCATTGGAAAAAATACAGTTAAATAAACAATTCCAGTACAGTATGAGGCAAGCACAATGAGTGCTGTTGAAATATGGAACAACAGTGAACTACATAGAAGTTTTAGGGAAGGCTTAGGGTAAATGTCATCTGAGCATTGAGTTCTGTGTGATGAAGCAAACATGCCAACTGTTCAGACACGGTGCACATAAAAGCACATTGGAGTAAAAGAGCCCATCATGTCCTGTTCTTTGAATGGCGTAGTGACTATTATTATGGATTCATGGGTTTTTAATATAGCCAATGCATACCAATCAATTATGGTTATTTTTTATTTTTGATGCTCAAATTGTGTTATCTTTGGCCAACGGGATCTCCTTCAAGCTGGATCCAGAAACTTTTGACATGACTCACTTAGATTTTTGAGAATTACTTGCTATGTGTCACAATAAGGTGGCGCTAGCTCACCTTGTAAATTCTCTGTTCTAGTCAGAAATCATTTCTCTAAGAATCGTTAGTATTTTGCAGTGGGGAATGGCATTCAGAAACCTAAATTTGGGCAATAAGGGTACCTAATTGTCCCTGGAGCATGATGGGCTATATCCTGTGGACAAAGCTAGAATATATATTCTATTTTAAATCATAAGATGATGTTGATACAATAGGTGGATCAAACATACCTTTAGTGTAATCAAAATTAACATCACCAATATGACCCTCTGAGAAGGACACAATGTCACTTCTGTACTATTCCAGATAGGAATGTACAACCTCAATGTAATCACAAGAAAATATCAAACTCATAATAAGGAATATTATATTTTGAAATTTTTTTGAAAAATGTCAATGTTATATAAGACAAAGTATGCTTGAGAACATGTTCCAGACTAAATGAGAACAGAGACATATCAGCTAACTTTAATTCCTGATCCTAGACTGGATCTGAACCTGGAGGGGAAATCTTCTATAAAGGACTTCTATTGGGTTAATTGACAAACTTAGAATATGGATAGTAGATTAAATAGTAGTGTTGAATCAACGTTATGTTTATTGAAGTTGATAACTGTGAAAGACAATATTCTTAAAAATACATACTCAACCATGATTTATGCACTTGTTCAGAAAAATAATTTTTCTGAAAAAATTTTTCTCTCTGTGTGTGGAGATAAATCGAACAAATGGGTAGAGGTAGATGGCATTCCAGGCAGAGGCAAGAGCAAGGTGCAAAAGTTTTGAGGGAAGTATGGTAGCATTGTACTGTGTCAACATGGGTAAGCCAATTTCAAACATCTTCCATTGTGTTCCTTGACTAGGGTTGGCCACAAGAGAAAACTGCCTAAGAATGCTAAGTTGGAAATTAAGCAGCAGTTAGTTTTATGCTGAGAAAGTTGGTCTAAGATCAAGTGCTGTTGGCTCAACTTTGTTGACATGGGGCAACAACCGGGGCCACAGCTTTTCCAACCCCTGCTGAATGTCTTCCTTCAATTTCTCCAACTCCTAGGCCAGGTGGCATGGCTCAGGTGGTTGAGTGTCAACCTATGAATCAGGTGGTCATGGTTCCATTCCTGGTCAGGAAGGCACATACCTGAGTTGCAAGCTCCATCTCCAGTAGGGAGCGTGCAGGAGGCAGCCAATCAATGATTCTCTCTCATCATTGATGATTCTATCTCTCTCTCTGCTTCTCCCTTCCTCTCTGAAATCAATATATATTTTTTAAAAAGAAAGAAAGAAAGAAGGGAAAAAAGAAAGATAGAAAGAAAGAAAGAAAGAAAGAAAGAAAGAAAGAAAGAAAGAAAGAAAGAAAGAAAGAAAGGAAGGAAGGAAGGAAGGAAGGAAGGAGGAAGGAAGGAAGGAAGGAAGGAAGGAAGGAAGGAAGGAAGGAAGGAAGGAAGGAAGAAAGAGCATAACTTCTGAGCAGGTCACTTATAGTATTACAGCTGGAGTGTAGAGGTAGTGAGAAACAGCTCAAGCTCTGTTCATCATCAATTCTAGATCATCCTCAAGGGTCCCATATTATAATTAGTCTTCCTTACTTTATGTCTGTCTTTTCTCTCTTTCTGCCTTTGCTGACTTCAGAATTAGCAACAGAAGCAACAGTTAATTGTAATTGTATCCAGGGACCTCAATTGCATAAGGTAGAATTCCTAAAACAAATCTCGTATTCTAGTGAGTCTGCATTGTGGGGGCGTAATGCTGCGGGGATCTCCCTTTTCCGCGTCCCGCACAGAAAGAGAGATAAATGAACCAGTTCTAAGTGGAGGTGTCCAGGGATTGAGAAATAATAGAAATAAAGTGAGAAGACACAGAGATAGATTTTAAGCTGGGAGCTGGGAGAGCCGCCATCCTGTCTGCTGGAAAGGCTGGAAGAAGTGCATTTATTTTATAACCCCAATACCAGGAAGTAACACCAACTTATTTGCATTCTTAAGTAGGCCCTAGCATGCCTGAATTTACATATCTAGTCCTGCCCCTGCCCACACCTGGGCTGAAATGAAGGCCAAGCTGACAACATGTCACCCATCTTGAGGAAACATGTTCCCAAGGTGTGGCTCTACCTACACCCTGAGTTCAGCTGACGATAATTAAAGAAAATTTCCCATCTGCCTTCCCAGGTGGCCCTCTACACTGCATCTTTGATTAAACCCTTACTCATGAAGCAGAATAGTGCCTTGTCTGTTGGAAGGACAGCAAGGAGGCCAGTGTGGCTGGAGGATTGCTTGAGTGGGAGAAAGTAGGAGGCGAGTTAAGAGAGAAAGAGACTCAATTATGAAGGGTCTTGAAGATCACAGTTATGATTTTGCTCTGAATGAGATGGAAAGTAACTGGAGGATTTGGAGAAGAAGAGTGACATGATCTGATTTTAATTGTAATATTATCATTTTGACTGCTATTTAGAGATAGACTGAAGGGAGACAAGGACAGAGGCAGAGGCTATTTAGGAAGCTATTTTAATAATCTAAGCAAGAGATTACGGCAACAAGAGTTATTGGTGACTTGGACTGACCAGAGTGATGGCATGGAAGTGGTGAGCTATAACTGAATCTGGATCTCTGGGAGATATAGCCTCTAGATTATGTTTATGTACTAGGTGAACATGTCTTGTCCTATGCAAGTGAAAAGTATGGATTTGCCATTAACAGATATAGGAAATATCAGAAGCAGAACACTTTTGACAGGAAGAGTAAGAGCATAATTTTAGATGTGTTAAATTAGAGAAACTAATTAGAAATTCAGGCAGATAACTGAAGAAAGGACTTGGATAGACTGATACGGAGTTTGGGGCCGGAGATACATATTTGGAAGTGGTAAGCAATAGTCAGGATGCCAGTTGAAATAACCAAGGAAATAAGTATACCTAAAAAAGAAAAGAGATCCAAGGTCCTTGAGATTTGAAGCCCTCCAACATTTAGAGATCGGAGTCATGAGAAAAAAAATACTCATAAGTGGTCAGTAAGTAGAATTACACCAGAAGAGGGTGATATTCTAAAGGACAAGTAACAAAAATATATACCAAAGAAGAAGAATGAGCAGTTGTATTAGATATTTCCATGGGACATATAAGATGAGATTCAACCATTGTATTTAGCAACTTGGAGTCAATTGTAAATTAATGATCCTGGTGGCATGTTGAGGGTGAATCTGTTTGGTTCAAGTGAGCATGGGAAAACATAATTTGGAGACAGTGGGTACAGAAAAATTTTTCAAAGAGTTTTATTATAACAAAAAGAAGACCACTGTGGTGGTAGCTAGAAGAGGGTGTGGGATCCAGAGATTTTCTTTTTAAATGTGTGAGAAATAGCAGCAGGTTGTGCGCAGTTGGGAATATTACAGCCTAACAGGAGAACTTGAAAGTGTGGTAGAGAATGGAGAATGACTGGAACATTCTGAGAGGGTTTGGATCTAGTGCTCAAGCAGAAGGCATGGTCTTAGGGGGAGCTTGGCTAGTTCATCCCCAGGTACAGGAGACAATGCAGAACATGTGAGCATAGATGCAGGATGGTGGGTTGGTGTGGAGGATCAGGCATGGGGAACTTCTTTCACTTTACACAGCCATATAGAAAGCAAGGGCAACAGCTGAGAATGGGTGGGGGAGGAGGTGTTGGAGGATGGAGGACAGAGATATGCCAGAATGAAGTAGTTGTCTAGGAAAGCGGGAAGGTGAATGCATGAAGGTAATATCATCTGATTGCTTGGCAGCAGTAAGAACCCACTTGAGGTTAATGATCATGAATATAAAATGACACCAGTGAGCATGACTGTTTGTTTTCCCATTTTTATTTTCAGCTGCACTGCTGCAGAAATGGAGTGGAAGGAAAATTTAATTTAACCAAGGTTATTATTTTGCTCAGAACATATGAGAATGCATAAGAGGGAATAAGGTGAGGAGGTTCTATCCAAGGAATTAATTAGAATCATTGACCCATGAGTTTAAGCTGAGAGAAGAGAGGACACAATGAAGGTAAGGGACTGAGAAAAAGATGGTCAGACCAATGGATCTCCTTGTTTCCAGTATATCAAAATTTCCCAAGATGTGCATTGGTGGGGATCTTCCTTTCTGCACTTCATGATCTTTTTTGACTTTTTAATTTATATGTAGAAATCTTACTGATTTACTTCTTTGTTGTTTAGCTCCTTCTTTACTTTCTCTATTCTTCTCTTTGAAAATCCTGTAATTCATATATTGGACTCCTAACAGAGCCTTTTTTTTTCTTTCTGGTTCCCATTCTTATTTCATGAAAGAATGTCATCTCATAGTGATTTGAATATATCTTATATAATAAAAGCTTAATATGCAACGTGATGGAACTGCAGAATGACCAGTGGAACGACTGGTGATTATGATACACACTGACCACCAGGGGGCAGATGCTCAATGCAGGAGCTGCTCCCAGACCACAGTCCCCAAGCCAGCCACAGCAGGTGCGGGGGGGGGGGGGGGGGGGGGGGGGGGGGGGGGGGGGGGCGGCAGAGAGGGGGAAACAATCGCCCCATTGGTCACCCCACAAATTGGCCCTGATCACTGGCCAGGCCTAGGGACCCTACCCATGTACGAATTTCATGCACTGGGCCTCTAGTTAACTATAATTTCTTTGGAAATTTTCTTTTGCTCCTTCTACTGTCTCTGTTTTTTCTAACTTCTTATCCAATGTAATGAAATCCTATGCATTCATCTTCCAGCTTCAACTGTTATCAATATTTTGCCAATTTTGTTTCACCTATTCCATCAACTTTTATATATGTATCTTTTAATACATCATTTTAGATTTCAATTTCAATTCCTATATTAAATTTTGACATACATGTTTCTCTAACTTTTGAGGGTTAATTTGGTATTTCTCCTACATTGACCTCTTTCTTCTAATCTACCATGCTTTTTCATTTTTCTGCTTTTGCAGCTTAAATTTTATGCTTTATTATGTTAGCTTAGGAAATCAGGCATCTTCAGAGTTGTCTGGCCTAACATACATGCTGGTGTTGGCTACACTTTATTATTTTAATAGCACATCAATATCTTCAACTCCCTGGTCCTTTATCTTTTCTTTTCATCCAAATGCCAACCCTGAATGAACTTAGAAACCCCTCTTCTTTGCTGACATACAGGCAGCCTAGAGTTCTTAGAGAACCCCCAACTGAGAATAGATTGGTTCCTCCCTAAATTTATAATCATTAATTTCAAGTGTGCCTTCAACATTGTTTAAAATCTTATTACAGCCAAGCTGGTGTTGCTCAGTAGTTGAGCATCGATCTATGAACCAGGAAGTCACAGTTCAATTCCTAGTCAAGGCACATGCCTGAAATACCAGCTCAATCTCGAATGGAGGCAGCTGATCAATGATTCTCTATCATCATTGATGTTTCCATCTCTCTCGCCCTCTCTGAAATCAATACAAATGTATAAAAATGATTTAAAATGTTATTACATTTCCCTGGTCAATGTCCTCTCTGTCAACCACTTTTAATGAATTTCTCAGCAACCACTTTTAATGAATTTCTCATTTTTCAAACGTCTAACCATAATTACTGCCTTCCTCTTCATAATCAACACAAAACTTAGCCTGTTACTTTTGGAAAATAGAAGCTAAAAGAACAAATTCTCTCAGCTTCCCAATCGCAAACTCGTTACCCTCTGTGGTCTCCTATGCTGTCCTCTCTTTCTTTCACTGCACTGGAAGTGTCCCATTGCCTTTCTGAGGCCAAGTGTTTTCCCTTTGCTAGGAACCAACCCATTCTCTCTTACTTTTCAGAACACTCACATTATCTAATATGCCTGCTCTTTCACACCTGAAGTCTCTCTCAACTGGATCCTTCCCATCTGCTTGTAAGTATACTCACGCCTCTTCAATTAGAAAATGAACAAAAAATTATGCTCCCTTGTAAAATCTACACCCTTTTCCTTTCTTTGTCTCTTTCCTCTTATTGCAAATCTACTGAAATTTCAACCCATTCTAATCTTACGTCTCCAACCCTTGACCTACAGAACTCTTGTTCAAGTTACCCATGACTCTCATGTTGCTAAATTCTTTTCAGAGTTCATCTCTCTTCACTTCTCAGCAATATTGAACACTGTGATCTCTGACTTCTTTTCTGAAATGCTCTTTCTTCTCTTAACTTTTGTGACACAGCACTGTTCTGTGTGGTTTTTTAAAATTTCCTATTTCTCTTATTAATCCTTCTCTTTTGCTAGTAAAAGCTTTTCTTTTTTTCTCTATCCAGCCTTTAGTTGTTAGAGTTCCTTAAAACAGTGCCAAGTTCTCTTTTCTTCACCCTATAATTTCTCATTAGGGGATTTCATTTATGTTTTGAAATATTTTTAAAACTTTCCTTTATGATTTTAAGTACATTTATGGAGGTGGCATTGGTTAATGGGATCACATTGGTTTCAAGTGTACTTTTCTACAATACATGATCTATATATTGCATTGTATGACCAGTACCCAAAGTCAAATCCTCTTCTGTCATCATATATTCCGCCTCCTTTACCCTTTACTACCCTCAATCTCCTTCCCTCTGGTAATCTCCATACTATTGTCTATGTCTATCAGTTTCAGTTTTATATCCCACATACAAGTGAAATCATATGGTTCTTGGCTTTCTTTGACTGACTTAGTTTGCTTAGCATAATGTCCCAATTCTTTTACTACCCCTCCCCAGATAAGCCTAAACATGATATCTCCTCTGAGCCCTAAAGTGAAATAAAAACTATGTACCGTCCAAAGGCACCTAAAAATGAACTTATCTCAAACTGAGTTTGTGAATCACAAAAACACCACATTCCAAGCTATCTTATGTTCCCTATGTCGGTAATGACCCCCAACATTCACCATGCCGTGCAAGCTAAAAACCAAGGTGTTATCTTTTCTATCTCCCTCTCCTTTTCTACCACCCATATGAAGTGTATCACCTGTACCTTCTAACTGGTACCCTTTCCACTCTGAACCCCCAAATCTATTATCTCCCTATTGCAGGCAGAGTGGTTCCTGCATCAAGCAAATGTCATCATGCCACTCCCAGTGCACCCACCCTAGACATTAAAACCATTCAGTGGTTCTCCCTGTTTTTAGAGAGGGGGAAAAAACAACAACTCCAAAATTTAAGATGACCTAGAAAAGATGACCTAAAAGGCCACTGACTTGGCCCTGCTTATATTTTTTGCTTCATCACACTGCATGCTCTCCATTTAGTTCCTTGAAAGTATCCTGTTTCTCTTGTTCTTGGCCCTGGACCCAAAGTGTTTCTTCTCTCTGGAAAGTCCTACTATCCCCCCATTTTTCTGCCATGTTAACCCCTCTGTATCCCTCAGCTCTTAACCTTAGTCCCACTTCCTCAAGAAAGTCTTCTCTGATTATTTGAGTGTATTGCCCCAAGTATGGATTTTCCATGCCACCATTTTGTGTTGAAGACAGGGAAACCTTTTTTTCTCTTGTTCCACTCTAGAAAGGTGACCAGGGATCTTGTCCATGGCTCTTTCTAATCCTCTGGTGTGGCTATCTAATAGAAATTATTTATATTTCTGTCTCTAATAATGAATCACTCTCATAGAGTGATTTCAGCTACCCTTCTGACCTGGTATACAGACAGGAAAGAACAAAGGGCTGAAGAAGAACTCAAGAGTCCTTGACCAGCCACACATATGTGTGTTTTGTCTTCCATACATATGTATATACTTGAGGCCCGGTGCACGGGGATTCGTGGACTGGTGGGGGCGTGGCCTGAGGGGATCACCTGAGATGAGAGTGCTGCTCATCCCTATCTATTGAGTAACTGCTCCCTGGTCTGGCATCTTCCGTGGAGCCAGAGCACTCACGGGCCCAGGGACAATAGTACTGAGAGGCGGCAGAGTAGGAACCTGCCTCCCAGCCTCTGGGATCAGCTCTGCAAGCCCAGTGGGCAGCAGCGCTGCATGGCCTGAGAGTGTCCACGTGTCTGGATGAGGCTGCAGGGAGCTAGGAGGAGGAGCCTGGGGTGAGGAGGCGATGATCACAGCCCAGGTTCCTGCCCATCGGCCAGAGGTTCCCAGCAGGAGCATCTGTTCATCCTGGTCAGCCAAGTGGCACTCCCACTGTGGTAATGCACTGACCACCAGAGGGCAGTCCGCTGCTGCTTTGTCTGGAAGGATGTCCAGTCTAATTAGCATATTATGCTTTTACCAGAGGCCCAGTGCATGATAATTCGTGCACTAGTGGGGCAGAGGGTGTCCCTCAGCCAGGCCTGCCCCCCTCACAGTCTAAGAGCCCTTATGGGATGTCCTATTGACATCCTGTGAGGAGTGGGCCTAAGCCGCAGTCTGGCCTCCCTCTGTGGGAAACAACCAGCTGATCTGGCACATAGAACTTTCTGGAGGCAGCACAGACTCCATTCTTATTTCTTTCCTCTGTGGTTGGAGAACAGGGGACTAAAAGGTGGACACAGCCGAAACCGGTTTGGCTCAGTGGATAGAGTGTCAGCCTGCGGACTGGAAAGTCCCGGGTTCAATTCAGGTCAAGGGCATGTTCCTGGGTTGTGGATACATCCCCAGTAGGAGGTGTGCAGGAGGCAGCTGATCGATGATTCTCTCTCGTTGATGTTTCTAACTCTCTATCCCTCTCTCTTCCTCTCTGTGGAAAAAATCAATAAAATATATTTTAAAAAAATAAAAAATAAAAAAGGTGGACACAGAACTGTGGCCGGCCCGGGACTTTTGTAGGCAGCGGAAAGAGGAAGATGGCTGGGGAAAGTCCATACACATTTCCTCCCATTGTCCTTCCTTCCTCTGGGCCCCTCTCAGGGTGAACTCTTGGGCCGTGGACTGACATGAACCCAGCGATAGTGAGGTTCAGCCCCCTCACTTCTCAGCTGAATGTACAGCCGCCTCATATTCTAAACAGGGCTGTTTGCAAGTGGCTAAAGTGCTGGGAAGCCACAGCTCCCGGCCTCTCCCCTCTCGGTTTCCTCCTTGGGTCAGTTGCAAAGTTCACCGAGACACCGAAGCAGCTCTGCCCTGGCAGTTCTGCACAGGCCCCAGCCCAGGCCACCACAGGGCACTCCTCCTGGAGTCTCTGGGCCCACAGTCTGCACTCGGGGAGGTCGCCCGGGGCCCATTACCCTGGGGCAGGTGGGGCAGGGGGTTGGCTTGGAGAGTGGGAGGAACACGGCAGAGTAACAGTAGGTAGGAACCAGTGCCTGCTCAGCCAGACTTCCTAAGCCCCCCACAGGACCCAGGCCGGGCCCCTTCCCCACGTGAGGTCCCGTCCCTGCACCCAGTACCTCCTCCCTGTTCCACCACTGGGGTGGAAGCAGCTCGCCCTGCGACACTCTGGACCCTGCCAGCCCTGCAGGCGGCAGGCGGTGTCGCTGACCTTCGCCCCCTCCCTGAAGGGTGGAGCGGGGTGGCAGCAGCTCGCCGCTGAGCCACAGTCCAGCCCAGGACCTGTGGAGCCGGGGTGACCTCGTGCTGGCCCCACCTTGGCTGGCTGCCCCACCGCCCTAGGGGTGTGCCTGCCCTGTGGGCCGGCCTCGTCACCCTCATGAATCTCCGTGGGCCAACTGGCCGTCCCATCCCAGGATGTGGCCATCTGATTGGTCACTCCCCGATGCAGTTAGGCCTGCCTGGCAAGCATGTAGGCAGGAGCCAAGCCTCTGAGGGGAGGGAGGAGGGATGCATGGACAGGGTGGAGGCCGAAACTTGGCGGTGTCAACACAGCCACACACACACACACACACACACACACACACACACACACACACACACCCCGTGCTGGCCCCTAGCGCTGCGTTCCCAGACCCTCAGGTGCCTCTGCCTCTCTGGCCTGGGGTGGGGTGAGGGACCTGGTGCTGTAGCCTGCAGGCAGCCCTGCTGGCTTGGAGTCACAGTGGTCAGTCAGGGAGGGATGTGGGGTGCCATGAGGCAGCCTCACACAAATCCCCACCGCTGCAAATCCCTCTCTCTCTCTCTCTCTCTCTCTCTCTCTCTCTCTCTCTCTCTCTCTCTCTCCTCCCTCCCTCCCTCCCTCCCTCCCTCCCTCCCTCCCTCCCTCCCTCCCTCCCTCCCTCCCTCCCTCCCTCTCTCTCTCTCTCTCTCTCTCTCTCTCTCTCTCTCTCTCTCTCTCTCTCTCGTCAGCAGTTCAACCTGCTCAGCATGCTGCTTGCTCAGCCTGGTGTCAGGTGGAGCCTTAGGTCATTATGGATCTTACGGACCCTGGATTTTTATATATTAGGATTATCATAGATTTCAGTATCATTTTAAATCAAGCTTTACAGTCTATGTTATTAAGCACTAAACAATAGCATGAGTGGTTGCTTAATACTTCTTTGTAAGTTGAAACATAATTTATTTACTATTTCCCCTATTGTTATTTAATTTTTGTTTGTTTATATACTATCTAATCTGCCTTCCATATTTGGGAACTTCCACCCTATAATAATCTTGATTGGAAGGAAAGCTCTGATGAGGTGGATTTACAGAGTGATGCATATTTCAGCTAATTTGGATCAAGTTTAGGCCATTAATTAGTCCTTCCAGCTATCTGACTTCTCCTCTGGGTCCCTTTGAATATTTTTTTATTGTAGTAAAATATAACCATTTTTGAGTGTCCAGTGCAGTGGCATTAAGTACATTCTGACTGTTGTGCAAGCATCATAATCATCCATCTCCAGAACTTTTTTTCAACTTCCTAAACTAAAATTGTATACCCGTTAAATAATAATTCTCATTTCCACCTCTCCAGCTCCTGGCAACCACTATCTATTTTCTGTCTTATGAATCTGACTATTCCAGGTAACACATACATATCAGTGTAATAATACATGCAGATTTGTTCTTTAATGACTAGGTTATTTCATTTAGCATAACCTCAAGGTTCATCTATGTTTAAGCATGTACCAGAATTCCCTTCCTTTTTAAGGCTGAACAGCATTCCATTGTATGTATGTGTGTGTGTATATATATATATATATATATATATATATATATATATATATATATATTTCATTTTGCTTATTTGTTCATCTATCAATGAACATTTGAATTACTTTCACCTTTTTGACAATTGTGAATAATGATGCCATGAACATCAGCATACAAATATCTATTGGTGTCCCTGCTTTCAATTCTTTTAGGTATACACCCAGAAGTGGAATTGCTCAATCATATCATTATTCTATTTTTAATTTGTTGAGGAATTGCCATATGGTTTTCCATAGCAGCTGCACTATTTTACATTCCCACCAAGCTTTCCAATTTCTCTACATCCTTGCCAACACTTACTCTCTTTTTTTTTGGTTGCTTGTTTTTCTGTTTTATAATAGCCATCCTAATAGGTGTGAAGTAGTATATCACTGTGGTTTTGATTTGCACTTCCCTAAAAAATAATGTGCTCAACAGCTTTTCATGTGCTTATTGATTAGTTGTATATCTTCTTTGTTTAAACCAGGTTGTTTTGTTGTTATTGTTGTTCTTGTTATCCCTTCAACTCTTGAGATTTTTTTTTCTTGCCAATTCATCTTTTAATGATTCTGAAAGTATTGAACAATAAATGGGAAAAAGAAAAGCTAGTGAAAAGTAGTATTCCATTTTAATGGATATGATCATTACCTCCCATTCTCCATAAGCAAGTTTCAAAGCTTCAACAGGTGGTGTACAGCAATTGTACTTTCCTGATAGAGTTACAACAAATTCCATTAAGTTAAAAACCCCACTTGCAGATGCCTTTCCACAGTTGCAGTCTTCTCTGTAGCTAATCTCTATAACAAAGACTTCATTTTTGTGTTTTGTTTTTCTGTGTTTGTCACTTGAGGTGTGTTTGCATCATTGAAATTTGAAATTTTCTACAAAATGTTATATTGATATTTTGGTATTAGTTTATTTCAGGAGAGTTGATGGGTAGAATGATGGAGGAACCAACAATACTTTTATCTCATTAATGTTTCTAAAATCAATAAAACATTTAAAAAAAAAAAAGAGTATTTTTATCTCTGACAAAAAAAAAAAAAAAAAAACCATAATGGCGGCAGGGCGGTAGGTCATTAATAAAGTAGGAAAGATTTGTAAATGAGATGTGAGTGTATGAATTTCTCTATATCCTGATATTATTTGATGTAGCATACAATATATATGAATTTTAATTGAAGCTAAATACTTTAAATTATTTTTATTTTACCAAGCTCACTAAAATAGAATTCTACTTATTATTCAAATTTCCTAGAAATCAGTAATTATGAATTAAAACTAGTAAAGAATACAAACAAATTTGATTGGGCAATTCAATTTTATTATGTCAAAATATTACTTACCCATGAAGTTAAAATAATGTATCAAAGTACATCATTCTTCTTTAGAAAACAGAATTCTCCTTTGTACAAATCATGAACATGCCTTTGGGGACACTAATGAAGAAAGACAAGATGGGATAGTAAGCAATGCAGAGGAACACAAATAATAAAACCATCCAGTCTATGAATAAAACCATCCAGTCTATCTTACCTTTAAACATTTATTATTAAAAAAAATCATCATCATTTCAAGCTCATCATCTAAAGAAAATGCATCATCTCCAACCTGTTGGATGTTCCTAATATTAATTCCTTGTCCTCATTACTAATTGCCACCAAGTCCTGTCCCCGCTCAACAACCCCACAGGCAGTGAGTTCTTCTTATGTGTAATGAACCACAAAAGTTTGTTAAAATTAAAGTTTGTTAAACCTTGCTTTCATCTGTATCCTTCTGATGTAAAACATTTTTAATGGCTCATTCTTTAATCTCATATCAAGTCTTTCAAACTCTGTCTTGTTAAGTTCTCATAATTTGACCTCATCCTACATATCCAATGAGATTTCTTCTTCCCTTCCCTTTCCTCCCACCCTCCCCGCTCCCCCAATGTGCTATTTCTGCTGTGTAGGGCCCCTCCTTTATGGTTTCACCTTTTGCTACCTCTTGCCCCTGGCCTCTTTGTCCAAATCCGAAGTGTTGGAGTTCTGACCCATGTCTTGCTCTCAAATGTCCCTCAGAATTGGAACTATTGAGACACAAAATTAACACCACACGTTCCTTCCCAGAATATCATCTTACTTCCTAGTTTTACACTGTTTCTGTGATTTTATACATATGAGTTGCCTCTTCAATTACATTATAAGCTTCTTAAAGGAAGTTTAAGTGTTTTATGGGAAACCAGTCAGTTCAGATGTGGTTCTAGCCAGTTCTTATCATTTTTTCTGCTAATACCTGGTCCAAGCTCCCATGCTCCCCCATCAGAACTTCTGCAATAGTCAAAGGACTTGTCTCCTATTGTCTATTCTTCCTATTTCACAATCTATATGTAGGCTGTAGCCAGTTGATCTTTGGAAAAATGCAAATCTAACCTGACACTTCCATGTTTAAAACTCTTCAAAAGTGGCTGGAATACTGTATAAACAGCCCAAATCTGCTGGGAAAGTAAGAGATTTGAATTTATGTATATATCTTATATAAATTAGGCTTCTTCAATTTGAAAAAAATCACAAGGGAAATGGGTAAAATATATCTAATCATACAACTATTGATAAGATGTACATAGGTTTCACTTTATAATAGGGTTCTACAAAGAACCAATAGGAACACACACACACACACACACACACACACACACACAAGAATCAGGGGAGCCAATGATAAACCATAGTCTGTGGAAAAGAGAAGATGATGAGATGTCCCAGTTGCTACCTCTGGCCTCTTTCCTCTACCTTTTGTTCTATTCAGGCACTGAATGAATGAATTGGATGATGCCACTTACACTAGGGAGGGCAATCTACTTCACTGAGTCTACCAATGCAAATGTTAATCTCGTCTGGAAAACCCCCACAGACACACATGGACATAGTGTTTAATCTGGGCACTCTGTGGCCAGTCAAGTTGAGACACAAAATTAACCACCACACGTTCCTTCCCAGAATAAAGTTGCCATTTGCAGAAGGTAGTTTAAAGCAAATAAAAGGAAATCTTGCATAACATAGTAGGCAAATATTTTCTGTAAAGAATCAATTAGAAAATACCTTAGGCTTTGCACATCAGAAGGTCTCTGTCACAACTACTTAAATCTGTCATTGTAACATGCAAGCAGCCACTAACAATGCATAAACAAACGGAAGGGGCTGTGTTCCAATAAAATGTTATTTACAAAAACATGTGGTGGGCCAGATTAGTTTGCTGACCTCTGCTCTAGATTAAGCAGAGTTGTAGAGGTTGGGGATGGTGATTATTTCAAGTACAATGAAAGCAAACTTGAGATTTGTTTTGATCTCACAACCTGGATGTTTATTAAGCCAACCCTCCAAGCAGTGATGGGCGTGGGAATGGACATAGAACTGAACTCTGGCCAGTGAAACAGAAGAGGAAACATGCTGAGAGGCCAACATTGAAAAAGTCAGGTCCAAAAGATGGAAAAGAACCAAATCAATCAACGCTGGTGCCTGCCTCCCTTTGGACTTCTTGAGATGAAAGAGGAATTTTCCTGTTGTGGAAGCTGCTACAGATAGGGCTTCTGTAAAGTGAGCTGAAAGTATCCTAATGGACTCAATTATGTTTCCCCCAAATTTTCCTTTGTTTACAAATGTAATACTGGCTCCTCCATGTAGGGAATTTCTTATCTCTTTAAAGGGACATAATCACAGAATTTTACCTTTCCCTGAAGAGGGGTTGAGACTGCCATACCAAATCAGAGAAAAAAAGAATAGGATTGCCCAGTTATTTTGTAACCTTTATTCTCCTGCCACAAGACAGATATCCTGGAAGCACCAGGCCAGCTTTGGGGGCTGATTCCTTTCAGGCTCTTCCTCTGACTCAACAGAGCAGACACTGTTGACCATTCAGTGTCTGCTATTTCATCCACTCATCTCTCTGTGATCAACACCTTGATTTTGTTCAGCCATCTGGAGGCTGTGTACTTTGGAAAAGGCTGGATTTCCCCCAACCTTAGGGAGGGTAATCTTAATTAATCTAACCTAATCATAGACATTCCACTTTCCTTGCCAGTACAGGAATGGGCACATCTGTAATTCTGAACAGTGAATGTGGGAGAATTTTTCTCAGTCTTAAAAAAGGAGATGAGGGAGCCTTGAGTGTTGCCCTACACTTGAAGCTGTTACATCCATCCTGCAAGCCCGAGGTAAAAAACAACAACAACAACAACAACAAACCCAACATCTGAGCAAAGAGAAGCAGCAGAATGAAGAGAGCCTGTGTCCTCAGTGATGGCAATAAGCCACTTACTTAAACCAAGTCTGGAATTGCCCTACCTCAGGCTTTTATGTTATTGGTGCCAGTTGAGCTTGTATTCTGTTAAGTGCCAACTGGAAGGCTCACTAGTAAGCTGCCTTGGGAAGATTGCATTTGGGATTCTCCACTTGTCTAAACTGGTTAAGAAGAAGCAGCATGATGTCTCTACTGCATTGATCTCTCTCAGAGATGGTTTATATACAATGCATGGGTAAACATTATGGAATCTGTGAAGACTGTATGGTTACAGACTTCTTTTTAAATATTAGACAAGCCTAATGAATCAGCCAGGATGTTTCATACATCTAGGACGAATTTTTGTAGACTTTAGATTAGAGGCTGTTAAATCAATCTCTTTAAAATTGGAGACAAAGATTGTATGAAAACTAGAGGCCCAATGCACGAAATTGGTTAATTTGCATATTACTCTTTTATTATGTAGGAAAATCAAGTATCTTAATAAACTTAGAAAAGTTATTATGAGAAAATTTGAGTTTTGTCATTGTTTCCCTTAAATTTTTAGGCAATTTGTTGTTATTTAATTCAGCACTCTTCAATTATCAAAGCAAAACATGGTAGTCAGTTTTAGATAAAGAAGTTTGACACTTACTGCTCCCTACCACCAGAAAAAATATCTTGTTTGTTTAAAAACTGTTTATCTAATGCTGTGTGGGAAATTCTCATTTTTGTTCTTTTTTGCCTGAATACATTTTAGAGTCTCCAAAATGTGGTGATTATGACTTTATATTGCATTGTCACCATGAGTAATAAAAATAATTATCCCATTAGTATAAAGAATACAGAAAATCATTATGCTGTATAATACCCCAAGAAATGATAAAGTGCCTACATTCTTTTAGTGGTACTTCCTGGCAAAATAAAGAGACTACAAGCATGTTCTTTTACTTATTTGATTTAATTCTTTAGTGGAACATTATGCAGAATGGAACAAATATAATCATATACTTTTAAAGTTGAATAGAATAATTCATTATTACCAAGAAGATATAAATGTACCACCTCTCTTGCCCTGTGTTTTTGGCTTTAAAGAAAACTTCCTTCTTCTAGAAAAGATCAGCATAACGACGAGAGGGAGGACTTAGTTACCATATTTCTAATCAAGTCAACATCCATCCTTAAGTACAAATAATACCTATACTAATTTTTCCTTTGAAGTTTGTTGTCAATGCAACATGGGAGAGAAAAATGAACTCACAGTGACTTTTGATCCTTCTACTTCTCCACATCCCTTTAAAAATTAATATTCTTTAGTCCACAGTGTTGGAAAAAATCATATCAGATTTTGAATAGGTAAGGAAAGAAGGAAGTAGAAAGGCTTTTTCTAATATTCTAGTAATGAATATGCGACTCACCTCAAAGTCTGCCGGCTGAAAATAGTGCAAAATTGCCATAATGAGCTAATTAACTTCTTTTATTCTTTTCAACTTCTTTGTCCATTCAAACCTCTAGAGGAAAAAATATTTTACAATAATACATAGTAAACATTTATGTAACACAGTTTTGAATAGCGTTTCATATGTATTATCTCTTTTGCCTCTACTAATAATCCTGTGAAGAACATAAAACAAATTTAAAATTTCTAGTAATAGATATGACGGCAAGAAGCACAGGCTATTAGACCCTCCCTTCTGACTCAATAACTATGCCAATATTGGTGTTGACAGATTGATGGATATCGGCCTTGTTCAGAAATCAACATAAAAACTCTTACAGTTACTGATGAACAAAAATAGATCCAGAGACATAGGAACATCGAACAGATCGTCAAACCTCAGAGGGAAGGCCAGAGAGGGTGGGAGTGGAGGGAATAAGAGATCAACCAAAAGACTTGTATGCGTGCATGTAAGCATAACCAATGGACACAGACAATAGGGGTTGAGGGCATGTGCTGGGGAGTGAGCAGCCAGGGAGAGGTCAAAGGGGGAAAAAGGAGATTTATATAATACTTTCAACAATAAAGAATTTAAATTAAAGAGAGACAGACATTAATCATTAGTAAAAACAAACAAACAAACAAAAAACTCTCTCAGTGAGAGGAGGTTGTTGGGCCTTAGGTAGGGGGACAGCATTAGGGAATATGCTCTGAAGCAGGAGAGAGCCAAGGATCACAGATAAGAGTCAGATTGGAAGACAGTTTCCCACAGGCCCATTTTCTTTCACCCTCAATTGCAGGGCAAGAAATTAGCAGTGCTGCCTGGCTGGCTCAGTTGTTGAGCATCGACCTATGAACCTGGAGACCATGGTTTGTTTCCTGGTCAGGGCACCTGCCTGGGTTGCTGGCTTGAACCCCAGTAGGTGTGTGTGCAAGAGGCAGACAATGATTCTCTCTCATCACTGATGTTTCTATCTCTCTCTCCCACTTCCTTCCTCTGTGAGATCAATTAATACATATTAAAAATGAAATAAAATTTTAAAAAAGAAAAAGAAATCAGCAGTGTTAACCCAAGGCAGCAGTGTAAGATCAGGGCAGGAATTTGGCTGCAGAAATCCATTGCTCAGGCTGACAGGATAAATAATTTATTAAAATTACCAAAGTCTGATACAAATTTCTCATCACTATGTTGTACACCTAAAACTAATATAATATTGTATGTCAATGGTAATTTAAAAATAAACTTAAACATTTTAAAGACTATAAAAGTAATGGCCCAACAACAAAATCAAAGTATAATCTAGTTCTAAAATTCCAGATGGTATCAACATCAATATGGAGATGGTGCAATGGAAAATAAGAAACTCTTGCTAAAATTCTTAACCTATAGGGGATGGGTGGGTAAGATTTACAAATTAATAACATCTAAACTTAGATTGAGCAATAAACACAATTATTGGTCTTATAAGTTAGACCTAATTATCAGATATAAAGAAAAACAGAATTTATAGCTCTAATACTATTAGAAAATAATTTTAATATCCAATGGAAGTTAGAAGAATAAAAAAAAGGAACACAACAAAACATGGTAAAAGGAAATCAAGAATTAAATATACCTAAATGTCTCAATATTACAGTGGTTACAATAAATATAAATGGGTTAAACTAAATAAAAGCAGAGATTCTCAGACTGACAGAAAAACAAATTTCAGCAATATACAATTTATAAGAAACATATTAAAAATAAGTATATAAAGAAAAGTTGAAAATAAGGAAATAAAACAATGAAACAGGGATATGAAAAAAAAGATATCTGAGGCATCAAACTTACCAAACTAAAAAAGCATAAAAGGGACAAGCAGGTTCTTATATACTGGTTAAACTAAGGAATAAAAAATCAAGATAGCATAATAAATGCAAAAGCCTTCTAAAAACTAAGGTGAAATTCATATAAATATTCTCTTCATTTTTGAACATTCACAAAATCTAATTCTATACCATTCCACAAAATATGAAATAATCAAAGTCACAGGGAATATGCTATTGTCATTCAATTAAATCAATTTGCAAATTAATAGAAAAAATTTATTTAAAAATTTTATGTATCTCATAAATAAAAATAAAGCACCTCTGAGATAAACAATAATTTTAAGAGTAAATCCTTGGGCAAGTTATATAAAATTTAGGACTCATTGATAAAAAAATTATTTTGTGTCAAAATGTATAATATGTAATAATAATACTTAGAGGAATGTTACAGAATCGACCTCATCTTCCTAAGAAGTAATGCTGAAAGCAAATGAGCTAACTATTCAACTTAAGAAGATGGAAAAGATAGAAAATATATTCATTAGGGAAGAAACAATGAAATATAGAATTAAAATAAAAGCAACTGGATCAAATGGGAATTGCATTTTTAGTTTTAGGAATATATCCCAAGAAACTAGAAACACCAATCAGAAAGGATATATGCACTCCTATGTTCATAAGAGCACAATTTTACCATAGCTAATATTTGGAAACAGCCTAAGTGTCCATCAGTAGATGAGTGGATTAAAAACCTGTGGTACAGATGGAATTGGAGAACATCATGCTGAGTGAAATAAGCCAGTCAATGAAAGAGAAACACCACATGACCTCACTCATTTATAGATAATAAAGAACATTATAAACTTATGAACCAAAAGATAGATACAGAGACAGTAAAGCAACAAGCAGACTGTCAAATTACAGCAGGGAGAGTAGGGAGATCTGGGGGAGATAAGAGATCAACCGAAGGACTTGTATATTTGCATATAAGTACAACCAATGGACACAAAACTCTGGGGAGGGAGGGCATGTATGGGAGGAGGAGGCCAATGGTAAGATATGTGCACAGATAATAATTTAATAAAAAATAAAAATAAAAAATAAAATAAAATAAATACAATTTTTTTTAAAAAAAATTTTTAAATAAAAACCTGTCGTACATCTACACAATGCAATACTATGGTAAAAAAGAAGGAATTCTTACCATTTGCAACAACATAGATGAACCTGGAGAACATTATGCTAGACAAAATTAGCCAGTTGGAGAAAGATAAATATCACATGATCTCATTCATTTGTGGAATATAATGAGCAACATAAACTGATGGACAAAAACAGATCTAGAGACAGAGAAGCATCGATCAGACCATCAAACCTCAGAGGGAAAGTAGGGGAGAGTGAGGGTAAGGGGGAGACACCAACCAAAAGACTTGTATGCATGCATATAAGCCTAACCAATGGACACAGACACCAGGGGGTGAGGGCATGTATGGGAGGGAGGCAATAAGGACACATATGTAATACCTTAGTCAATAAAGAGGGAAAAAGAGAAAAACAATTGGAATGCTTAATAGAACCAAAATTTTGTTCTTTAAAATGACTAGTTAATAGAAAAACCTATGACAAAAAAGAAACAAAGCAAAATGAGAGAAGATGCAAGTAAAGCAAAATTCTCTGAATTGCAAATGTTAAGTCTTAAGATTTTATGGTGCAGTTATGTGCTTAGTGAGGAAAATAAGTTTCATACCTAAGGGGTTTTCACCAAGGCCCTCTATATCTAGCTATGGTCTGAATATTTGTGCTACCCCCACCCCCAACCCCCAAATTCATACGGTAAAATCCTAATCTCCAAAGATGATGGCATTAGGAGGTGGGGCTTTTGGGAGGTGCTTAAATCATGAGGGCAGAGCCTTTATAACAGGCTAAGTGCCTTCAAGTCCTCCAGAAGATCCCTGGCCCTACCACCATGTGAGGACACGAAGAGAGGGCACCAAATGAACCAGAAAGAGGGTCCTCACAAGAAATTGGCTATGTTGTCTCTTGGATCTTGGACTTTTCAACTTGCAGAACTGTGAGCTATAAGTTTTTCTGCTGTTTATACACTACACAGTCTGTGCTGTTTTGTCATAGCAACCAAAATGAACTTTTGTATAAAAAAAATCCATAATTTATAAGTCAAGAGGAACATGAAAGCCAACTCTTGGTGGGCATAAGCAATTACTACAGGCACACAGTGCCTGAAGGCTGAGGATGCTAAACATCTTGCAATAAGTTGGGCAGCTCTGCATGACCTAGAATTATTTGCCCAATACACCAGTGGGCTGAGGACAAATTGCTAACTTGCCCAGAAGTCCCTCTGTTTGGTTTATAGTCCAATCTTTTTTTTTTCTTTCTTTTTTTTCTGCATCACCTTTGTCACGAAGGAATATAATTTTGTAGAAAATAACTCCTAACAGAATCTTAAGGAAAACAAACTTGTATAGGTATCTTGTTGAGAAAAGAGTACCCAAAATTTACAAATCGGTGATATAAGAGAAAATAAAAGAATTATTTGCATGCTTGCTCTTATATCAGGTAATGTGCAAATACCTGCCATATGCATGACACTTATTTTAAAACTAGAGGCCCAGTGCATGGAATGATTGAAGAGGGTCCCCTCAGCCTGGCCTACACCCTCTTCAATCAGGGACCCCTCAGAGGATGTCCAACTGCTGGTTTAGGCCTGATCCTACAGGGACATCCCTCTCGAAATCTGGGACTGCCGGCTCCTAACCGCTTGCCTGCCTGCTGGTCTGGTTGATTTTTCTCAAAATAGGAAGTTCTTGCACCCTGTTTTCTACTTATATCTCCATTTTAACCAGTCATTTCCAGTTTTGACATGACTGTGACTTTGTAGGGGATTTTGAGAATAAATAGGAATTGGAAGTGCAAAGTGGGTATGTAGAATCACAGAAACTACAACATAACTACTAAAATTATCTCTGCCTCCTACACCCCAGCCTCTGTGGCAGAGCTCCTAAGAACTCAGTGAGGACACATATTTGATCCAAGGCCTTCTGTCTGAAGCCCTGGTTACTTATGGTCAACTCCCCTTCACTTTTGCTTTATCCAAACAGAGAATTTGGATAGAAAATGGCTTTGAGGAAAACAAGGGAACCTCACCACCTGGTGCAAGCTCAAGGTATGTGTAAGGATTGCCTTCCATGATGCTACTCAAGCCTGCCAAGGCACCTCTGAAACTGCTGAGCTAGCCTCTTCCCAAGGGTCATTGTCTTAAAAAAAAAAAAACAAAAAACAAAAAAAAAAAAAACCCTCCTTATTCTGCCCAGATACATCCTAATAAAACTGAACTAGCAGTTTTTTCCTCTATTCTTCAAGCGAGGTGGTTTCATGGGGCAGAGTCCAATAACAATGGCCAGAATGCCTCAGATCTTATTTAATTTTCAAAGATATCCAATATTTAATACTCATGCCCTTTAGGAAATAATTAACAGTTGGCCATAAAATTGTCATTCATAGTTGCCTCCTGCATCTTGAGCTTCATCTCTAAAGCCGAGAAAGGAGCACATAGGCATCCCTATTTTTAAACAAATTATGCAGTTGAAATGTTACATGTGCATTGTATTTTTGAATTTCTAACCATAATGATGACCTGATACATTGTTTTCTCAGGGTCTTAATTTACAAATCACAGTTTTTGAAATTTATTTTTTCAACTCTAGAGGCTTTATTCATGATTTTCAATTGCCTGCCGGTGGATATGTCCCCAGCTAGCTGTAACTGAATCACTTGGGGAAATTACAACACAAACACAAAAGGAATCCTGGGCCCCTCTCCAAAGATTCTGATGGTGAAGCCCAGGCATCAGAATCTTTTTTTAATTTTATTGAGAGATTCAAGATGGCGGCTTAGATAAACACATCTAAACTGCTGCTGTGCACAACAATTTCAAAACTACAACTAACAGACAAAACATCTATCACCAAGAACCATGGGAAAGCTGGCTGAGAGGAAGCTCTACAACTAGACTGAGAGAGAAAGGAGCATTCAAGGCACAAGCGCTGAAAATCTGAGGTATGGGGGCGAGTGTGCAATAAGGGCTGGTGGTGGATCCTGGCCGGAGGAGGGCATTGATTTCTTCAACCCAGAGAGATAAGCTCCCAATCTCTCTAAAATCCAGTTTCTGGAAAGAAAGGTGGACTGTCTGCCATTGGGTCATAAAGAGAGGGTGGTTTGCTTGCACAGCTGTGAGCAAGAATAATTGTTTGCTGTGCTGGGGCGTGAGACGCGGGGACGTGGTTAGAAAGGCGGAGACAGCTGACTGGCAGCCATTGCTGTTTGCCATGCCCTAGCCTAGTGACACCCTGAGACTCCACCCCACACAATCTACAAACATAACCAAGCTCTAAGCAGCGGCTTTTGCATATGAATGGCCTTCTCTATTGCAGTTTAATCTAGCAAACTTGCAACCTGGTACAGACAGCACCAAAGCCTCCAAGCTCCAAGAAGGGAGGAGAGGACTATGGTTCTCACTGTAGCTCCTGCAGGGTAACCTCAGACAGTAGCTGAACTGCACCCCATTGGAGATCCAGAAGACAGTGTATCTAATAGTTGGTGTGAGACACCAGATTTTCAACTCCTCACATCCATAAGTGACACATTTGATCCCCCACCCCAAAAAAACAAACAAACAAACAAAAAACACACACAAACCCAGCTGAAACCAGTTTGGCTCAGTGGATAGTCAGTGGATAGAGCTTTGGCCTGTGGACTGTAAGGTCCCAGGTTCTATTCTGGTCAAGGGCATGTACCATGGTTGCAGGCACATCCCCAGTAGGAGTTGTGCAAGAGGCAGCTAATCGATGTTTCTCTCTCATTGATGTTTCTAACTCTCTATCCCTCTTTCTTCCTCTCTGTAAAAAATCAATTAAAAATATATTTTAAAATAATAAAAAAATAACAACAATATAAGTCACACATTTGGGAGACAGACTCAGTGAGCACCAAAGCCCCACTGAAACAAGGCCTGCATCATAAGCGTGTCTCCAGCACAATAGTTCTTCCATTATAGAGACAGTGGGTCCTCACAGCCAGTTAGCTTGGAGGTCAATTCCTCCCAGTGCACCAACAGCAATCAAGGCTTAACAACACCAAGACTTTGCACTCATCCCACAAATGGGTTTTCCAAGAACAACCACCTCAGGTGATTGGGGAAGCTGAGCTACTGGCCCCTATAGGTCACTTACCACACAAAGCCACTCCATCAACACAGGAAGGCAACCAAAATGCGGAGACGCAGAAGTATGTCACAAATGGGAGAGATAGAGGAAAGTAAACTACTGGATGACACAGAGTTCAGAATCACATTTATAAGGTTACTCAAGAGTCTTCTAAAAACCACTGAGAAACTTGAAGAGACCTTCAAGGACCTTAATGAGAATACAAAAAAAAAAAAAAAAAAAAAAATGGGAAAGGACCAGTCAGAAATTAAACATACACTGTCTGAAATAAAAAATATATAGAAATTCAATTGTAGATCAACATACCCCAAGAGTCAAACCAAAGATCTGGAATATGAGGAAACAAAAAAACACAACCAGAGAGGCAAAAAGAAAGAAGAATCCAAAAGTGTATGGATAGTGTAAGGAGCTTCTGGGACAGCTTTAAGAGTACCAACATCTGGATTTTTGGTACTCTTCCAAAAGAAGAGAGAGAACAGGATATCGAAGACCTATTGAAAGAAATAATGACAGAAAACTTTCCCTACCTGGTGAAAGAAATAGACTTACAAGTCGAGGAAACACACAGAACCCCAAACAAAAGGAATACAAAGAGGACCACTCCAAGACACATCATAATCAAAATGCCAAGGGCAAAAGACAAAGAGAATCTTGAAAGCAGCAAGAGAAAAACAGTTGGTTACCTACAAGGGAGTACCCATACGACTGTTAGCTGATTTCTCAACAGAAATTATGCAGACCAGAAGGGAGTGGCATGAAATATTCAAAGTGATGAACAGCAAGAATCTACAACCAAGATTACTCTACCCAGCAAAGCTATCATTCAGAATTGAAGGTCAGATAAAGAGCTTCACAGACAAGAAAAAGCTAAAGGAGTTCATCACCACCAAACTAGGATTACACGAAATACTGAAGGATATTCTTTAAGAAGAAGAAGAAAAAGGTAAATGTAAAAACTATGAACAACAAAAAGACATCAAATACATACCTACCAACAAGTGAATCTAAAAATCAAGTGAATAAAAAAATCTGAAGAACAGAATGGACTGGTGAATATAATAGAATCAGGGACATAGAAATGGAGTGGACTGACAATTCTTAGGGGGAAGGAGGTCTGAGGGGTATGAAAAGAGACTGAACAAAAATCTTACATCTATCGATGAAGACAGTGATGCGGGGTAAGGGAATGGGGTGGGGTAGGGAATAAGGTGGAGGGGAGCTACAGGGGGGAGGGGGTGTAAAAAAGAGGAACACCTGTAATAATCTGTATAAAGATTTATTATATAAAATTTTAAAAATTTAAAAATATTTATTGTTGAAAGTTTTACATATTATATTTTTCCCCATTGACATATCCCCACACATTCCTGCCTGCCCCCCACTCATCACCCTACTCCCATCACTTATTGTCTGTGTCCATTGTTTAGGCTCAGACATTGAAAGAGCATCTGGTGTTACTCCAGTTGCAATGAGGTAGATTCTCAATGGGTAGGGGTGAGTGATGTTCACCAGAATGATATTCTGTGCCAGGGTCTAGCTACCACCTGTTGAGTGCTCACAAACCTTTGTGGCCGGGTAGGATTTCAGAGAGTCATCAGGGTGAGTTCAGCAGAGTTCTTTGGGCCCAAACAGAACAAGATTTGGCTGTGTGAAGGCTTCTGTACTATTCAGGCATGAGAGAGAAAAATGTTCCTTGTCCGAGAGCCACACAACTTAGTCTGTCCCAGATGCCACCTGGAGTCAGATCTCAGCAGAGTGGGGTCAACATTCAGGGCTCCATAAAATTATGGAAAACATAATTTAGCTGATGAACCTATTCAGGTTAGTATAGATAGGATGCTCAATCTCAAGGTTTCTATGACGGATGCCATAGATGGCCTCATTGTCAACCATTAAGGCACAATCAGAGCCCCAGATAGTGTGGGTGGTGAGGATGGAGTTTTAGGGCTCAACTATAGCTGTGGAAACCTGTGGAGCTGGTTAGATGGAGAACTCTAGCTTGGATTTCTTGCCATAATTGACAGAGAAATGTTCCATCAGCAGGGAGATGAACCCAAGGTGTGGAAAGCCAGTAAGCCATGAAGACCTGTGCACTGGTTAGTTTCTGAATTCAGTCCAAGATGAGTTTGATGATTTCCTTGCCAATAGTGTAGCATCCATTGGCATAAGTATTGGCAGCATCTTCCTCACCTGTGATGAGCTGCTCAGATTGGAAAACCAGTGCAAACTTCATCAATGACTGTAGGTTCTAAGTCTACAAACACTGAAGTAGGCACATGATTGCCAGCCCCTCTCACTAAAGAAGTTGTTGAAGAATTATCTCCCATCCCATGCCCCAGTGGTCATGTCGCTTGGCATCTGGTCATCAGGCTGGATGTTATGATCCAGGTGGTAGAGCTCCCAGAAGGCATTGCTGATCTGGACACTAGCCTGGTCAACGTGGATGGAAATACACTCACGCAGGGTTGCGACTTTGCAGCTCCCTCGGTTGTGGGTTCAATTCCTGGCCTGGATAGGGTGCATGTGAAAGGTAACCAATCCATGTGTCTCTCTCACATTGATGTTTTTCTCTCTCTGTGTCTTCCCCCTTCATACTCTCTCTAAAAAAAAAATCCTCAGGTTAGGATAATGTGTTTCCCTGGCTGAATGGCTTGGTTGGTTAGAGCATCTTCTGGCTTATCAAAAAGGTTGCAGATTCAATTCCCAGTCAGGGAATATACTAGATTTGGGTTTGATCCCTGGTTTGGGTGTGTAAGGAAGCAATATATACAATATATACAATATATACAATATATACAATATATACAATATGTACACTAAGTGGCCATGATATTTGAATGCATAATAATCTGGCCACTCAACACACACACACACACACACACACACACACACACACACACACTATATATATATATATATATATATATATATATATATATATATACACCGTATTTTCCGGCGTATAAGACGACTTTTGAAACAAAAAAAAGTCAACCAAAAATCGGGGGCAAAAGACCAAAATTGCACAAAAATTACCTGCAGATCTTGACGGCAAAGTAAGTCTTTTCTTTGAAGTGGGGGGTAGTCTTATATAGCGAATATAGGCCTAAACCTATGCTTTAACTGTAAAATTAGGGGGGTCGTCTTATATGCCGGAAAATACTAGGTGAGTGTGTGTGAGTATATATATATATATATATATATATATATATATTATGACCACCCCATCAGTACTTCGTTGGGCCACCTTTTGCCTTCAATACTGTGGCGATTCTTCTTGGCATTGATTCCATGAGATGTTGAGAGGTGATGCGAGGAATCTGACACCATGCCTGATGAAGAGCACTGTCCAGTTCTGTGAGATTTGATGGTTGTGGAACCAGCTGCCTGATGGCTCTTTTAATTTCATCCCACAAGTGCTCAATTGGATTGAGATCTGGTGATTGTGGGGGCCACCTAAGCAAGGTAAAGTCTCTCATGTTCTTGAAACCACTCCTGCACAATACAAGCACCATGGCATGGTGCATTGTCTTGTTGGAAGAAGCCATCCCCTTTGGGATACGCCATCAACATGATAGGATGAACTTGATCAGCAACGATACTTAGGTATGTTGTGCTATTCAGACGTTGTTCCACACGAATTAAAGGGCTCAAATCATGGGGCAGGAAAACATGCCCCAAACCATAACACTGCCCCCACCAGCTTGAAGGGTTGTACTCATGCATGTGGGATGTATATTTTCATGCTGTTTCCATGAAATTCTCACTCTGCCATCTGCATGATGCAACTGGAAACATGATTCATCAGACCACATGACTTTTTTCCAATGCTCCACTGTCCAATCCTTGTGTTCCTGTGTGTATTGGAGACATTTTATCTTGGTAACTGCAGACAGCAAAGGTGTTCGAACAGGCCTTCAGCTTCCATATCCTATACGATGCAGTGTACGGTTAATTTGCCTACAAACGTCAGGTGGTCATAATAATCTGGCCACTCAGTGTGTGTACAAATGATATATATGGTGTGTGTGCCAATTAAATTAATCTAGCCAATTAAAAAGGCCCCAAAATAACTGGCTGGTTCGTCCATGTCAACCAATTGCACATTCGTTACAGACACAAAAATTCTGTCATTTTCTTGAAGCTCATATATTCCACCTTGATAGATGGAATAGAGTCCATATTGTGAATCTTTAGACCAACAACTATTCCTAGCACTTTTCATCAGCAGTATAGGTTCAGCATAGCTTGTGAACTTGTAAATATACTGTACCATTTGTTTGTTTTTCTTTTTGTTCCCTGCTGTTGAATCATCCGCAGTTTCCAGAAATCGAAAGTATGTTTGGGCATAGATATAATAAAAACCCGTTTGTTGGACAATTAACTCTCCTTTCCTCAGGTGAAAATTACTCAAGAATGAATGTCCTCTTCTTGATGACTCCCAGGAGGTTATTTTATGGCCTAAAATGTTTTCATCCATTGAGTCTGGAGGAAGGTGAGAGAGAAAGAAAGTTTACAAAAAAGGAGTTTGTAGCAAAGGAAGGTGTTTCCAACAGCTGTTGCTAGCCTATTTTTGGTTGGTATTGCAAAGGGTTTCAATCAAACATAAAATTTCTTGCTCCTCTAATCTTACAAGGATTCCAAATTCTAGTCATAGTGAAATCTTAAGGCTTCTGTATTATTGAGGCCTGTTAGGAGTGCCTTATTTTTCTGTACCTCGTCTGCCACTCATACCACATCTGCAACACTTATCTCTGAATAGTAGCACAGGGGATGATTCACTTAGACGGCAATCTTTACTCCTGGGCAGAACTTCTGTCTTGGGCCCCTACCTCCTGTGCTGGTGAGCTCAAATGAACAGTATATAGGAAACCAAAAGAAACGTATCTACTTTTTTAAGCCCGGAGCTCAGAACTTCTTGCTATTCCTTTGGATCACTTTGGATTCCCTCCTTGGCTTTTTTTTAGCAGTCAAAGGCACCATCCAAACTGAAGGCATCTCTAGTCTACAATTAGACAGAGCACAGGTTTGGCAAAGAGATCCCAGATTTAAAGAGCTTTGGACTTTTAAGTACTAGAGACTGAATGAAAAAGGGTCCTGCAAAATATGATATTCCTTTAAACTTTTGGGCTCATCTCCATGAATGATATAAAATTTAGGTATTTCAAGAGTTTAAAATAACTATCACATTGGTTGATGAGCAGTGAACACTAATGTTGGAATAATGATCTCACTCGTATGCAAAACATGTTAATTATTTATAAAACACAAGTCCAGGAATATGATAGGAAGGCAACTACCTAGAAAAAAACAGAACAATAAACAAACCTCTCAAAACACTCCAATAATGCTTTCATCCATTAACTGCCTGAAATTTCTTAAACTTGGGACAAAACCTTTCCCAATAATAAAAGGGACTTCTTAATGAGTACTTACAATACACCAGGCATTTTGCATGTGTTACTATTTTATGAGGGAAAGATTATCTCTACTTTGTTTAAAGATTGTTTATATTTTATATATGCACCTGAAGCTTAGTTTGGTTAAATAATTGGTTCAAAACATGTCTGGGTAAGGAGGGCTGGGATTTCAAAGTGGGTATTTAGACTCCAAGACCAGTGCACTTAACTACAGCACTCTGTGGACATCTGCTCTGACAGTTAAAAATTAGGTTTAACGTATTTGGTTAAACTATGTGAAACTGACATTTTTGTAAGTAAAAAAAAAAATAGTCAAATATTGGCAACTTCCCACGGTTCAACCAAATATAATGTCACAAGTATGCCCAGTGACTCAGGGTGAAAGCAAATGACGAATTTAGAACTTTGAAGAGAAAAAATTGGTCAAAGTGAGAAAGAGAAGTGACTTTAAGAAGAAAAAAAGCAAAAAATGGGGATGGGAGAATCAAATATGACATTTTCCAACGCTATCGTTTCCCTAAGGCCAGTTATGTCAGGGCAGTAATTGAGCTATTTGTCTGATCATCTTGCTTCTGAAAAGAGTCAGCCTGAGATCTGATTCCTGCTGAGCACTTTGTAGATAGCTATATACACATTTTAGGTACAAGTTAAAGGAATACATTATTTGGGACATAGTCTCCCATTGCCTTCCTTTGAACATATATTTGTTATTTTTCTTACTTGAAAGTGGGAGTGCGGCCATGCTCTGAATTTTCCCTGTTAGGTGAGCTGCTACTCTCTGAAGTCCTTTTCTAGTTATTAATGCAGGAACATCTTGTTGCTTCTCTAAAAGAGAAATGACAACGTATCGTTAGCACTTGTCCAACTACCTCTCATATTGCAGCTCACAGCTGTTGTCAATCAGGCCCTGTGAGCACACTGGGCTTCCAAAGTTGATCATATGGCTTTTCATAAAAATAGCCTACCGTTCACTGTGATGATCAGTTTACTTCAACTTAGGTTTAACTTGCAAAGTACTTTAGACAGGAAGAATAAGCAGTAACATGGGTTATAATTTATCAGTGTTTCAGAAGTCAATACGGTGAATATAACAAAGGAAAGGTTATGGCCCTTTCCAAAAATACCCAAACAAACAAACAAACAAAAAACTGTGGACCTGCAATAATCATGTTGAGTCATTTAAAGTGCACAAATAACCAGGTATTGGCAAGTTTCCATTTTGAGTTATATATGAATGATACCAATTTCATCATCTCTAATTTTTCTTATTTGCTAGCTATTAGTGATTCTTAAAGGAGTAGCAGTGGTAACCATTGTCCATAGATACTATAAACTGGCATCTAACAGTCATTCCCCTCCCCTCCCCTGACTTTCCCAAAGGAACACGGATTGACATACCGATCACAATATCAATACCTGAGCATCTAAATCACGAATTCACTACATCTTAACAAACAAATAACTTATTGACCAGCGACCAAGTACTTAAAAATTACAGACTGAACAAAAAACTCTTAAAAAATCAGTCCGAACTTCCCAAGTGTGCGAACATTGGTTTTTAAAACACAAGGCAGTGCACTGGGTCCCTCAGAGGCAGCAAAGATTAATCACTGATGACACTGACTGAGTCCTTAAGGGACTTAAACAGTCTTTGGGGAAAGATATGAATTAGAAAGTAAAAATTTATCTGTGAGAAGGGGATATAAAGGGTGATGGCTCTTCAGAGGGAAAGATTTCCTACTTATTGGGAAGCTGAGGCCCCTTCCATTCACTTAAACAAACCAAAGTGCCCCTCATGTCTATGACAGGCACTCTTCCAGGGACAAGAAAAAAGGAATTATAAGCAAACAGGCCCAACAAAGTGCAAGGATAATGATCTAAACAGGGTGAAGATGGGCTGGTTTGGGGTCCAATAGAATGGAAAGAGGCTCAACGCAGGGTGCACACAGCATTCCTGGGACAAAGGCATGAGGGGAATTCAATTTCAGGTTTGAATGAGCCAAAGTATAGAGGATTTGAGTGTCAGACTAAGAGATTTGGATTTTATAGGGTGCAGGAAAACTCTAAAATGTTTTGGTCAGGAAAGTGAAGAGATATGTTTTGTGCTTTAGGCTAATCTGTCTCTCAGAGTAAGGTTGGCTGGATAGAAGATGAGAGGGCTGGAAACTGGCAAGTTAATCAGACTATTATTACTGTGAGAATAGTAAGCTTTAATCTAGGCCAGTAGAAGAGGAAACTAAGAGGTGATAAAATCCCATAGGGGGAAATGAATGGGACATAGAAATCTTCCCTCATTTCTTCTAATTTCGTATTAATTGTTACTTATTCAGGATGGGTGGGCATCTATACGGCACTGAAGACCAAGCATGACATGGAGATGCATAGTCATTTATATTTTATTCTCAGGATTCTCAGCTTTCAAGGTTGATGTGTCCATTTACTTATAACCTCCCTTGTTAAATAATTCATAATGCTTTGCCTGTCCTAGACCTCACCACTTTGTTTTTAAGTATTCAATAACAAAATCCAATTATAAATATCTTGCATTTGAAGTCATTGAAAGAATATGGGAAAGCCAAGCTTTGAAAGCAAATTCTAAAGAGAAGAAATTTCCAACTGGCTATAGCAAACACATCCCAGGAAAGGAAACTTGCAGATATGCATAGTTGAGTGTCATGGATATGTCTGGGTATACTGAGAAGGACCTGATTTCTATCCCTTATTGGGATGAGTAAAATATATTTTTCTTCCAATGCTGAACATAGCACATGTATGTACTGTAGACGATGGATCTGCTGTGCCTCATCAGAAGAGTTGAGTGAGGTGCTCAACACCAACTTTTGCCTTTGGGGAAATGATCAGATGCTTGGACCCTAGGACAAGCCCTAGGGTCTTGCCCTCTCTGCCAGCTGATGTGCTCCAGTATATGTACTCAGGCCTGTGTGGCGATTAATATGGAAAAATGGGGCTATAGGGAACCAGGCGCAAAAAAGTAATCAATTTACACTAGTAATTTTTTCTGCATATTTATTCAATCAAAATTCAATCAAAATATATGTATGGAGAACCTTCTATGTAGAGAGAGGTGGTATTGATACAACATTGTGCATGTACTAACTACCACTGAATTGTGCTCTTTATTTTATTTATTTATTTATTTATTTATTTATTTATTTATAATATATTTTCATTGATTTCAGAGAGGAAGGAAGAGGAGGAGAGAGATAGAAACAATAACATTGAGAGAGAATCATTGATCTGCTGCCTCCTGCATGCCCCACACTGGGGATCAAGCCTGAAACCCAGGCATGTGTTCTGACCAGGAATCAAACCATGGCCCCCTCGTTCATAGGTCGATGCTCAACCACTGAGCCACCTGGTTGAGCTGAATTCTGCTCTGTAAATTGTTGTTTGCTATGTGAATTTCATCTCAATCAAAACACACACACAAACACACACACAGAACTTATATGCATATATGCAAAGCCCATGGACACAGACAACAATGAGGTGAAGGCCTGAGTTGGGGTGGGAGCTGAGTGGAGGTGGGCAAAGGGGAGAAATGGAGGACAACTGTAATACTTTCAACAACAAAAGTATATTTTTTAAAAGAACCTTCTATATAGAAAGAGATGGTGTTGGCACAACATTATAAATGCACTCACTACCACTGAATTGTACTCATTAATGGTTAATTGTTATGTGAATTTTGTGTCAATAAAAATACACACACACACACACACACACACACTGAAGATGGTACAGACAAGGGCAGGGACCTACTAGGTTTGAGGCACAGGGTTAGGTGCTGGGTATAGAGAGGTTGGGGAAACAGACACATGTTCTGTCTTTGTGAATCTCTGATCTAGTAAGGAATCAGACACAGAGATAATATATATAAATGAACAAGGTAAGTGTGATAGAGATAACAGGGTGCAGGGAACTTACTAAAAAGGTGACCAGGGAAGGTCTGGCAATTAGGTGATGGGAATGGAGAATGAGAAGGAACCCGTTATTTTATTTATTTAGAGACAAAAGAAGCCAGCCTGGGCTGCAGCACTGAAGAGAGTGTGGGTCGAGAGAAGGCTGCTGATCATGAACAGGAAGAGAGATTGCTGTGGCACGGGGTCCATAAGATGAGATTTGTGGGCGGGTAGGAGGATTGTTGGGAAAGGGATGAGGGAATGAGGCGTTTCTGTATAAGGAGCTCTCTTTATGCCATAGAGCCTGTGGTGGTCAGAAGCAGAGGGGATGGGTAATGTGGGGTCCTTATTTATCTTACTTTCAGCCAGTTCTAGAAAGGATTTAGATGGCTTATTTACAACACATTAGAAGGTTAAAAAATAAAACAATTAAAGAAATTGAGGGGAAAGGAAAATCCAATAAGATTCAACTGAAAAAAAAAGTTATGGCCATAGGTGGGCCACAGGATTGGTTCTGAGCTTTCTAGCTCTCAATGCAAAAAGGGAAATAAAATCAAGTAGCTTGAAATGCTGAGCAGCTGAGCAGATGTGTGCATGGAGCAGAAAGGAAGGGGATGGAGAGGCTGTCACCCTGCCATGAAGTGGACAGTAGAAAGTTAAAATAAAAATACTACCTGGAACTGCAGAAATGGCTTCCCGATAGGTTTTCAAACTTATCTGCAAATAATATTGAATAAAGGTTATTAATTTCCCTAAAAATTTAAAACTGACTCTAGAATGTCTATGGCTCTTTTCACTGATGTCTAACAGGGCATTTCTATGGATGGTGACAACGTAGGAATCAGAGTGAATATTGAAGCAGCCATCCCCATGTGGTGATCAAAGAATAGTCCTCTGTGTTGGAAACTTCTGTTTCTGGATAAAGTTTTTGAAAGTCCACATCTGGAGCAGCACAGGAAGAAGGAGCCACCTGCCGAGTTAGGTTAGCTGAGTCCCACGCGGACCCCTTTGTGGCTGGCGGATGTAGTGGACATGTCACCTCATTTCCTCTATGGTGTGTGTGTGTGTGTGTGTGTGTGTGTGTGTGTGTGTGTGTGTGAAGGGCTCTGTGTAATGGAGTCCAGGGGCTTTAAGTGATTGGACAGCCCCAAGCCTCTCTCTCTGGGTGCCCACAGACAACCACAGCTCATCAAGATGTGACCTGACCACACCATATCCTGCTCTCATTTCTGAGAATGTGCTGAGGCATTAACATGAAGGTATTTTACCAACTTTCCATACCTTTACCAAAACTCTAGCATCACCCTCTTTGTACTTACCAGTGGGGAAAAAAAACTGTAAGAAAGAGCAAGCACTGAGCCTTTCTGTGAATTAAACAGGTCTTGTCTTGGCTCAACCACAGCTTCTAAATTCCCCTCCATTGGATTCTGTCACCAGGGGATTTTGCCCATCACTGCCCTCCTTTCCCGTCACTGTAGTTAATTGGGCAACTACCAGAAACTCCCTTCCCCTGTACTCCCATCCCAAGTCAGAAGCTCTCTGCTTCTGCATCTGCCTCAAGCTCTGACTCCCGGTGATCAGGGGACTGCCTGTAGTCCAATGGACACTGGTACAGGCAGGGAAAGCAAGAGGTGGCTTCAGCAATACTCTCTCTCTCTCTCTCTCTCTCTCTCTCTCTCTCTCTCTCTCTCTGTCATTCTGGAACAGAAGGGAAGGAAGAAAGAGGATCAGCAGGAAAGAGAGAGGGTAATTCCTACAGTGTGGGAGGCAAAAAACAATAATAATTACAGTATGTTCAGGTGGCCTGGATTCAAACCTGTCAATTGTTAGCTCTGGGAAATTTTCTCAAGTCACTTAACTGATATAAACTTTAACTCCTTCATCTGTTTTTTGTTTTGTTTTGTTTTGCTTTGTTTTTAAAGGAAGAGGATAACGATTTCTATCTCATAAAGCTATTGAGCACCACGTCCTGGACTCCCAATCATGCCAGTAAAACACTTCCTCCTTCTGTGCTGAGAATGTCCCCAGGATTTTTTAAACAATCCTGGTGCTTACTTCTTGTCAGAGTATTTACATACCTGTGTCCTCCTCTGACTTTTCTGAGAAGTTGAAAGTAAATTATTAATAAATGCTTTCTTGCCGAGAAGGAAGAGCCCAACCACAATTATGTAACTTTTGGGCTTCCTTCCCCTAGTTTCACTCCCAGCCACCTGGGAGCCAGCAAGTTCCTGCAGGCAGCCTCCCTGGAGCCAGCAAGTCCTGGCTCAGTTTGCTCTCTCCACCGCCCTCCTTCCCTGCATATCAGGTTTCACCCTGTGCCTGTTAGTTACATACTAGTTCTGGCTAGAGATCCTGTTTTAGCAACTTCCATAGACAGAAAATACTATAATTTGTTATTTGCTAACTGCAAATTGAGATGTCAACTTCAATTTCTCAAAGTATCTCTCTTCCCTGACCCTTTCCTCTCTGAGATCAACATGTGGGAAGAATATAAAACACCATTAATTGGCCTCTTTCATATTCTGAATAAAAGAACACACACACCCTTCATTGTTTTCTGACTTTGAACACATTGCTCTGCCTGTGCCTCCATTTCCACAACATAGGATACAAAGATTAGACGGGATGGGGAGATTGTCTAGAGTAGAGGCATGAACTATAGACCGGAAGTTGACTAAGGCCCACTGTTTGGTGCTGTTCTGCCTTTCTGCAGTTCTATGAATTTAGGGAAAACCGCTTAAGCACTCTGGGCCTCAGTTTCCCCTTTTGCAAAACGAACAGTCTAGACGAGACAATCTTAAATATCCCCTCTCCTCCGACCTTCCATGAAAAGCTGGTGAAGTCACCCGAGAGTCCACCTACCTTTCTAACAAACTGTCGTAGCTGCCACTTTGCTTGCCAGCAGGGATTGTTCATATTCTCATCACTGTAGTCCCAAGAGGTGTCATCTTCCTTTAAGAAGCAAGCAATGGTCGATTTGAAGGACTTGTCCTGCATCTAGGTCAAGATGGAATATGACACAACATTATTAATTAAGAAATTATATATGTGTCCTCATCCCTCCATTAACCCCCCTAACCCCCCCCTCCCCACTCATGCCGTCACCCCCCCTGGAGTTCATGTCCATTGGTTAGGCTTATATTCATGCATACAAGACTTTTGGTTGACCTCTCCTCCTTTTGCCCACCCTCCCCTACCTTCCCTCTGAGGTCTGGCAGTATGGTCGATGCTTCTCTGCCTCTGGATCTGCCCCTGTTCATCAGTTTGTGTTGTTCATTATATTTATCAACAAAGTCCTTGCTTGATGTTAAACTCAGATGCCCTTACACGCTTGCACACAAGCATATATTCACAAATTCCTAACCTTTCAGAGCACTTGAGGCTGATACTGATCTTACAAAAACAGGAAACTCACACAAGGTTGCAAGGTTTGAGGGTGGTTTGTGTGTGTGTGTGTGTGTGTGTGTGTGTGTGTGTGTGTGTGTTTTGTGTGTGGTTTTTTGTTTTGTTTTGGTTTTTTTTTTTTTTTTGGTGTCTTATTGCCTGGTTTTATTTTTAACTATTGAAGTTAAAAATATGATATTTTGCAGTACAATGGCCTTTTTGTTTTTTCCTGCTACTTGTACTTAGGAATATTCCAAAGCATGAAGGAAGGATCACACTTAAGGATAACCCTCTTATTACAAATCGAAATGACTTAACTGTCTGAGAGAGGTTCCAGCCAGAGTCATTTGACCAAGGTCCCTCAAGTGCAAAAGCATAAACCTGAATTAATTCACTCCTCCACCCACTGTGGCATTGGCATTCATTTGCTTTTAAATGTTTATTTTCTTTCTTCCTTCATTTAATTACAAGAGGAAAACAGTCTTCTGGTCAATGTCGTGGAGGTGACCACTGGGGCCCCCTGAGCTGACAATGGAATTAGATGCTACTTTGCCCCTGCTCACCCTGCACTTTTCTATAGACATCTACACTGAGTGGCCAGATTATTATGATCTCTGAACTCATAATTATCTGGCCACTCAGTATATAGTAGAGGCCCGGTGCATGAATTCACCAGGTCCAGCCAGCCTGGCCAAGGGGAAAGGACATGGGCGGTTGGCTCACCTGCCTGCTGGTCAAACTCCTGGGTTGAAAAGACAATTTGCATATTAGCCTTTTATTATATAGGATATACACTGAGTGGCCAGATTATTATGCATTTAGAGATCATAATATTCTGTCCACCCAGTGTATTTGCACCTGCAACTTAAGTGGAGGCTGAAAAGTCTTTCCAAAGAAGAAATTCAATCACATGTGGTTTATAAATATAAGAACTTGGCCAGGCACTGCCCTGATGAAATTAAAAACAAAACAAACAAACAACAACAAAAAACAGGCTCACAAACTTCTGTTAACTTGTTGGGATAAAAGATGTATGTGACACAGGAGGGAGGGAGCAATTTTTTAAATATATTTTATTAATTTTTTACAGAGAGGAAGGGAGAGAGATAGAGAGCCAGAAATGTCGATGAGAGAGAAACATCAACCAGCTGCCTCTTGCACACCTGCTACCGAGACGTGCCTGAAACCAATGTAAGTACATGCCCTTGACAGGAATCAAACCTGGGATCTTTCAGTCCACAGACCGAAGCTCTACCACTGAGCCAAACCGGTTTCGGCGGGAGGGAGCAATTTTAACTCTTGCTTCCTAGCAGTTGGAAGCTGCAGAGCATGGGGCAGGAACAGGGCAAGGCTGAGCTGAGAGCATGTAGGAGCAAGAAGTGTTATCTCTACAAGGAAGTGGAGTTGGAGGGGGTTGAATACCGAGCAGGGGCCAGAAGCAGAGTTCAACTGCTGACTAGTGCCTCTGGACAGCCTCTTGAAATTTTTCAGAAAAGTTTTGTTTGGGAGGGAAAATGGAGGAAGGCCCTAGGCATCCATGGCAGGGAGGTTGACAAGCTAATGTGGTGCTATTGTTACCTCAAATTCAATGAGGCCCAGAGACAAGGAGGACACACAGGCAACCTAGAGACTATAGAGAAGTAAGAAACACTTTTCTACAAGCAAAGCAGAACAAAACAAAAGCCCCACCCAAACCATCTAATCCCACCTCCTAGTTAAGTAATATCTCTTTTGTTTACAGGGTTGAGATCAGCCTGTGTAGGGGCAGTTTTGTGTATGGTTGTTTTCTCTGAAGACTCTGTAAAACTGTCAAGTTCTTTAAGTCTGTGTGAAAGTGAATGTATGGATAGCATAGATATTTTTATGACACTCACTGTAGAAAATTTATAAAAGGTAAAAAAATAAAAAGGTAAAAAGCACCCTACCACAATCTATAAAATATGGGTGTTTAAATTTCCTTCCAACTCACAGGTTTTGACAATATACAATTAGTCAAACAAAGATATGAGGCTAAAAAGTTGAGTTGGTTTATTTTTATCAATTTTGCATTTATAGTTCCAAATGTTTTATATAGTTGAGAAATACACAAATTAAAATGGCACTGTTTTGTTTTGTTTTGTTCTCTCTCTCTCTCTCTCTCTCTCTCTCTCTCTCTCTCTCTCTCTCTCTCTCTCTCTGTCAAATGCACCTGCATTTGTCCCTGAACCATCTACAGGCATAGAATGGCAATTTTATTTTCAGTTATTTTAGGATGAGCAGTAGAATATGAGCTATGGCCAACGAATAGGTAGAATACCTATTTTTAGTCTCACTATTATCAACACACAAATGCAACAGATCTAAAACCAAAATACCTCTCAGGCAGGGAAAGGAAACGTTCACTGTAAAGTTTTCAAAGAGGAGCAAGGAGAGAGGCAAAGGAGAGGCCGTTAACACAAGGGTGCTGACAGCTGCTATGAACCCATATGCATTGTACTGACCTGCTGCATCTCACTGGTGAAGTACAAGTAAGACATGGCCACGCAGGCACACTGCAGGAACACTGTGAAGGTCAGGATCAGGCATAAGCTCTGACAGAAACTGGACTTCTCTGGGGCCATTATTGCAGTCATGGTCTGACAGGAACAAACGACAGGCAGTTCTTTCTCAGGGCTGCACTGCAAATATTAGGAAACAAGAGCAGGGTGGAGCTCGTTTTATTGGCTGTGAGAAGACACGAAACTGAAAGTGAGAAGCAAAAACACGCTGGGGCAGCCGGGAGATATGCTTTAAAATATACTAAATAAAGGGAATTAAAAAACAAACAAACTGATGAACAATATTAACTGATGGATATAATAGAATCAGAGGTATGGAAGGGGAGTGAACTGACAATTCTCGGGGAAAAGAGGAGTGTGGGGTGTGGGAAGAGACTGAACATAAACTGTGCACCTATGGATGAGGACAATGGGGGGTGGGGAAAGGGCAGAGGGTGGGGTGGGAACCTGATGGAGGGGGGGGAAAAATGAGGAACATTTGTAATAATATGAACAATAAAGATTTATTTTTTTAAAAATTAAAAAAATAAAAGTTTGCTGAGGCAAAAAAATTAATAGATAAAATAAAATAAACTGATAGGAAGAAAAAATAAAATAAATAAAATAAAATATACTAAATAATAATCAAGAACAGACCCAGAGACAAGGAGGCGTGCATCAGACTGTTGGACCTCAGAGGGAGGGTTGGGGAGGGTGGAGATAAAGGGGAGAAATCAACCAAAGAAATTTATTGATTAAGGCATCACATATTTGTCCTTATCCCCCATTCCCATCCCAAACTCCTCCCCACGTATGCCCCCACCCCCCTGCTGTCCTTGACCACTGGTTAGGCTCATGTGTATGCACACATATCCCCCGCTGCTCCAGCATGTTGTTTCCTCTCACAGCCCTTTCAGTGTCATATATATATATACACACACACACATACACACACACACACATACACACACACACACATACACACTGTGGGTGAGAAGGGCCACATGCTAAGCTCAGAGGAGGCTGCATGGCAGCCTTGCAAACTCAAGAGACCTAAAATAACCACAAAGGATGGTCTGGAAATTAAATATTGAACCTCAAACAGGTTATAGTGAGTAGTCATGTCCCAGGTCAGTATTTTTCCTGACAAAGATCAGCTTAGATCTTTATTAAACCCGTTTGTCTTTTTGCCTCTAAGATAACATATCAGTGAAATGCATGGGTAACTTGTAACTTCCCTTTTCTCAGGACCCTTCAAAGCACAAAAATGGCACCAGGACTTATTGTCATCAAGTTAATTGTCAAGTGTTAATTATGTTAAACTATTTTGTATTCATCTCTGTAAAAGAAGCATATGTCCATCATTTCTCTTTTCACTCTATCCTAGAGGTTTCCCCACTTTGCTTTATCCCATCTCCTTAATATATCACCAATGGATTTCATGTAACCCACCTATATCCCTTCCTTTGATTACAATATATAAATACAGATGTAACCCGCCATTCTCCGGAGCATTATCCCAGCATATGTTGATAGTTTGGCTCAAATAAACTCACAAAAATTCTTTACAGGTTTCAATGATTTTTTAGGTTAACAATACGTTTAAAGTCTTTTCAAGTGTGTTTACGTCCTGGGTACATGCTTTGGCTTAGAATTAGAGCTTCTTTTTTGAAAATTTATTTTTATTGATTTCAGAAAGGAAGAGAGAGGGGGAGAAATAGAAACATCAATGATGAGAGAAAATCATTGATTGGCTGCCTCCTGCATGTCCCCTACTAGGGATCGAGCCCACAATCGGGCATGTGCCCAGGACCAGAACTGAACCTGGGACAGTTCAGTCTGCAGGCCAACGCTCTATCCACTGAGCCAAACTGGCTAGAGCAATATTAAACAATTCTGATTCCTGATGTCCGGGCCTCCAAGATTCTGATGTCTGGGCCTCCAAGATTCTGATGTCTGGACCTGACAGGTTTTTAATCTCCCCAGATGATTCCAATCTTGAGAACAAACTGACCTCTAAAAGGTTTTAGATGCTAAGACTCTCACCTTGTGTGAAAGGTCCACTGAAGGCAGAAGTGACTGAGTTTCATTGGCCGGATTCTATTATCCTTTCAGTTTGTAACCAGACTCTTTTTCATTCACATAGAACTGATAGATGCTCCCTTCCCCAAATTGGTGGGTGGAGTATGATGTAACCTTCGGCCTGGACACACCTCAGTACCTAGCCAGGCACCTCACATGGACTATATATTGAACCACCAATCACCCCCTAATCCTGATCACAGCACTAATCCTGATAGCACTAATCCCTGAAGCAGTGGGCCCCCACTGCTGATTTCTCAATAGAAACACTTCAGAACAAAAGAGAGTGGCATAAAGTATACCAAGGAATAAAACCCAAGGGACTGAGTCCAAGACTACTCTACCCAGCCAGACTATCATTCAAAACTGAAGGTGAAATGAAAACTCCGCATACAAATAAAGGCTAAAAGAGTTTATTACCACCAATCAGCACTGCTAGAAATGCTAAAGGGGCTGTTGTAAGAATACAAAATAGAGAGATAGAGAGGAACACAGTCATAAAGAATGAAAATGGCAACAAATAATACCTATTAATAATAACCTTAAATGTAAATACTTCAATCAAAAGACATAAGGTAGCTAAATGGATAAGAAAACATGACCTCAACATACAGAAGGCCAAGAGACACATGAAAACGTGCTCAAAGTCACTAATCATCTGAGAGATGCAAATCAAAACAACACTGAGGTACCACCTCACACTTGTCAGAATGGCTTCCATCAACAAATCAACAAAAGGCAGGTGTGGATAAGGATGTGGAAAAAAGGGAACCCAACTACACAGCTGGTGGGAATGTAAACTGGTGCAACCATTATAGAAAACAGTATGAATTTTTTCAAAAAACATAAACATGGAACTGCCATTTGACCCAATAATTCCACTTCCAGGAATATATTCTAGGAAACCCAAAACATCAATCAGAATAAATATATGCACTCCTATGTTCATAACAGCACAATAAACAAGATCTGGAAACAGCCCGAATGTCCACCAGTAGATGAGTGGATAAAAAAGCTATGGTACATTTACACCATGGAATATTTTGCAGCTGTAGAAAAGAAGGATCTCGCCCTTTACGACGGCATGGAGGGACCTGGAGATTATTATGCAGAGCAAAATAAACTAGTCAGAGAAAGACAAGTATCACACAATCTCACTCATATGTGGAATCTAATGAACAAAATAAACTGATGAACAAAATAGATCCAGAGACATAGAAACATGGAACAGACTGACGAATCTCAGAGGGAAGGCATGGGTTGGGGGCTGTGGTGGAGAGATTAACTCTGGGGACTTTTATGCATATATGCATAACCAATGAACACAAACAATAGTGTGGTGAAGGCCTGGGAGCTGGGGGGGAAAGGGGGCAAATGTGTGGTGGAGGGGCTCAATAGAAAAAAGGGGAAACATCTATAATACTTTCAACAATAAAGATAAAATTAAATATAAATAAATAAAATGTAAGCTCCTTTTGGACACAGGTGATTTGTACAGAAGAAAGTAGAAGGATTATACATCCAATTTTATACGGAGATGACATCAAACATTCTACCTGAGGTCCTTTATGAATGTGAAGTCCAAGGCAAACAGCTCTCAGAACCCCCGGAGTTCTCACATAGGCCTAGGAAGAAGGAATCCCTTCTCCCTGTGCTAGGAAGACCTTGTCAAGCCCTGAAGTTTATGTGAATAATATTACAGCCCTCCACTGCTTAAAACTCATAAAAACCTTCTCTTTGTCCACAACAAAATTTCAGTCCTTTACTATGGTCTATAAAGTCTTACCTGCCTACCTGGGCTGGCAATCAGGGCCAATCTTCAGGGCAACCAGCAGGACAATTGTGAGGGCCCCCACTGACACACGCCTTGGCCAGTCTGGTGCCACCCACTTGCCAGCCCCAGATGAAACAAAAGAAACACGCTGATTGGACACTAGAAATGAAGGGAGTGGTTATACGGTTAAGCCTCGGACTGACCTGCTAGCAAAGCCTCAAACAAGTCCCAGCTTAGAGGGCACAGCCCTCTTAGCATAATTAAGCTTTACCTTAGGACACTCCCTAAATCCTTTCCCAGTAACTAATGGACTATGGGAAGTGCAGCAAGTGCTGCTAAAACAAGTGAAACTCCCATGAACTTTGTAACTATGATGACCACTACCTTGTTTACCAGCTTGCCCTCTGATCTTTTCTGTGGTCTCAGCCAGGCATAGAAGATCCACCTAGACCAGTTTATTCTCTGTCTGTCTTTTCTTCATCCTTCGATGGCCCCCCTCAGTCTTGTTGAACCCTTAGTTGCACTGGCACAGGACAGAGAGGCACATGAAATTGTTCACACTCATGGGACACATAAGAACATCTATGTAGGTAATGGATGGGCATAGAGATCTATGTAGACATGGAAGGGCCACATAGGAATGTCTCCATGAGTCACTGAAAGGTAATATGTATCCACAAAGGGCTCTAAGGGAGCACATGGTTTCTTGTGGGACACTCAGGGAGAAGGGCTTGGCAGCCAAGGGGCTGAAAAAATGCCCCCATGGCACTCCTTAACTAGAACTGAGGGCACCAAGAAGAAAAAGGAAGGTCGGGGAGAGCCACCTGAGATAATTCTTGCTCATATGTCACTGTACAAACTACAGATAAGGTTCCTGTGTTTGTGAGCTCCTACAAATGAAGGTTCTTGTTTTATGTATCATTGTAGCCTTGGGATCTATCACAGAGCTGGCCCACAGTGTGTACTCAATGCAGAGAGTAACCCGACAGTGTATTGATGTTTATTTATGATTTATTGATGTTTATTTGCTTTTCTGCCATTTTCTAGGAAGAAAACATTTGCATTTTGTTACTTTAGTTTTCTTATTAACCAAGCAATAGGATTTACTAAGAGGTCTTTAAGATCCCTAGCAACTCAATCATTTTATGATTCTACTAGAGGCCAGGTGTTGCTTTTGGTAGTCATAGAGAGAGCCATTAATAACTACAAACACCTGAAGATACCACCAACCAGTATCTCGTGTAGGAAGAGAAACCCCCAAGATGACTAAGTTGGGCATTGAGGGCAGAAAATTCAGCAGTAAATTGGTTTGTGTGACTTTTGATGAAAACAGCATTACAGGGGAGAGCTGGAGCTCTCCCAGATGAGTGGGTGCATCTGATATGCAAATGCACCCACTCACCTGGTGGGTGCACTTGCATATCAGACATTGTGGGTGTTTTCAATAAGATTTGCTTCCTTGTCATGTTTGGGTGGGGTGTGATAGACAGGGGGCAGAGGCTGACACAACCCGCATACCAGCTCTTGGGGCTGCTGTGAATCCAGCAGAAGTTGAAATGAGCTCAGAAAGGAGAGGGAATCAGGGAGCAGGAGGCACTATGAATCCAGAAGTGGCGTCTTCACACTAATTTTTAAAAAAATGTGTTAAACAGCAATATGTATCTTTAGAAATAAAAACAGAAGCAGAAGCTGAAACTGGTTTGGCTCAGTGGATAGAGTGTCGGTCTGTGGACTGAAAGGTCTCAGTTTCGATTCCCGTCAAGGGCATGTACCTTGGTTGCCGGCACATCCCCAGTAGGGGGTGTGCAAGAGGCAGCTGATTGATGTTTCTCTCTCATCGATGTTTCTAACTCTCTAACCCCCTCTCTTCCTCTCTGTAAAAAAAAACAAACAAAAAAAAAACACAAAACAACAACAACAACAACAAAAACAGAAGCAGAAGCAGTGACAATGAAGCTATTAGACTTTATGAGGAAGTAGTTCTGAGCTGGGCCTTCCCCACCCAGCAGCTGGTGCAGGCCCACCCAGCCCTGGACCCCATGCTGGCACTCCTATGGGAAAGCTGAAGACAGTGCATGCCCCTGCTGCACTGTCTGCAGCCCCCTTGTCTCACCATCTAAGAGATGGTTTCTTGTACAGCAGAAAAGCCACGGACTATGAGAGTAGGAAGACATCAAGTGGCCCTGTACCATTGTGTAAGCATGGTCATGTTTATCATGCATGATAAACAAGTTTGGTCATGCATCTCAGAAAGAGATCTTATGAGCTGTGAGCTCTTGGGCAGGCCAATTAACATGTCTGACCCAGGCTTGTCTTCTGTAAAGTTGGGGTTCTAACTATGTGGCCTTTGGAGTGGAACTGAGGAGGCAAATGAGATGTGAGTGAATTTTCCTCCCACTCCTCCAGTCCTTTGCCATTAGACCTTTAGTCCAGAACCCTGAGAGAATTATATAAACAAGGACCAGGAAGTTTATTTGATGGGAGGAGAAAGAAAGCAATTCAAGTGAAAGACTGTTCTATCATTTTCCCTATACTTGTAGCATAACACCTCCTTTCTCTTACCCTTTGTACCTTTTGCCCTTTGTTTTCAGGGAAACTGTGATACTGCATTTTATTATAGGCTGGACTTTCCAATAGGACTACTCCCTAACTAGGCTGATTGCTTATTATTTCCTTGTGCTGTGAGTTCCTGAAACTTAGTAAGCAGTACATGCTTGGAAAAGAAGGGGGAGGGAGGAGAGAGAGAGACTGGCAGAAGTTCCATGACATGGCATTGGTGTGGAAAGGAAATGAGCATAAGTGGATGCCTGGAGGGCTTCCTGGAAGAGGCAGTGCCTCATCGGCAGACCCCAGCACTGAAGGACAGGCCTGAAATATTTTAGTCAGAAATTGGAATAGTACTTGAGAAGGTGTCATAACTTACCCCTATGACAATTCAGCCTACCCAGGTCCTGGATTCCATTACTGGTCAGTGTTCCAGACACATCTGGGGAAGAACCCTAGGTCAGAAAGTTCATTTTTAAGCTGCTGATATCCCTATCAGTGTAGAAAGTCTGGGGGCTAGCCTGGCTTCTCAGTACGTTAGCCCCTGTCCCTATCCTGTGCTATGAGGATTAAGCCTTGAGCACCTGCCACACAGGCTGTGAGATGTTTGAGGGCAGATACCTTCTGAATTTATCTCAGTAACTCAGCATCTTGGTGTTAAGCTGGCACTTATGAAATGTTTATAAAATTTGTCAAATTCACCAATGCTCTTCCTACGTTTCAGTGGGTTTTGCTCCTTTCTTGCTCCTTTCTTCAAGAAAGAACACGTTGTTTTCCTGTGAGAGCTACCTCATCCATGCTCCCACACAAGTAGAATTTTAACTAAAAAATAAATACGAACTAAGAAAGTAACCAAAATGTAAGTCCTGTGCCACTCACAAAGCTACAGAGTAAAAATGCAAAGTTCAGAGTCCCACCCACAATGACTTCTGTCTTGATTTTAAAGGGATTATTGTCTAAAAGGGAAACTCCCACCCCAAATGCTAGACTTACTTTTCCTTTCTAATCTAAACTGCAGCTACACAATCTCCACTTGTCTCCAAAACATCATTCGCCTCACACCTGCCAGAATGATTATCAACAATAAGTCAGCAAACAAGTGCTAGTGGAATGTGAAGAGAAGGGAGCCTTTGTGTGCTATTGGTGGGAATGCAGACTGGTGCAGCCACTGTGGAAAACAGTATGAAATTTCCTCAGAAAATTAAAAATGGAACTGCTATTTCACTCAGCAATTCCACCTCTGGAAACTTATCCTAAGAATCTCCAAGCACCAATCAGAATGAATATATGCACCCCTATGTTCACAGCAGCATTATTTACAACTAGAGGCCTGGTGCACGAATTCGTGCATGGGTAGGGTTCCTTGGCCTGGCCAGCGATCGGGGCCAATCGGGGCCATTTCACCCAGTCCCAATTGGGGCTAATCAGGGCTGGCCGGCCAGAGGGTGGGACCATAGGAGATTGGCCTGCCATGGGAGGTTGGCTGTGGAAGTGCACTAACCACCAGGGGACAGCTCCTGCATTGAGCATTTGCCCCTGGTGGTCAGTGCACATAATAGTGACCAGTCAACAGGTCGTTTGGTCAACTGGTCATAACGATCACTTAGGCTTTTATATATATAGACTAGAGACCTGGTGCACAGAGGGTAGTGTGTCCCTCAGCCCAGCCTGTACTTTCTCTAATCTGGGACCCCTTGAGGGATGTCCAACTTCCCATTAGGCCTGATCCTACCCTTAAGGGGATCTGGCCCAAATGGACAGTCAGACATCCCTCTCACAATCTAGGACTGCTGACTCCTAACTGCTTGCCTGCCTGCCTTCCTGATTGCCCCTAACCACTTCAGCCTGCCAGCCTGATCACCCCCTAACCACTCCCATGCCAGTCTGATTGATGCCTAACTGCTCCCCTGCCAGCCTGATTGCCCCTAACTGCCCTCCCTTACAGGCCTGGTCACACCTAACTGCCCTCCCCTACAGGCCTGGTCTCCCCCGCCAACTGATCTCCCCTGCAGGCCTGGGTTCCCCCAAACTGCCTTTCCCTGCATCCCTGGTTGGTCCCAACTTCCCTCCTCTGCTGGCCTGGTCACCCCTAACTGCCCTCCCCTTCAGGCTTGATCGCCCCCAACTGCCCTCCCTTGCAGACCTGGTCCCTCCCAACTGCATTGCACTGCCAGACATCTTGTGGTGGCCATCTTGTGTCCACATGGGAGAAGCCATCTTTGACCACATGGGGGCGGCCATCTTGTGTGTTTAAGTGATGGTCAATTTGCATATTACTCTTTTCTTAGATAGTCTAGAGGCCTGATGCATGGGCAGGGTCCTGCTGGTTTGCCCTGAAGGGGTGTCTCAGATCAGGGCTAGGGTTCCCTTGGGGTATGGGACAGCCTGGGCAAGGGGCCTGTGGTGTTTTGTAGGCCGGCCATGCCGCACCCCCCTCCCCTCCATACTCCAAGCAGAGGCCCTGGTATCTGGGATTTATTTATCTTCTATAATTGAAATTTTATAGCCTTGAGCGAAAGCCAGGGCAGGAAGGCTATGGGTGGGAAGCTTGGCTTCCTCCAATCCAAGCCTCCCGCTCTCTCTCCAGCTCTGTGGCTGCCGCCATTTTTGTTGGGATTTATTTATCTTCTATAATTAAAATTTTGTAGCCTTGAGCAGAGGCCAGGGCTAGTCAGGGTGGGTAACCCAGGGTAACCCAAGCCCCCTGCTCTCTCAATGGCCACAGTCATCTTGGTTGGTTGATCTGCATACTCACTCTTGATTGGCTGATGGATGTGGCTTGTTGGTATTATGGAGGTACGGTCAATTTGCATGCTTCTTTTTTATTAGTCTAGATAGCCAAGATCTGGAAACAGCCCAAGTGCCCATCAGTATTAGATGAGTGGTACATTGACACAGTGGAATATTATTCATCCATAAAACAGAAGGAAATCTTACCTTTTGTGACAGCTTGGATGGACCTGGAGATTATTATGCTAAGTGAATTAAGGCAGTCAGAGAAAGACAAATACTATATGATCTCACCTATATGTGGAATCTAAATAACAAAATAGAACTAAAGGGATAGATACGTCAAACAGATTGACACATTTCAGAAGGGATGGAGAAAAAAGGGACTGGATGAAAGGTGAAGGGATTAGCCAGAAAACATATATGCATAACCCATAGCCACAGATAACAGTTTGGTGATGTCCAGAGGGAAGGGGGAGCACTGGGTGGAAGTGGGCAAAGGGGGAGGAAATGGGGACATCTGTTACAGTGTCAACAATAAAAATAAAGTTAAAAAACACACACACACCAGTATCCTGGGCTAAAGGATATTTTTACCACAAAGAAATGTGAGAACATCAGAATTTTTATATGGTCATTGTATCTCGACACCTTGTTGACTAGTACCTTAAAAGCTTTTAGATCATTTCTTTTGAACACAGAGAAAAAATGGGGCTATGTAATTGGTCAGTTAATAAAGGCACATGATCAGTTTGCATCTCCATTATCTAACTAATGGAGTATACAATGTCTGATTGGAACTAAACTAAGATTAATTGGTCTGACAAGATATATTCATTGGAAGCTCCAAAAAGTTGTTTCGCTTATCCCCTTGACTGAATTGGATCATTGTCCCTTTCTTTTGGGTTTTGGAAGCTGGAAGTTGTTTCATTAATTCCCAGTAGGTTTCTTGCATTTTCTTTTCCTGGACCTCACTCTGACAAGGCTTTTCTACTGCTCTTCTGGGTCAGTTGCTTTTGCTCACTAAAATCACTCAGTAAGGAATGATGCAGAGGTGGGAGAAGGGAGATGGGAAGGGAAGTGCCTGGAATATAATGACCACACAATGACAATGCAAATGTCTTCATTCTCCAAAGTGAACTTAATTAAAAGTTTTTAGGCTCAGTTTTCTCATCTGTAAAGTGGGAATAGCACTCATATTTATGTCACATCCTATCTAATAAAAGAGTATTATGTAAATTAACCATCACTCCACTACACCACAAACCACTCCCACAAGCCAATCAGGATCAAGTGTGCAAATAAACCCAACCAAGATGGCTGCAGCCACAGAGAGAGCAGGAAGGAGGCTTGGGTTTCCCTGGCAATGGAGGAAGCCAAGCTTTCCACACCAGGCCTCCATTTAAGGCTACAAAGTTTCAATTATAGAAGATAAATAAATCCCAACAGAAATGGCGGTAGCCACAGAGCTAGAGAGAGCAGGAGGATAGGTTTGTTCTGGCGATGGAGGAAGCCAAGTTTTTGCAGCTCTGGTCTGCCTTGGCCTCCACTTAAGGCTACAAAGTTTCAATTATAGAAGATAAATAAATTCCAACAGAAATAGTTGCCACCACGAAGCTAGCAGAAAGCTAGGCTCCACTCTAGGCTATAAAATTTCAATTGTAGAAGGTAAATAAATCCCAGATACCAGGGCCTCCTCTTGGGTCGCCAGAGGTGTGGCCAGCCTGCAAACCACCACAGGCCCCTCACCCAGGCTGCCCTATGCCCCAAGGGAAGGCCAGGACACCCTGATCCAGGACACCCTTCAGGGCAAACCAACTGGCCCCACCCATGTACCAGGCCTCTATCCTATCTAATAAAAGAGTAGTATGCAAATTGACCATCACTCCATCACACAAGATGGCTGACCCTATGTGGTCAAAGATCCTGCCCCCATGTGGACACAAAGTGGCCACCACAAGATGGCCAGCAGAGGAAGACAATTAGGAGGGACCAGGTCTGCAAGGGAGGGCAATTGGAGACAATCAAGCCTGCAGGGAGGGCAATTAGGGGTGATCAGTTCAGCAGAGGAGGAAATTTGGGGGCAAACAGGCGGGCAGGGAGCAGTTAGACATCAATCAGCCTGGCAGGGGAGTAGTTAGGGGGTGATCAAGGCTGGCAGGCAGAAGCAGTTAAGGGCCAGCAGTTCTGGATTGTGAGAGGGATGTCTGACTGCCCGTTTAGGCCAGATCCCTGTAAGGGTAGGATCGGGCCTAAACAGGCAGTTGAGGGGTCCCAGATTAGAGAGGGTGCAGGCTGAGCTGAAGGACACCCTTTCCCCATGCACAAATTTCGTGCACTGGGTCTCCAGTTTATTTATAAGATGCTAACATTTTTAAGATTTAAAAATTTCAGCAACTTTAGATTTTATTTATTTCTCAAAGAAGGCTTCGGTTATGTGAATAGTGAGGTCGATTGTCCTTGAATCACATCCAATATCTACATCCCCAACAGTCCATCTGTGCTTTGTTATCATAGGGTTAATAATTAGTGAAAAAGCCTACGTTGAGTTTCAAAGCTCAGTCTAAAAGTCTGTTTGACCTCTCACTATTGGTGTAGCCTTGTACCTTAATCCTTCTGCGTTAGCAACCTCTTGAGCTTTCAACTTTTTGAAGGCAATCTGGTCTGTTTGTGAAAGAAGGTCAAAGATTTTGAATCACAAGGGCCTGGATGTGCCCTAACTGGGAATCTAACCAGTGACCACCTGATTCATAAGTCAACTTGCAACCACTGAGCAAGTGGGTCGGGCAAACTGTAGTTCATCTTTCAATGAAAGCAAGTTGGAGTAAGTTTCTATAACATCTGAGTATGACTTTTATTGCTTTTCAGCTATCCCCTTCCAAATCAGATAAATGAGTCTCTTTTAAAAGAATTATGTTGATTGTCAATACTATTGGAATTTGATGAGCATATCATCCATTCACATAATACAGTTACTGTAAAATCAAATAGTTCCTATGTTTAGTAGTGAAATAGCTCTAGGCATGGGGGGGGGGGGAAACATTTCTTTCAACAATACCAAGACTAACCCATTACTGAATAGTGTGTTTTCTGAAAAGACAGAAATGATCAATTTACCAGTTCAGTGGGGAAAAAATAAAATTCTATATGAATAGTACTGAGGAGTAAAACCTGCCAAGTTATTACTGTATTTTGTTTCATTAATGAAAAAATAAACACTAATTTCTGTTTCTAAATCAAAGTTCCATATTTTGTTCACAGTATTTTTAGAATTGATCATGTCCACTTTGACACGTTTGCATTTCAATTAAAATTGGATGTCATAAGACTACCTGTTTGCCCTAGCTGGTTTGGCTCAGTGGATAGAGCGTCAATCTAAACTTAGATTCTAAAGGGTCCCGCGTTTGATTCTGGCCAAGGACACATGCCCAGGTTGCAGGCTTGATGGGGCATGCAGGAAGCAGCCAATCAATGATTCCCTCTCATCATTGATGTTTCTATCTCTCTCTCCCTCTCCCTTCTTCTCTGAAATCAATAAAAATACATTACAAAAAAAAAAAACTTAAAAAAATAAAAATGATTTTTTTAAAATACTACCTGTTTTATGACACAAAAACAATTCTTATTAAACAAGCAATGGGGACACACATTTGTTTTCACTGGAAGATGTATTTACAATAAAGCTAATCAGCTTGTTTCTCTACTGACTGAAGACAAGGGTTATTTGTGGTGGTAAGATCCTTCCTAAATTTACTGAATATAATCCCCTAGGTTGACTAAATGAAAAAAGGAAGAAAGTAAAGGAAAGGAATGAACAAAGACCACACCATAGCTTTAACCTTGGTTACTAGAGGGAGACAGCAATATTGAGAAAGGGTTAGGAAGAGAAGAAATTGTTGATATGTTTTCCAGCGCTGGCCTATGTGGTTCAGTTGGTTGGAGGATCCTCTAGTGCAGTGTTTCCCAAAGTGTGGTACGGATATCCCCAGGGGTACGGGAAGAGTTTGGTGGGGGTACACGTTGCACCGGAGTTTGGTAGGGATATGCACTGCACCGTGCTTAGCTGGGCCTAATTCTACGTTCTCATGAGTACGAGGGGTACTCAGCATTACAAAAATTATAGAAGGGGTACACATATATCAAAAGTTTGGGAAACACTGCTAGTGCACCGAAGAGTCTCAGGTTTGATTCCCATCAGGGCACATACCCAGATTGCAGGTTCAATCCTGGGAGTATAGGAGGCAACTGATGGATGTTTCTCACATCAATGTTTCTCTCTCTCTCTCTCTCTTTCTCTCTCTCTGTCTCTCCCTCTCTCCCTCTACCTCTACCTTACCCTCTCTCTCTCCCTCTCCCTCTCCCTCTCTCACTATTTTTTAAAAAATTCTTGGGTGAGGATTTAAATAAATAAATAAATAAAATTTTCCATTTTCATTTCTCCCAGAAAACTTATAGTTAACTAGAGGCTCAGAGCATGAATTTGTCTCCTGGTCGAACTCCCTGTCAAACTCCTGATCGAGGGGACAATTTGTAGCTTTTTATTATGTAGGATGATTTCATGTAAAGTGACATTTTAACTTCAGAATGGTTCTATTAAAAAACGTATGTGTCGAGCGGTTTGGCTCAGTGGTAGAGCGTTGGTCTGCGGACTGAAAGGTCCCAGGTTCAACTCCAGTCAAAGGCATGTACATTGATTGTGGGCACATCCCTGGTAGGGGATGTGCAAGAGGCAGCTGGTCGATGTTTTGCTCTCATCGATGTTTCTAGCTCTCTATCCCTCTCCCTTCCTCTCTGTAAAAAATCAATAAAATATTAAACACACACACACACACACACACACACACACACAAAACAAAACAAAACAAAACTGTATGTGTCAATTTGGAATTTAAGCACTTGGATGGATTCCCAGCCTTAGATGTTTTCCCAGAAAAGTAGGTCTCCTCCCACATAGGAGATCATAGGGAGATGATTATTTATGCATATTAAGAAACATGAGATGACAAGACCTGGCAGGACACGCGAGTTGCATATAAGGAGTCAGAATGTCAGAGTTCCTCAAATTTTTCTAATGTTTGTGCTGAAGGCTCTCTGGTATAATTTATTATTATAGCTCCTGTTAGTATAAGTAAACTTCTCATTATTAACTAAAAAGAATTAATATTATTAAATGCTTACTAAGTGCCAGGCCCTTGCTAAACCCTGCATAGATCATTGTAACTTCAAACATCATGACAACCCTATGAGCTAAATCTTATCACTCCCATTTTACAGCTGAAAAAAAAATGTCATTGTCCCATGACACAGAATTATGAAATGATGGCATTGGGGTTCTGGGCAGTGTGGCTCCAGAAGCCGTGAGCCTCGGAGTGGGTCTGTGGATCAGTAACCTCACACCTATTATAAGTGCAGTTTCTCAGTCTCCCAGACCTCATATATCAGCATCTGCATTTTAATAAGATCTCAGAAGATTCATGTGCACAGTAAAGTTTAAGAAACTCTAGTATACCATCTTTTGCTATTATCAACTTGGGCAGGGCATTTAACTTCTCTGAACTTTAGGTTTCTTCCCAGTGAGACAGGTATAATGATTCAGACTTCATAGATGTGTTATGATTACAAGAAACAATGTGGTGAAGGATCTGATATTTAGAAGGTGCTGGATGCCTAGACAATGTAATGGCGTTAGAGCATTCCCAGACTTCTAAAGTATTCAGTGACGTTATCCAAAGAACTTTAAAACACTATCTGCTCCTTCACTTCCCCTTGCTCTAAATACCCTTTTGACTCTTAAAAAATGGAGTGGCTGAAAGTTTACAAAAAACCTTTTTTGTTTTACATTTGAATTTATAGTAGTATCTTGGCTTCGAGTCTAGCCCCCTCTCCACTATATAGAGTTGCTTGCCTTTTTTCCTTTTAAAATGATTTTTGTGATGTAAAATATACAGATAGACATACTATATATGTGCAAAACATAAGCAATCATCATAAAACTAGAAGCCATAAAATTATAAACCAAGTTATCAAAAAGAACCGTAATTACCATAAGACTTTGATCCAGAACAAGGTCTACCATCTCTTCCAGTAACTTGGACACTCCCTGTGCGCTATCATAGCTATCTTGACTTTTATAATATTTATATTTTTGCTTTTTTTTTTTTTTCATCCCACAAGAAGCCATAACTTTATTGATAGAAACAGTACAAATTTCAAACCAAGCTGTAGTAACTCTTTTGAAACACACACAAAAAGTATCTTCCTTTTTAGACGGTTACATTGTTAATTCCATAGTAGCATTGACAATATCATTACTGTTGTTCTTCAGAGCTCGGACTGCTTTTGCTCTCGGACTGCATTTGCTTGTGACATGACCAATTCTATGTCCTTCACTTCCACACCCGTTTCATCAACCTCTTCCTCTTCACTCTCCTCTTGTACAGTTGGAGTCTGTGTGTTTTCTTGAATGTTTGAGGCAGCTTCACCTTGAACTTTGAATTTCTCAGCAGCTGCTAGCTGTGCTTGCTGAGATAAATCCTCAATCTTGGCTTCCCCAAAAACTATGTAGGTCTCTTGTAGACATCTGGTTTTGTGATGACAAAGAGGATATCCTTAGAGTTCCGTATAGTGACCCTAGTAACCCCTGTAACCTGCCGAAGACCAGTTTGGACATAGCCTTCCGTGCCTTCTTTTCACTCCGGCTCCGTTTTGCTTTACTGACTGTTCTTCATCAATTTCAGCCGCAGCAGCTGGGCTTGTTGTGTGGTTGCCTGTGTGGAATCTTGTTCTTCGAGCTCTGGTACTGATTCATCACTGTCAGATTCTGTTCCACATCCTGTCTCAGCCTGGGGCTGTGGCAACTCTTGCTCTGTAGCAGGGACGGTTTCTGCGGCTTCACCAGGCATTTTGTGCGGGGAACGCGGAACCAAGACGGCGGCAGAAAGAGAGCGAGCGGCAGCGTGACCCATGCCTGTTGCAGGAGGAGGCCTATATTTTTGCTTTTTAAAAAATAGTTTTACTACCCGAATTCTATGTACATGGAATCATTCGGTAAATATTCTTTTGTGACTTTCTCCTTTCACTCAGCCTTATTATTTTTAAGATTCATTCATGTTGATCTAAGAAACTATAGTTTGCTAAAATGTTCATTGCTTTTTAATATTCCATTGTACAATTATTCTACAATGTATCCACTCAATTGTTAAAAGACTTTTGGGTGGTTTCTAATTTTTTGCAGGATTATGCTGCCATGACCATTCTTATGGCCCCTAAGGCACATGCCCATTTGCATGAGTTGTAGGGTACATTCATTTCACTTTATAGGGGAAGTTTCCAAACGCTAACACCCACTGATAATCCCACTTGCAGTAAAACAGCTCCCATCACACTATTTACTCACCAACATGTGGTATTGTAGGGGTTTTTACCACTTGCACAGTGCACAATGGGAAACTACTATGGTTTTAATTTGCATTTTCTTCTCTCTTGATATGTTATTGTTCACTTAGGGTTCCATCTTCTGTATGCTAATGTCAAATTTTTTTAATGTTCTTTTTCTATTGGATTGCTTTATTCTCATTGATTCAAGAAAAATATTCATATATTCTAATGTGTTCTTTGTTATTTACATATGTTGTATGTTTGTGATTTTTTTTGCCCTCTCTTAATGATGTGTTTTTAATAGAGTCAGCTTTATTAATCTACTCCTTTTGTTTGTGCTTTTTATGTCTTGCTGAGAAAATTCTTTCCTATTTCAAGTCATGAATATGATATAAAACTTCCTTTTAGATCTAAACATTAGTGCTTTCCATCTATCTGCTCACGTGAAGGGCGTCAAAACACAGATAATCTGCAAGATGGTTCATCCAAGACAAATAACTTGGGAGAAACACTCTCTTTTAAAGAGCCATTTCAGTAGGAATGGTAGGGATAAAAACCCACATAGTCTGTGCCAATTTAAATAAGTAAATAAATAAATAAATAAATAAATCTTTTGTGTTTCTTTTTTCCTCTGCTGAAATCAGAGAATTTCTGTTGTAAAAGTTCCATGTTTCTATTAACTTATCTTTTTTTAGGTCATAAGCCTGGACTCTTCCCTGTACCCTTCACTACTTAGTCTGCCATGGGATGTGAGATATGGTGACCAAGAATTACATGAGAACAGTGAGGCCCAATGATCTTCCACACCTTCTCAGTAAGAAAGATTTCAAGAATAAAACTGTGGCCGAGGCCGGTTTGGCTCAATGGATAGAGTGTCGGCTTGGGGACTGAAAGGTCCCGGGTTCGATTCCAGTCAAGGGCATGTACCTTGGTTGCGGGCATATCCCCAGTAGGGGGTGTGCAAGAGGCAGCTGATCGGTGATTCTCTCTCATCAATGTTTCTAACTCTCTCTCTCCCTTCCTCTCTGTAAAAAATCAATAAAATATATTAAAAAAAAAAAAAAAAAAGAAAGAAAGAAAGAAAAAAAGAAAAAAACTGTGTCCTCAAGTGAATGCTGAGGGTAAATCTGTCTTGCCCTAAGTAGATGAGATAACTTTTGTAAGATTATCCAGCTCGAAGGGTAAAACCTGATTTCCAGGCTTCGAGTTAGCTCTTCCTCCATGTCTATCAACAAGTGAATCTAAAAATCAAGTGAATTAAAAATCCGAGGAACAGAATAAACTGGTGAATATAATAGAATAGAATCAGGGGCATAGAATGGGAGTAGATTGATAATTCTCAGGGGGAAAAGGGTGTGGGGGGTATTGGAAGAGACTGGACAAAAATCTTACACCTATGGATGAAGACAGTGGGGGGGAAGTAAAGGCAGAGGGTGGGGTGGGAACCGGGTGGAGGGGAGCTATGGGGGGAAAGAGGAGGAACAATTGTAATAACCCAAACAATAAAGATTTATTAAATTTTTAAAAAATCATATATTGAAACCCAACTTCCAGTACCTTAGAATGGGTCTATTTTTGGAGAGAGACCTTTCATGAGTCCATTGATGTTAAATGAGGTTGTAAGGACAAGGCTCTACTGCAGTTGGGCTGATGTCTGTATAAGAAAAGAAAGGGCACCAGGTCTGGGTACACAGAGAGAAAACGCCTTGCGAGGACACATCTCCAAGCCAAGGAGAAAGGCCTCAGGGGAAACCGAACCTGCAAACACTTTGATGTGGGACTTCTAGCATCTAAAACCGTGAGGAAATCCATTTCTGTTGTGTAAGCCCCCTAGTGTGTGGTTCTGTATGGCTGCTCTAACAAATTAATACAATATCTATCGAGTCTCCTTTTCTGAGAAACCCCTATTGTTCTTTTGGATGTATTATTGTCTTAATTCTGTAAAAATATTCTGTCTGAAGCCTGTTGTCCCTAGAAAACAAAGCACATTCTCCTTGGCCTGGCTGTTTTTTGTCTCTGGCTACTGCTCCCCCTGAGGCTGACTCGGGCAGAGACCCTCTTCTCTAGTCCCCATGTGCCCTCTGGGATCTTCTCATGAGTGCAGGGATGCTGTAAAAGTAGTGTCACCCAGTCCTGAGATGCAGCAAGATAGCAGTTGTTAAAGTCAGCACGTTATTAAGTAAATATTAAAAATGTCAAGAATATTTTGGCCAGAATATCGTGTAGCCATGGTAGAAACTGATGTTGGTTTGGAAAATATGAGCAAAGATGCTAACTTTTTAGTATTAAAATAATGACTGCATTTCTTTTTAAGGCAGAGACTTCTGGATTGTCATTAGGGATATTTGCCTGAGGTTATGTGTATTATTATTATTATTATTATTATTATTGATTTGAGAGAGAGGGAAAGAGGGGGGAGAGAGAGAGAGGAAAGGGGAGAAAGAGAGACATCTATTTATTGTTCCACTTATTTAGGCATTCATTGGTTGATTCTTGCGTGTGCATGCCCTGACCAGGGATGAAATCCACAACCTTGGTGTTTGGGGACAATGTCCTAACCAACTGAGCTACCCCGCCAGGATCATAGAGATTTTCTTGTTTAATGTTTTAACCAGTTCAAATTCTTACTTAATATTCTCCACTTGGCAATGAGTAAACGTGGTTCCATTTCACGTCAGCATTTTGTAAAATGCAACTCATGGTTTTTCCCTGGATCATGGGTAAAAGGAAAAAGGGATCTGTTGCAAGAAAATTACAGTCATCTGCCCGTCCCCTGCAACCTAAGGCACTTATTTCTATGTATTTACTTGTTACGGGTTATTGCAGATTGCCACATGCCTGGTACTGTGCTCAGTGCTTTTTAACCCTTGCATTGTACTTATGAGATATGGGATAATCAATTTTACACACATATAAGAAATTTAGGATTAGAAAAGTTAAGTCATGATGTAACTAGTGAGTACTGGCTAAGCTAGGATTTGAGCACAGATCTGTCAGGGGAATTTAACTACCCTGTTTCCCCGAAAATAAGACAGTGTCTTATATTAATTTTTTCTCCCAAAGTTGCGTTAGGTCTTATTTTCGGAGGATGTCTTTATTTTCGGGGAAACACGGTACTAGGCACTGCTACCTCAGTCTTTCATGGCTTTCTTTGCACAGTAAGTCATGCAGGGTTCTCAAGACATTTAAAAAAATCTTTTACCATGTTTTTTTGTGTGTTTTTTTGTTTGTTTTTGTTTTGTTTTGTTTTGTTTTTTTTCCTTTTGGAGTGCTGAAGTAACTTGATAAACTTGTTTCCCCATAAAGCACACTCTGGAAAAATTTGAAAACTGGGGGGAGAAAAAATGACTCAACTATATCAGTTTTAATTGGTGAAAAGAACCTTTTTACAGATGTAAAACCCTAATTCTAACACTAACCCAAATTCTACACCTAAACTTTTTTTCTTTTCTCTTCACCTTTCCTTCTTTTCTTAAAACAATTTTTTTATTGATTTTACATTTTTATTTCTTCTTTTTTTAATATATTTTATTGATATTTTACAAAGAGGAGGAAGGGAGAGAGATAGAGAGCTAGAAACGTCGATGAGAGAGAAACATCGACCAGCTGCATCTTGCACACCCCCTACCGGGGATGTGCCCACAACCAATGTACATGACCTTAACCGGAATCGAACCTGGGACCCTTCAGTCCACAGACCGACGCTCTATCCACTGAGCCAAACCGGTTTCGGCCTGATTTTACATTTTTATTTCAAAATAAACATTAATATTTCAAGAATAAAAGGATTTTAAGTATAATAATATTACCAAAACTGTACTAACATAGTATGATATCACAAAAGTTGTAGGAAATATTAAAAATCTGCAAATAGCAGGATTACTTCTTTTAAAAATATATATATATTTTATTGATTTTTACAGAGAGGAAGGGAGAGGGACAGAGAGTTAGAAACATCTATGAGAAACATTGATCAGTTGCCTCTGGCACACCTGCTACTGGGAATGTGCAGGCAACCAAGGTACATGCCCTTGACCAGAATGGAACCTAGGACATTTCAGTCCGCAGGCGAATGCTCTATCCGCTGAGCCTGATCATTTAGAGTAAGATTACTTTTATTACATTAGAGAATATTTTTTCCTTCTGGCTCTATTTTTATTCATCAGTTCATGTTGTTCATTGTATTTCACAAATGAGTGAGATCATATGATATTTATCTTTCTCCAACTTGCTTATTTTGCTTAGCATGATACATTTAAAGTCTATTTTGTCAGATATAAGTATTGCTACTTCAGCTTTTTTTTTTTTCTCCTTTCCATTTGCATGAAAATTTTTTTCCATCCCTTCACTTTCATCCTGTGTGTGTCTTTTGTTTTGAGGTGGGTCTCTTAGACAGCATAGAGTTGGGTCATGTTTTTGTATTCATTCATCTACCCTACACCTTTTGATTAGAGCATTTAATCCATTTATATCAGTTATTATTATTGAGATGAACTTATTTATAGCCATTTTAATTCTGTATGGCTAGGTTTCTCTCTGTTTCTTCTTCTCAGCAATCCTTTTAGCATTTCTTGTAATGCTGACTTTGGTGGTGATGAACTCCTTTAGCCTTTTTTTTTTTTCTTTTTTTCTTTTTTTTTTTTTTTTTGTCTGGGAAGCTCTTTATTTGACTATCTATTTTGAGTTATAGCCTTGCTGGATATAATAATCTTGGTCTCAGATCCTCGCTTTCCATTACCTTGAGTATTGCATGTCATTCCCTTCTGGCCTATAGAGTTTCTGATGAGAAATCAGATATTAGCCTTATGGGATCTCCTTTGTAGGTAACAGTTTTCTTTTCAACTGCTGCCTTTAAGACTCTCTCATTGTCTTTAATTTTAGGCATTTTAATTATGATGTGTCTGGGCATGGGTCTGTTCGGGTTCATTTTGTCTTGTTTAGGATCCTCTGTGCCTCCTGAACTTGTGTGACTTTTTCCTTTACCAAGTTAGGGAAGTTTTCTTCCATTATTTCTTCAAACACCTTCTCTATTCCTTTCTCCCTTTCTGCCTCTTCTGACACACCTACTATTCTAATGTTGTTACATTTCACATTGTCCCACAGCACCCTTTAGCTGTCCTCCTGTTTTTTAATTGTCTTTTCTTTTTGGTTCTCTGATTGAGTGATATCTTCTAATTCACTGATTTGATCCTCATCTTTCCCTAATCTGCTGTGTATTCCTTCCAATGTATTCTTCATTTGTCTTATGTCATTCTTTATCTCATACTGTTCTTTTTTCATAGTTACTATATCTTTTTTCATACTGTTAAGGATTTTTAACATCATTACTCAAAACTCTGTTTCAGATAAAGTTCTTATCTCTGCTTCACTTATCTCTTTTTTGGGGGGAATTTACTAATTCTTTTATTTGGGGGTTATTTCTTTGTTTCCTCATTTTGGTAGTCTGTTTGGATTTGTAACTATGGTTTATTAGGTAGATCCTCTATACCTCTCAATCTCTAGTGCAGGGCAGTGTTAAAGGCTGTTTCTGACTAATTGTTCCAGGCCTAAGACTCAAAGCCTCCAGAGATAGCCTCTGCCTACAAACTAATAGTTAGGGGCAATGAGGCAGGCAGGCAGAGGTGGTTAGGGGTGATCAGGCAGGCAAGCAGCAGAGGGGTTAGGGCCAATCAGGCAGGTAGTCATGTGAGTGGTTAGGAGCCAGCATCCTGGATTGGGAGAGGCAGTCGGACATCCCCTGAGGGGTTCCAGATTGGAGACAGTGCAGGCCGGGGTGAGAAACCCTCCCCCTATGCATGAATTTCATGCACTGGGCCTCTAGTACAATAATAAAAACCTAAGAGTGGGAAAGTGAGAATTTAAAAAATCCAATCAGACATTTAAAATAGAGAAATGGAACATTAGCATAATTTTAGTAACTTAGTAACTTGCCTGTAAGATAGGCAAAGCCTTCAAGAGATATTCATAATCCAATGTGATGTTATATAAAAATCTGGAGGTGTTGTGACCTATCCAGACAGGAATAGCATGAAAATAATCGAGGAAGAAATCCAGGCATGAACAGGTTAGTGAAATTAACTTCAATCAGCTGGTGAAGCAATGTGTGTGTGTAAGATCATATGGGTGGCAGATTTAGATCTGCCTCCTTTACAACAAAACTCCTCAAAAGAATTGTCTATTCTTACTGACTCTGCTTATTCTCCAAACATCCAGTGTTGCATTGAAACCATTCTTGCCAAAGTCACCAACTGCTTGTAATTACCAATTTGAGTAGATGATTTTTAGACTTTGAGTTAGTTTGGTATGTCCTTTATTTTCAAAAGTCATCTCTTCCATCTAAATTTCCACATTTATTGTCATAAAACATTTCACAGTGTCCTCCTATTATCTTTTGAACTCTAAAGCAATTCCAAATTAACTGTTGACCTCTACCTATGTCACTTTGAACACTTTTTTAGGAGCTTTTAAGCCCCTCAAAATTTGCATTTTAATATTCTCAATGATGCTTTTCCATTGATTCTTTGCAGCATTTTCAACACTATTACTCTACAACTTTAGTTAGCCATTTCACGTTTCAAAATACCAAATAAATTGCAGAAGAAAAAGGTACATTGGAGAAAGCAAAGAGTTCAGGATAACATATCAGAGTACTCATTGCCTAATAGTCTGGTTCAAATAAACAACCGCATCTGAACACAGAGATAGCAAAAACTCTCTGACTCCCCACTCCTATCCCACATGATAGAGATCCACTGATTTATGTTCTTATCTTCTTGTTTTTCTATTACTCTTTTGTCAACTAGAGCAGGTCTGCAGTGACACTAAACTCTTCTTTCTTCAGCTCCCACTGCCCTGCCCATGAACCCCTTTGTGGGCTGGCTCCATGCCCTCCCCCAAACTACTGAGAAGGTTACCCAAGAAAGGAGGCTACCCTTGTGAAAGCTTTTCCTCCATTAATGTTACTTCAGCCTGTTTGGGAAGAGGCACATCTTCTCTCTCTGAATTAACTGTCTAAACCACATGTGTCAAACACAAGGCCCGCGGGCCAAATCCAGCCCGCCAGGCCTTGCAATGTGGCCCGCACCATGCTGTCATCACTGCACTCCGCTGTCAGTTTATGACATTGTCAGTTTATGACTGTTCAGTAAACCATTCAGCCCGCGATTTAGGCTGGATTTTAGATTTTGGCCCCTTCTCTGATTGAGTTCGACACCCCTAGAAACCAAACTTGATTTAAGGGTAGACAATAACAATCTGTTTGACATCCATGATGATCTGTCCACTTGCGAACAAAAATGGTCCCATGTCAAGAGTTGTGAAAAGCTGTGAGGGGAAGCAAAGGGTCTTCTCTGCAGAGCTAAGTAGTGTAGGAATATATTCCCATCTATTTTTCACTGTGTGTGTGTGCATGTGTATGTATGCATGTGTATAGTATTTAGTGTATTTTTATGATTGCAAAAGTTATATATAATGACCATACTATTTGGAAAACCAACAAAGACAAGAAATAAGTGCCTTAGGTTGCAGGGGACGGGCAGATGACTGTGTAATTTTCTTGCCAGCAGAACCCTTTTTCCTTTTACCTAAGCAAAGAGGCTCATGTTCCCTAGGCTCGTGGTTGGCAAACTGTTGATTGCAAGCCACATGTGGTACTTTGGCCCCTTGAGTGTGGCTCTTCCACAAAATACCATGGCCTGGATGAGTCTATTTTGAAGAAGTGGCATTAGAAGAAGTTTAAGTTTAAAAAATTTGGCTCTCAAAAGAGATTTCAATCGTTGTACTGTTGATATTTGGCTCTGTTGACTAATGAGTTTGAGGACCACTGCCCTAAGCCATTGAGTTCAATAATGTCTGATTCCCCTTCCTATTGACCAATAACTGGCTACCTACAGTAACACTGGGTGGCTGAGAATTCTGTGCTCAGGAATCAGGACCGCCCCCTGCCTTCCACCCTCACTGCGACCTCCTGACCACCATACTCATCCACCTCAGCCTGGTCTGCTCCAACTGTCCTCCTACCTGCAGTACCTTTCTGCCCATATTCTTTGTGTTTTTTTTAAAGCATGAAAGAGACAAAACTGCCCAAATTTTTCTTTTTCCCTCCCTGCATTTTTGCCCTCACATTCCTCAAATGTTTGCTCTATCTCAGTGGTCCCTGCGTAGTCCATCTCCATGACACTGTTTACATTTATGCAACTGGAGACTTTTAGAAGAATTGATAAGAATGAAACCTGGGGAGGAAAAAGCATCTTAATTCGCCAATGGAAATAGCACCAGACATATTTTCCCAGAAACTCTTCCACACGGTCATCTACCATTTTTCTTTCGTTATCATTCACTCAACATCATCGATGTTATAATCTTTTATACCATAGTCATGGGTAATGTACCCCCATGGGCAGGGCTGGGTTGTATGGTTTTATCAGAGATAGAGTTTGTTCATTTTTGCTCTTGTCTTTCTCGTTCTGTTCATGAGAATTGAAAGAACAAGATTAACGGCAATTTTCTAGCAGGAGAGACTCTGGAGCAGTGAACAACATTTCCCCTGAGTGGTATCTGGCAGAGGTGCAGACATGAGCCAGTCCCCTAGAAGGGCAGAGGAACATTCCTGCCAGCTGGACCTAGGAGTCCCCAGAGCACAGGAAGTCTTCCCCTCAGAGTGCTCCCTCTGTAGGGCGGGCTCCTTAGCCACGACAGGTATTGTCAGAGGCCAGGGCAGGTCTGATATTGATCATCTGCTACCACCTCTCCATGACCCATGGTAATGACAGCAGCTAATGCTTATTCCAGTATTCCTGAGTTTAGGATCAAAGAACTGGCAAGAAATAGTCTCCTGATCCATCCGAAAAGGCGCCATTAGCTGTCCACAACTCATCCTCATACTCTCCAACCTCTCTGATCCCCCAAAAGGTGAAGGTCCTCCACAGTGCTGACTTCCTGGACTCCAGCAATCACAGGGTAACTGCCTCAAACCATCCAGCCTGCCTCCTCCCCACTTTGTGGGCTCCTTTGCTGTGAGGACAGACCTCACACCCCAGAAGCGATCCCCTAGAAAACAAGCTCAGGAAACTGAGGTTCCCTTTTCAAATTCCACAGAAACCAGAGGTGGTAATCTAACATCCCCTTTCCCATAAGCAGTTGTCATGCTTTTAGTGTGTGTTTTTTAAATTGATTGGAGCGGCATTGGTCAGCATGAACATATACTTGTAACATAGAAATCTGCCCTCTCTTTTGCCCAAGCACAATAGTCCTCAGGCCTTTGAACTTCTTACAAAGTCCTTCCCTCCCCTGGCTGCCTGCTGCAGCCTGCCCCTTATCCTCGGTTCCTTTCTGGTCTAATTTTAAGGTGTTTATAATGGATCCTTTTTGCTGCTCCTTACTCACCCCTCTTTGAAGTGAAATCTCAGTCTAGGAAGACATTCTGCTGCTTCAAACACCAACAGCTCTTGTATAATGCCTGAGGGTGAACTCCAGAATTTTAACTAGAAGAAATACATATACTAGTATTGTTCTTCATTTTGGGGTAAAACACCACAACATACAACACACAATACACACACACACACACACACACACACACACACATGCCAGCAGCAGCAGGCGGGAGAACCCGGGATGAGCATACGGGTGTGAGACAAGCTATGACAGGAAGCTGAACTACAGGATTCTCAGTAATATTTTCTTTGGGGAGAGGTGAGAAGTTAGGGAAAATGTTATACGGTTATTGATTAATTGAATTGTATCCCCCACATATTTTATGGTGGAGTCCTCACTCCCAGTACCTGAGAATATGACCTTATTTAGAGATAGGGATAATTACTTTAACACAAAGTCATTAGAGTTGACCTCAATCCAATATGACTGATATTGAGGAAATTGAGTCACAGACATGCACAAAGAAGAATACCACATGAATTTTAAGGCAGGCCCTAGCAGGTTTGGCTCAGTGGATAGAGCATCAGTCTGCAAACTGAAGGGTCCCAGATTCCATTCCAGAATGTCTGACTGCCAGCTAAGGCCCAATCTTCATGAGGAGTGGGCCTAAGCTTTCAATTGGACATCACCCAAGGGCTCCCGGGCTGCAAGAGGGCACAGACCAAGCTGAAGTACCCTCTTCCCCCACCCAAATGCACAAATTTTGTGCACCAGGTCTCTAGTTTAATTATAATATTTGGATTACCACTTTATTGCTCTGTCTTTTACATTATGGCCATAACCTTGTGTTTTCTGCTTGAAAACATCATTTTACATTTATATGTATATACAGTTTTTACTTAATTTTTTTATAGATTTCACTCAGATCAAAAGTGATTATGTCCTAGTGTGTATCTTATTTATCTTATCTGGAGCTCTCTTCGTTTCCTAGAACTGGAATGATCTTGTCAGTACTTCCAACAAAAATAAAAATTACACAACCCAAAAAGATAGAATCAATAGGGTCAAATGGAAAACATTTTTGAGAGGGGGAAAAAATGAAACAAATCATTACCCATTTTACAATTTGGCCACAGACTAGCCATGGTGATGAAAACCAAGACACTATGATTCAATCTAGAATTCAATTAATAGCAGTCCTGTGTCACTAAAGAAAAGAAAAATAAGTACAGTATTATCTGCATTTACACATCAAGGAAGAACTAAGAGGTTTTCTTCTAAAGGTTATTTTTGATTTGTGAGCATCCAGGCTTCGCTTTTAAAATGAAAAAAAAAAAAATTTAAGTTAAAAGATTAATGTTAAATTTTTTCCACAATAAAAAAAAAAAAAAAAAAACCCTCAGGAAAAAGAAATGAGAAAGAGAGAGAGAGGGAAGGAGGGAGAGTATAGAGTTTGGAGGGTAGTATTGGATGGATTTGCTACCTTGCTCCTGGGTCCCCTAAAGCAGGAAAAGTTCCAAGAACAGACATTGCCTTGGGAGCCTTCTACTAGCATTCTTTCCTACTACCTGTGCCCTTTTCAAATTATTAGGCAATTTAGTTGTTTAACTATTTAGCAATGTTCTGATTCCCTTTGGTTTCTGGACTATATAACAGCTAACCAAAGAAAATGGCCAACCGAAGGAAATGAATACATCTTTCTTCACATTATGGCAAGGTGTATTCATTAAGTTAAACATTTGAGACTGAGAAACCATTTGATAAATGTGAAGCTGCAACTAGAAAACTGAATGCCCCAGGAAGACTCACTGATCTCCGACAGATTTTCCAAAATGATACGTTTTCAGCAGAATGAACCTGGTCAAAGGAAGGTTGCTGTGGATAAAATAAATGTTGCTTTGCTTCTGCCATTATGATCGGTGAGCACGCCACTGAATTCAGACTGGAGAGATGTTTACTACTGGTGCCTGCAACACGGATATGTGGCTCTGCTTTGCAGTCACACTCAGGTCATCTTTCATGCTATTGGGAACTTTGTTTTCCACACGAGGAAGAAAGAACAAAATTACTTAATTGATACTAAATACAGGCCGTTATCTTTGGCATAATCACTTTTGATCTGAGTGAAATCTATAAAAAATTTAAGTAAAAACTGTATATGCATATAAATGTAAAATGATTGTTTTCAAGCAGAAAACACAAGGTTATGGCCATAACGTAGAAGACAGAGCAATAAAGTGGTAACCCAAAAGTAGGCACCAACTCCATATCTGGCTTGATTTATAGGGTTTTGGAGAAAATGACCAAATCTAAACTAGAGACAATAACAAATATGTATCCTACCTCCCCTACAGGGACTACTGATGGAGGCTATTTTCACAATAATTGGTCTTTTTCACATTTACTTTGCCAAGTATTATGCATTATGCTAAGTGCATTGTATTTTATATCTGTTCTTCCCAACTATTCAGGAATCCTGAGTTCTTCTTTTATCTGTCTCCTTCCTTCCCCACTCCCTCCCCATAAAAAAAATACATTAAAACTCAGTAATTTATCTAAAGTATGTGCGAATGACTTGAAATCAGAAGATTTTAAGAAAATAAAAGTTATTCTTCATCAGGAGTTCTAGGGCAGTGGTCAGCAAACCGCAGCTTGCGAGCCACATGTGGCTCTTTGACCCCTTGAGTATGGCTCTTCCACAAAATACCACGTGCGGGCACGCACGTACAATGCGATTGAAACTTCGTGGCCCATGTGCAGAAGTCAGTTTTCGGCCTAGGCGAGTCTATTTTGAAGAAGTGGCATTAGAACACTCAAGGGGCCAGAGAGTAGCATGTGGTTTGCTGATCACTGTCCTAGGGCATTTGACTTTGGGTTGATGCTTCTTTCATGTGATGGTTTTACCTGACAACATCCAATGAAAAAGCTGAGAGGCTCACCTTTTCACATATTAAATAACTTTTTCCTGAGAAATGTTCAGAGTAGAATCATTGCTAAAATGTATAGTAATCCTTTATCTTGATTTGGGCACTTTTCCAGTTTATATAATACTTTCTCATATGTACTCTCTGCTGGAAGATTTTCTAGTATTTTCCACTTTTAGTTTATAACAAATATCTATTAGTTGTCTCCTTTGTAAGCCCTAATGAAGTAAGCTGAAATGTAAAGAAGAAATATATAGAAATGAATCTCTACCACACCCCTCTAGCCTACTGGCCAAGATAACATCATCAGTACAGGAACAAGTCAATATCTTGTGCCTCATGATGCACTGAAAACACAGCAACACTTTAGTGATTTTCCTGCCAAAGGCGAACAATCTGAATCTAATGGTGAGACAACATCAGACAAACCCAAATTGAGGGACATTCTGTTACAGAACAGAAAGAGTTCATCCACTCAGGGCTAATAGAACCAAACACTAGACACCAAGAATTGCCTGGAGAAACATTGGCTATTTTATTCATGAATGGTGTTGTCCAGGAGACCAGAAAGCTAATGCTCAAAAGCCCAAACCCCCCAATGGTGTGTAGGCTACAGATTATATAGGGGGAAAATAATAAGACTCTCGGTTAGGGCTTCCGGGTCATTCTGGGAGTTGATTGTCAGAGATGAGGAGAGGATAGAGTCATTTCTTCAGATCCTGAGGACAGTTCTGAGGTCTGTTCCAACACTCCTCTGTCTAGTCATAGGACAGTAGATAGGGAGTTGTTTCCCTTGAAGGCCTGGAAACAGAAACATAACCTAAATCAAGATGTTACCTTTAGCCTTCCATAGGTCCTGACCATGTGACCATTAGTCAGGTTCAGGATACTGTCTTCTGCTGCCTCAGGGGCTGCTGATGTTCCGGGGGAAAGGCTAGAAGGTCAGGAGGAGGGAGAATGAACTTAAAAGAAGAGATGAGAGAAGAGGGGAGAGGCAGAAAGGAAAGGGAGGGGAGGAGAGAGGAGGGGAGGAGAAAAGAGTAGAGGGGAGGGGAGAGTAGAGAGGATTCCTTAGAACTAGGATTTAAAGATAAATTTAATCAAAGTCCTAGGATCCTTGGTTTTAATTCTACAAAATAACTGGTCAGTACTCTTCAAAATGTTGATGTCATAAAACACAAAAAATCTAAGGAACAGTTCCACGGTATCAGAGACTTAAAGGTATGTCTAACATCTGAATGGCACCTGCTAGGGTTGTGCAGTTACAACCTGACCATACGCTGGCTTCTGAGACATGGTTTTCTTGTAACTAGGGGAGCCTGTTTGCAGAAATCTTTTGACACAGGAAAGCTCTAGATAGAGGTGTCAAAGATGCGACAGGAAGTCTGCGGACACTTCTGGGGCAGGATGAGTGACCGAAGTGCCACTCAATGAAAAGCAAGCACAGAAGAGGCCGATTAAAATGGAGAAATAGCCTAAACTGGTTTGGTTCAGTGGATAGAGCATTGGTCTGCGGACTGAAGGGTCCCAGTTCGATTCCGGCCAAGGGCATGTACCTTGGTTGCGGGAACATCCCCGGTGGGGGGTGTGCAGGAGGCAGTTGGTCGATGATTCTCTCTCATCAATGTTTCTAGCTATTTATCCCTCTCACTTCCTCTCTGTGAAAAATCAATAAAATGAATATATTTTTTAAAATGGAGAAATAATAAATTCAGTTTTGGATATATAGAGACACCTGCAGGAGGTCCAGCCAAGATGACTCTTTGGCAATTAGAGATCTCAGACTAGAACCCAGGAGAGAGGCCTGGGCTGGCGATGTTTAGAGCATGAAGGAAAGAGGATTAGGAGCAAGGCTTGCAGTCACGAGAGAGGCAGAAGAAGAGGAAGAGCACTTGGTATACACAGAGAAAATTGAGATCTGAGAGGAGAGTTGGGGCTGGATTTGAAAGTAGGTTGGGAGAGAGTGCAGCGGGAATGGTGAGAGAAGGTAGGGGGGAAGGGACAGTCGGTTACTGACCGCGCTGTTTGCCGCCACCGTTGCCACTATCGTGCCAGCCACTCGGCTTTCAACGAGTGGCTGGCACGAGTGTTTCAATACCTCTTGATACAATAAAACCACAAAAATTTTCTTAACAGTTTAAAAAAAAAAAAAAAGAAAGTAGGTTGGAATTATACTTCTTGTTGCAGTATAGCCAGCTCTCAGTGAAGGCTCCAGAATGCAAGACAAGCCAATTTGGGAGCAGATTGGATCCAGCTTCATTCAACATTACTACCAGTTATTTGATAACAATAGAACCCAACTAGGCGCAGTTTACATTGACACATCATGATGGGAAGGTCAGCAATTCCAGGGGGAAGCTGCCATTGGTGAAAAAGTTATCTAGCCTTCTGTTCCAGAAAATCCAGCACAGCATCATGGCACAGGACCACCAGCCCACTCCAGAGAGCTGCATCCTCAGCATGGCTGTGGGCCAGCTTAAGGCTGATGAAGACCCCATCATGGGGTTCCACCAGATGTTCCTATTGAAGAACATCAATGATGATTGGGTTTGCACCAATGACACGTTCAGGCTTGCCCTGCAAAACTTCAGCTGACCTCCTCCAAACCAGGCACACATGCTGTTTCCTCCTCCCTCCTCTTCCAGATACTAGTCACACTCCTCCAGGTGTTCCAAATATCACACACAAACGAGCAGGAATGAGGTGGGGACGGGCGCACGTAGGTATTGTGAATGATGTTTGGACGCTAGACTAGTTACCTCTGACAGGAGACATTTGTGTTGTACCAGCGCATGCCTTGGAAAGACTTAATGCAAAAGGTTGTCTTTTTTTTTAAATCTACTGACAAGTTGCTCTAGTAACCCAAAGAAGTGAAGGAGAAAGCAGCTGCCCCACCGTCCAGACATTGATTTGTTCAGATGTTTCGATGCCTCATGACAAAATAAAACCACAAAAATTTTCTTAACAGTTTAAAAAAAAGAAAAGAAAAAGAAAGTAGGTTGGGAATTATACTTCTCGTTGCAGTTCCCAAACCAGCTCTCAGTGAAGGGGCAATCTATACTAATAAAAGAGAAACATGCAAATTAGCCATCACTCTGCTATGCCAAGCCACACCCATCAGCCAATCAGAGTGAGTATGCAAATTAACCCATCAAAGCTGGCAGGTAAATTTGCATATGCAGGCGAGGCAGGCAGTGCCATGGCCCACCCCTGGGGTCCAGGTCTATCTGTGGGGGAGGCCTGGCGGGCAGTGCCAGACACCACTGGCAAGGTACCAGTCAAATTGGGGCCCTGAGAGACAGGGTGGGCAGCACCAGCCACCACCCCCATGGTCCGGGTCCATCACAGGCCCTGGGAAGGGCAACGGCCTGCCTAGCCACTCCTGCAGGAGTGGAACATCACCGCCCCCAAGAGGAGTGGCTGGGCCTGCTTAGCCACTTCTTTGGGGCTCCAGGAACATCTCAGCTCAGGGGAGGAGCGGCTGGGCCTGCTTAGCCATTCTTGTGGGGCCCCAGGAACATCGTAGGCATGGAGTTGTTGAGACCCAGACAGTGCCTCTGGCCATAGATTCACAGCTTTGTGGAGACGGACTCTATCAGGCATCTGGGTGGCCATGTGGCTGGGCCACAGGGTGCCCATTCAAGATGTGACACAGAGAGGATGTGGGAGGAAATCCAGAGAATGGGATGTGGGAGTTCAAGATTGGAAAGGGTGCAGGCTGAGCTGAGGGACACCCTCCCCAGTGCATGAATTTCGTGCCCTGGGCCTCTAGTAAAGAATAAAAATAAAAGTGTCAGAAAAGTCATTGTTGTGCATGCAGATTTTCAGTCCCTACTTAGCCATATAAGAATGGCCCTTGAACTATAGCCAGTTGCTCAGTGGTTAGAGCATTAACGCTCAGACCAAAGGGTCAGGAGTTCTATTCCTGGTCAAGGGCATATACCATGGCTGCAGGTTCCCTAGTCCCAGTACAGATGTGTGCTGAAGGCAACCAATTGATGTATCTTACTCAGGTTAATGTCTCTTTCTCTCTCTTTTTCTCTCTCTCCTTTCTCTCTTTCTTTCTCTCTCCTTTCTGCCCCCCCCCTTCCACTATCTCTAAAAATCAATGAAAAAAATATTCTCAGGTAAAGATTTTTTTAAATGGGCCTTGTGTCTGGAGCACTTCCTAGATCATGAATTTTTTTTTTGAATAGTCTGAGGAGGGTAGATTTTAGTTCTTCTTTGAATGTTTGATAGAACTCCCCTGTAAAGCTGTCCAGATCAGAGCTTTGTTTGCTGGAAGATTTTTGATCACTACTTCAATTTCTTCAGTAGTTATCAGCCTATTCAGGTGTTTTGATTCTTCCTGGTTGAGTTTGGGAGCTTGTATTTTTCTAAGAATATGTCCATTTCATCCAGGTTGTCCATTTTGTTAGAAATGAGTTGTTCATAGTATTTTTTCATAGTCCTTTGTATTTCTTTGGGATAGGCTGTTACTTTCATTTCTCATTTTGTTGGATTACTTCTCTTAATGAAACCACAGAGAAACAAATAGTAAGCATTTAAAGGAAATGAAAAAAATTCTTCCTGGAATAGAATTTGAACTAAACTTTAAAAGTAATTAAACTTTGGAGAAAGCTTGCTTTTTCTTGGAAATTGAACTGCATAAGAACAAATCAGAAGGATCAAGAATAGTTACATAATTTTGGTGGACCAGAAGCATAGCTATAGATGAGCCAGTCATGTAATTAATTTTACTTTATACTAAAACTAGAGGTCCAGTGCATGACATTTGTGCACTTGGGGGAGGGGCAGTGTCCCTCAGCCCAGCCTGCACCTTTTAGCAGTCTGGGAACCCTCAAGAGATGTCCTACTGATGGCTTAGGCCTGCTCCCACCACCTCCACTGCACTTGCCAGCCATCAGCCTGGCATGTGGCTGAGCGGTGCTCCCCTCACCCACAGTGCGAGTGCACTGACCATCAGGGGGCAGCTCCTGCATTGAGCGTCTGTCCCCTGGTGGTCAGTGTGCATCATAGTGACTGGTCATTCCACTGTTTGGTCGATTTGCATATTACCCTTTTATTATATAGGATAACACTGTTTCTTCTCAGTGGGATAAAGATTTTCAACACTACACTCAAGGGCTTATACAGGATATCTCAGTCATTCAAACTCCTCTTGTTGCTACAAAATAAGACTGAGTTGGTTTCACATTCCACAAGAGTAAATCATTCATTTATCAATGCAATATGGAAAGCAAAACCCGAATGCCATTTGTATTATTTGACTTCATTTCAAAAGTTGCCTTATGAGAAATTACCTGAAATGGACTTTTCCAGAATTCTTGGGGGACTTAAATTACCTCAAACATTTCCCCTCATTATACAATAGGGACTAGATTTCTCTGCAATTCAGATGACCAAAGGTTTGACACATTGGCATATATGCCTGAGCATCATAACCTAAAATTCATTCTAGTCATGTGAAGGGGAATTTTTCCTCTCTTTCTCTTTCAGCCTCATCCGAATAAATAAGAAATGTTGGTGCCCTAGTCATTTTATTTTCTTTATTGATTTCAGAGAGGAAGGAAAAGGCAGAGAGAAATAAAAACATCATCAATGATGAGAGAGAATCATTGATTGGCTGCCTTCTGCATCCCCCTACTGGGTATCAAGCCCACAAGCCAGGCATATGGCCTTGTCCAGAATTGAACCTGGGACCCTTCAGTTTGCAGGCCGATTCTGCAGGCCCTATTCACTGAGTCAAACCAGCTAAGGCGATGCCCTAGTTATTTTTAATACACATGAAAATTCACACAAATCTGAAAATTCAAATAAATGTTTGGTTACTACCCAAAATTAGCATGTGGAGCACCAGTGACACAAATAAACTTTTAGAAACAAATGTTATATGGACAACCGTTGTTTTATGGGCTAGTGGCTACATCTACCAAGTGAGACAGCAGCTTGAATTTTTCTGAGAAAGGAGTATTCTTTCTTCTAATTATGGCTTACTCAGATGAGCCTAGAAGTAGGTAGGTAGGTAGGTAGGTAGGTAGGTAGGTAGGTAGAGATCTAACTGCATCTTTTTTTTTTTTCCAGAGAGAGAAAGGAAGAGGGAGAAAGAGATAGAAACTTCAATGATGAGAGAGAATCATTGATCGTCTGCCTCGTGTACACCCCCTACTTGGGATTAAACTTTAAACCCAGACCAAACCGTGATCCCCTGGTTCATGAGTCAATACTCAACCACTGACCACACCAGCCAAGCCTAACTGCATCTTTTAAGTATTTGGGTTTAGTCATATCTGAACCTAGTCTCATTCTTACACTTTTCAGTTATTTTGGCAGGAGATTCTCATTTTTTTTTATTATTAAGCCTGGGTTTATAATGGGTTTCGGAATGACTCAAAAGATTCTAGCTGCTCTAGAAGTTAGTGTGTGCAAATGAGGTTTCACATAAGACAGACCCTAAGTCAGGGGTCCTCAAACTTTTAAAAGTGGGGGCCAGATCACGGTCCCTCAGAGAGCTGGAGGGCCGGACTATATGAACTACTAATTCCTACTGTAACACCTCGGCTGCGCTCACTGCCCAAAAAACCTGGCGGGCCGGATCAGACTCCTCTGCGGACCGCATGTGGCCCGCGGGCCGTAGTTTGAAGACCCCTGCTAAGTTATGGATTGCGAGACAGTACCTGTCAGGAGGCAGTGAAACTCTCCAGCCTGGCTGAGATGTGCTGATTCCTCATAGGTTCTAGCACAGCAACTGGCTAAACTGTGCCCTTTAAAAAAGAAAAAAAATTAAAGCAGTTTTAGGTTCACAACAAAATTGAGCAGAAAATAGTGAGTTCCCATATAGACCCTCCCACTCCCTATATGCACAATGCCCTCCACTACTAATAGCCCCTCCCATAGAGAGGCTTTGTTAGAACTGTTACTGCATTGCTATATCCTTATCACCCCAAGTCTGTAGTTTACATCAGGATTCACTCTTGCTGTGTCCACTCTATGGGTTTTGGCAAACAGTATCATACAGAATAGTTTCACTGCCTCAAAAATCCTCTGTTCTGCCTATTCATTCCTCCCACCCCACCTTCTCTAATCCACTGTTGTCTTTATTGTTTCCATAGATTTAATAAAGTGTTGTATTATTTGAATCATACAGGAAGTGGCCCTTTCACACTGGCTTCTTTCACTTAGTAATATGCATTTAAGTTTCCGATATGTCCTTCTGTGGCTGGATAGCCCATTTCTTTTTAGAGCTGAATAACATCCACTGTGTGAATGCACCACAGTTTACTTATCCATTCACCTACTGAAGGGCATCTTGGTTACTTCCAGATTTTGAAAATTAGAAATAAAACTGCTATAAACATCCATGTGCAGGAGTCTGGGTGGATATAAGTTTTTAATTCATTTGGGTACATATTATACCAAGGAGCATGACGGTTATGATACGAGTGTTTCCTTTGTAAGAAACTGCAAAGCTGACCACCACAGATACTTTACCCCTTTGCCTTTCCACTGTCAGTGAGTGAGAGTTCCTGTTGTTCCTTAGCCACAGCCTCCCAATATTTGGTGCTTTCGGTGTTTTGGATTTAGATCAGTGGTTCTCGGCCTTCCTAATTCCACAACCCTTAAATACAGTTCCTCATGTTGTAGTGGCCCCCAACCATAAAATTATTTTCATTTCTACTTCATAACTGTAATTTTGCTACTGTTATGAATCGTAATGTAAATGTCTGATATGCAGGATGTCTTGGGCAACCCCTGTGAAAGGGTCGTTCGACCACCCAAGGGGTCGCGACCCATAGGTTGAGAACTGCTGATTTAAATCATTCTAATAGGTATGCAGTGGTACTTCGCTGTTATTTTAATTTGCAATCCCCTAATAACATGTAACAATTTTTCATATGTTTATTTACTGTGTGTCTTCTTTGGTGAGGTGTCTATTCCGGTCTTTTGCCAATTTTCTAAGCAGGTTGTTTGTTTTTCTTATGTTGAGTTTTAAGAACTCTAAATTTTGGATAACAATCCTTTATCAGATATACCTTATACAAATACTTGAGGCCCGGTGCATGAAATACATGCATGGGGGGAGGGTGTCCCTTAGTTCTGCATGCACTCTCTCCAATCTGGGACCCCTCAAAGGATGTCTGACTAGTTGGACACTCCTCTCACAATCCAGGACTGCTGGCTCTCTCAACTGCTCGCCTGCCTGCCTGCCTGATTGCCCCTAATTGCTTCTGCCTGCGAGCCTGATCACCCCCTAATCACTCCCCTGCCAGCCTAATTGATGCTTAACTGCCCTACCTTGCTGACCTGGTCACCCCTAACTGTCCTCCCTTGTAGGCCTGTTTGCCCTCAACTGTCCTCTCCTATTAGCCCAGTCACCCCTAACTTCCCGCCTTTGCTAGCCTGGTCACCCTTAATTGTCATCCCCTACCAGCCTGGTCACCCCTAACTGCCCTTTCCTGCAGGTCTGGTCACCCCTAACTGCCCACTCTTGCAGGCCTGGTCCCCCCCAACTGTCCTTCCTGCTGGCCTGGTCTCCCCTAAATGCCCTCCCCTGCAGGCCTGATTGCCCCCAACTGCCCTCCCCTGCAGGCCTTGTCCTTGCAACTGCCCTCTCCTGCAAACTTGAGTTCCCCAAACTGTCTTTCCATGCTGGCCCGATCACCCCTAATTGCCTTCTCCTGGTAGCCTGATCGCCCATAACTGCTCTCCCCTGCTGGCCATCTGGCCATCTTGTGGTGGCCATCTTGTGTCCACATGGGGCAGCCATCCTTGACCACAATGGGGCAGCCATCTTGTGTGTTGGATATTACTATAATTTTCATATTACTCTTTTATTAGATAGTATCTTCTTCTTTTTTTTTTTTAATCTCCCCACCTGTTTTAAAAATAAAACCAGAGCACAACTTAGTACCAAGCCTTGATGGTGTTGGTTCTGTGGGGAAATATAAGGATATTAGGGTGTGTTGTCTACTTCCTACAAACTTCAGTGTAGCCACAGAGCCTTCCTGAAAGTTCAGCTTTTGTAAGAAAGATATATTTTGTCTATGGCCATAAATCCAATATGGTTGAATTGCAGATGGGCTTAAGCTTTGCAGAGTGAAAAAGCTAAATTCTCTGCCTCAAGCTAATGTTAGCAGAAGCAAAGGCTATGAAATGTGGTTGAATATAAGATTGAGTGATTCTTCAGCCCCTACCACATCCTTTTGAGCTCTTTTTTTCACTGAAGATGACAATTACCCTCAATGTCGCAACCATTCTATGAAATGTAACATGGGGCAAGGAGGTGAACTGTCTCCAGCCCAGGGTATGGCCAAGTTGGGTGTTGAAGACTTACAAGTGGATGAAGCACTAGAACCTGTTGTCATTTGACAGAATTCCTCAGATTTAGCTCTTGATCCAAGAACTACAACTAGCTCTAGCTGGTGTGGCTCAGTGATTGGAGCGTTGGCCTATGGACTGAGGGTTAGATTCCGGTCAAGGGCATATATTGGGTCGGCAACTAAGTAATTGCGGGTTTCACACATATATGGCTTCAGTTGAATTTTTAGGTTTGCAGACGTAGTACAAATGTAAAACACATTTTGTTATTTGATAGTTGGCTATTCAGCTGTTAATCAGTAAAAAAAGTTTTTTGATCTGTTTTGTAGTTTTCGTTTGGCGTTCGTTGAAAAATGGAAAATCAAAAGGAACATTTTCGTCATATTTTGCTTTTTTATTTCCGCAAAGGGAAAAATGCATCGCAAGCTCATAAAAAGTTATGTGCTGTTTATGGTGACGAAGCCTTAAAAGAACGGCAGTGTCAAAATTGGTTTGCCAAATTTCGTTCTGGTGATTTTTCACTCAAAGATGAAAAACGCTCTGGTCGTCCAGTTGAAGTTGATGACGCCCTAATCAAAGCAATAATCAATTCGGACTGTCACAGTACAACACGTGAGATTGCAGAGAAGCTTCATGTATCACATACATGCATTGAAAATCACTTAAAACAACTTGGCTATGTTCAAAAACTCGATACATGGGTTCCTCACGAACTGAAAGAATCACAGTTAACGCAACGCATTAGCAGCTGCGATTTGCTAAAGAAACGTAATGAAAATGATCCATTTTTAAAACGACTGATAACTGGCGATGAAAAATGGGTTGTTTACAACAATATCAAGCAGAAAAGATCGTGGAGCAGGCCAGGTGCACCAACTCAAACAACATCAAAAGCTGATATTCATCAAAAGAAGGTTTTGTTATCAGTTTGGTGGGATTACAAAGGAATTGTCTACTTTGAACTCTTACCACCCAACCGAACGATCAATTCTGATGTCTACATTGAACAACTAACGAAATTAAACAATGCAGTTGAAGAAAAGTGGCCCGAATTGACAAATCGAAAAGGTGTTGTATTCCATCATGACAATGCAAGGCCACACACATCTTTGGTCACTCGGCAAAAATTAATGGAGCTTGGTTGGGATGTTTTGCCAAATCCACCATATAGTCCTGACCTTGCACCATCTGATTACTTTTTGTTTCGATCTTTACAAAACTCCTTGAATGGTAAAAATTTCAATAATGATGATGATGTCAAATCGTACCTGATTCAGTTTTTTGCTAATAAAAACCAGAAGTTTTTTGAACGTGGGATTATGATGCTGCCTGAAAGATGGCAAAAGGTCATTGATCAAAATGGGCAATACATTACAGAATAAAGTTATTTAGTTCCATGAAAAAATTGTCTTTGATTTTCTTTAAAAAATCAGCAATTACTTAGTTGCCGACCCAATATGTTCCTCAGTTGCAGGCTTGATCCCTGACCCTAGTTGGAGGCAACCAATATGCAGGAGGCAACCAATCTATGTGTCTCTCACATCGATGTTTCTCTTTATGTCTCTCCCCCTCCCTTCCACTCTGTCTAGAAATCAATGGAAAAATGTCCTTGGGTGAGAATTAACAACAACAACCAAGAACAACAACAACACACAACTAGTCAAGGTCTGTGGGGTTGAACAAGTGTAACTAGACAAAGGCTAAGAAGAGGTCATTTGGACTGAGGTAAAATGAGAATGACTGTTAAGTAAACGAAACTTAAGTTCTTTTCAACTGGCAATTTACAAGAAACCAGACACCCAGCACTTGGCAGGGAAACCCGGAAGGAATGTGCAATTAAAACACACCCAGTCACTCTTTCGTTACAGGGAAAGCGAAAGCATCTCAGGGATACCCTTGTTTTACTTCAATCCTTTTCAGAATAAACACAATATTGAAGGCAAATTTTGCCAGCTAATTTAGGCATGCTTGGGCTGTTTGTCTCCCCACAAAACAGGATAAGCTAAATCTTGACAAGATATGCAAAGCATTAAATTAAAAGAAGACAATCTTCCTACTCCCCTCCCTTGTTAGGCTAGAATGAGAGAGGAGTTCGTCAATACTAGTCCAGGGTTCAACTGCCTGTCTCTCATGCCCTCTGGATAAGAAAGGAACTTAAGGCAGTTGAGGTCCATGTGTATGAACTTTGTATGTTTCCGACAAGATTAACATCTTACAGAAGCAGCTTTTTCTGTTCAAGTTAGACCACATTCAACAGTGACCTCAAACGCAGTTTAGATTTCTCCCTCCCTTCCAAAAACAGGAAACTAATAGATGAAATCTATGGGATATAAAACTGAAACTCGTGAGCACAAACAGCAGTGTGGTGTTTGCCAAAGGGAAGGGGGTGAGGGAAGAAGGGAGTCCTAACATATGATGACAGGAGATTTTATTTTGGGTGGTGGGCACATGGTACAATATACAGATCTTATAACATAGAAACCCATACCTGAAACCTATATGATCATATTGACCAATGTCACCCCAATAAATTGAATTTTTATAAGTTTTAAAGTAGAATGAATTAAAATTCTAAGCAAGGTTACAGGCAGAACTTCCTTTTTTTAATTAAAGAGCCAGCCCTATGTGAACTTCCTTTTTTTTATTAAAGAGCCAGCTCTATGTGCACTTGATGCTGGCCTTGAAAAACAATGCTGTTCTATCCAATTAAAAAAAAAAATGCACCTGGCATGGTATTGAGATTGTGGGCATATCTGGTTTCTGGCCTGTAAGGTCAGACAGCTAAGTTTTTCTTCATCATTCTTCAACCTGGGCTACAGCAAACTAGAAAGCAACATTTTATCTAGGAAGAACAGCAGAAAATTCCAAACAACAGTTTGTTGCAGAATGGGGGTTTTCCTTCTCAGAACCTTTAAAAATAACTAGCTGCCCCTAAAGCAGCGCAGTCGTGTAGGGTCCGCCTGCGTGTGGTACTCTTGCAGCTCTCCTGGCCAGTTCAATAAATTCTTGTTTGCTTTTTAAAATAAATTATCAGCCTCTGGTGATCTTATTTTGAACCCAGGGTTCGACCCCACAACAAAAGTAAATTTTGTTTAAAACTTTTTAACTAAATAAATATATGGTTTTTACTTATATGTGGAATCTAATGAACAACATAAACAAACAAAATTGAAACCAGATACTAAGAACAGACTGGTGGTTACAAGAGGGGAAAGGGGTTGGGAAATTGGGTGAAAAAGGTGAAGGGATGAAGAGGTACAAGTTGGTAGTTATGAAATAGTCACAGGGATATAAACTATATCATAGAGAACATGGTCAATAATCTATAATAATAAAAGCATAATATGCTGATTAGACCGGACTTCCTTCCAGATGTCCTTCCGAACGACCTTTCAGATGAAGCCAAGGCTGCGAGTGCCAGAGGGAAGCTCAGGTCCCGGGTACTAGAGGGAGGCCAGTGCTGGCACCCGGGGGGGAAGGAAGGCCTACTCATGCACGAATTTCATGCACGGGGCCTCTAGTATTCTAATAACTACGTACAGTGCCAGGTGGGTACTGGGAATAGCAGGGGAATCTCTATTAAAAATATTTGTTTGTCTAAGCACTATGATGTACACCTGAAACTAATACAAAATAATACTGAGGGTAAACTGTATTGCAAAATAAAATAAGAATTGTGGAGGGAAGGCGGGGGAGGGTAGGTGGGTGGGTGGGTGGGAGGTAATCAACCAAGGACTTTGTATGCATATATGCATGGCCCATGGACACAGACATTGGGGCTGTGAGGACCTGGGGGTAAGGCATGCTGGACAGGGGGGAAAGGACGGGGGGCGGGGGGGAGACATATGTAATACTTTCAACAATAAAGAATTTTTATTTTATTTTATTGATTTTTTACAGAGAGGAAGGGAGAGGGATAGAGAGCTAGAAACATCAGTGAGAGAGAATCATCGATCAGCTGCCTCCTACACACCTCCCACCGGGGATGTGCCCGCAACCAATGTACATGCCCTTGACCGGAATCGAACCTGGGACCTTTCAGTCTGCAGACCAACGCTCTACCACTGAGCCAAGCCGGTTTCAGCAAAGAATTATTTTTTTAAAAAAAGAAAGAAAATAAAATAAATAATACACCCTCACAGACATACTCAGAATAATATTTGACTAATTAATTATATGTACACCCCCATGACCCAGTCAAGTTGACACATAAAATTAATTAACACAAGTTGTTTTAATAGGATCTCCCCCAAGATCCAAAATAATAGATGCAGCTCTTACAGTTGAAGCCTAGTCTATAAAACTTACCTTCTTTGGGGAGCAGTGAAGGGGCACATTATGAGATTTTGGAGTTAAATTGATCTGGATTAAAATGCCCCATCTCAGACACTTTCTAGCTATTCGAACTTGGATAAGCAAATTAACTTCTTAATTTCCTTAACCACAAAGCACAATTTGTCACAGTTTGTCAGGGAAACATATTTGTGATGTGCTCGTCACATATATAAGCATTTGATACATCATATCTATTATCATTAGTAATTCCCTCAGGATTTACATACACAGCATTGTTCCAAAAAATAATTATTTTGCACTTAGTACTTTAGTTAACAAAGAAAATTGTCTGTAGATGGAAGGTGAAGCAGAATTGCTTGAATGTAGTGTTTTTAAGGTATGTTCAGTGTTCTTTTAAAATCACCAAAGTGTATCTGCAATTTTAAATACAGTATATGCCCCATGTCCCTCTGTGATGCGCTTTGATTTTGAGAGACGCTGAGTCTACACCGGGTGTCGGGAGGATCAAACTTGGCAAAACAAGGACACAGGGGACGTCTTCACTGAGGGACAACAAATTGTTCCCTCTTGATTACAAAGTGTTCCCTATTAGGTCATGCCAATTTGGAGACTGACAAAAACGTGGTGTTGGGACTACTTGCAGGGCGTTTTAATTTGGCTGCATAGAACTTGATGTGCCTGTTTGGGGCATACATTCATTATGGCCCCAGTGAAAAGAACAAAAAATGCTGACCAGAGGGCAGATAGAACATTGTTTATCACATTATCCTGGCACCCCCTTCCATCTCAGCAGAGCTGGACCAAATGATCCCAGCTTAATTATAATGGGCATGGCTGTAAACCCAACCCTAGAAATGCATCGGGGCGGGGGGGGGGGGGGTAATAGTCTCGGAAATGGGGTCGCAGCAGAGCTAGGCCTAAGTGAAGTTATGTGGCAGTGTTCGTTGCCTGTTGGCGATCTTTATTTCCTCTTCTTATACTGTTTTCTTTTTTTTTTTTTTTCAGATCAACTTCCATTATATAAATCTTCCTTTTCTGCGTCCTGTCTGTAAAATCAGGAAAATAAAAATTACTTCCCAAGCTGAGTAAGGATTAAATAAGGTACCATCTATAGTGAACCAGTATTACCAACACTTTTAGCTGTTTCATAATGAGATCAATACCATTAACTTTTCCATTTCTTTCATAAGATTGTTAGCTTCTGAGGGCTGGGAGGTGCCTTGTGATTGGCACTGTGGCAGGCACTGAGGAGGATGGACGGATGGATGGATGGATGGATGGGTGGATGGATGGGTGGTAGACCATGGGAGAAGTGGAGAAGTAGATATTTTGAGACCCACCATTTTGCTGAATGTGTCATCCTTTACCCATTCTCTACTTGGATAATCCTTATGACCATAGGTGAGAAGCACAATTTTCTTTCTTGACTGACCAACAAATGGACAGTTTAGGTGAAGTTTTCATCTCGTTACTGTGGGAAAGAGAGTTTGCAAACCCCCACCCCCTTTTTTTGGCCTACCATAAACCAAAGTTAGTGCTCCGAAGCAGGAAGTATGCAGGAAAAAAATCATTTGAACCTAAAATTCACCTTTAAAAGGAAAGGCTAGGAGTGTATTTTTAGTTAACTATTGTGCTTATAAATTCTGAGTCAAAACCACTAGGGCTCATTGTTGTAATAGAGCCACACCTATTATCTCTGCTGAGTGCCATCCTAAATTAAATGTCACCTCTATTATTTTTTAAGTCTAATTACTGCAGAGAGCATAAAGAGCTAAAATGTGCCTGTGTGCACATGAAAACATCTACCTTCCTTTATTAACTGTGTTGCTAAACCCCAAGCTACAAAAGCACTCAATGTGGGGCGCTGCCTACAGACCCAGGAGCTGAGTGTCTTCTGCTTCTAGATCTATCTAGTCACCACCCATCACCCTTCCATCTTGCTGTGGGCCCATAGTGTCTAACCAATATGGACTGCATGATGGCCTCCCTCACTTCCAGTTCGGAACATGGAAAGGACCGGCAGGAGAATGGATGGCAGAAGGTGGATGAAGTCTAGGGAATTGATTCCCTTGGTTCATTCTCTGATGGCCCACCTAAGGACGGTGGATGCCATGCTTTCTTCACAAAGCCACCCATCCCTGGAATGGAGGATCACTTTCTCCCTCCATATGACCAGGTCTAGAGAAAGAAACAGCTGTTTCCCTAGCCAGTTTGGCTCAGAGGATAGAGTGTCGGTTCTGGGTTCGATGCCAGTCAAGAGCACATGCTTGGGTTGCAGGCTCATTCCCCAGTAGGGACCGTGCAGGAGGCAGCTGATCAATGATTCCCTCTCATCATTGATGTTTCTATCTTCTCTTGCTCTCACTTCCTCTCTGAAATCAATGAAATAAATGGAAAGAAGGAAGGAAGGAAGGAAGGAAGGAAGGAAAGAAAGAAGGAAGGAAGGAAGGAAGGAAGGAAGGAAGGAAGGAAGGAAGGAAGGAAGGAAGGAAGGAGAGATTTGCTCAGTGCTTTAATGAACCATTGTATGTGTGCAAACTCTTTCCTGCCAAGACCCGGACTGATAGACCTGTCGCGTAAGATCTGAATGGAAACCGTCTTCTATTCATTTCTCTGAGTAATTCACTGACTACTATGGGACATTTTTATAGTTCTGATTATTTCATAAACATTTACATGTATTTTTTTCACCAGTCATATTTCTGAGGTAGGTGATCGACAGTAGTAGCATCTCAGAACACAAGGACCTTCACAACATGTTCAGCTTTAGCAGCAGCTGTGTCACCTGCAACCTTATAAATTATAAATTATAAACCTTATAAAAATATAAATTATTACCTGGCCAGGGTGACTCAGTGGTTAAGCATCGACCTCTGAACCAGGAGATCACGGGTCAATCTCCTGTCAGAGCACATGCCTGGGTTGTCGGCTTGATCCCCACCCTGAAGAATTGGCAGGTAGGAAGCAGCCAATTGGTGATGCCCTCTCATCATTGATGTTTCTATCTCTCCCTCTCCCTTCTTCTCAAATCAATAAAATGTATTTTTTTTTAATTTTAAAACATATCTATATAAATTATTGGGCCCCATCCCAGACCTACTGAATCAAAAATCTGGGGAGTAGGGCCAGCAATCTGCACAGCCATCTGTGTTTTTATCAAACCCTCCAATGATCTAATACATGCTCAAATGTGAAAGCCACTAATGTGACATACTATGGTTACATACGTGTTTTAATCTAAAGAACCCCGTTCTCCACTCTCCCAACCCCCACTCCACTGCAAAGGACTTTCCCCACAGGCTAGTAGTTCTCAGACAGGAGTACATTGACGCATCAGAATGATACATGAAGCTTGCTCAAAATCCCAATGCCCAGTCCCTATATTGGATTCACTCAACCCTCTCTTTTCTTGTCAGTATGTCAGGTCGTTGAGGTAACTATCTTCTTCAGAGCTCACAGCCCCCACAGGATGGACGCTCTTCCTTTGGGTTTCTTGTCTATTCGGTGTGGTTTCTGACCATTCGGAGCTGAGCGGTTTCTAAACTTGAATTTCTGGGAGGATCCAAGATGGCTGCTCAGGTAGACACCTAACCGCAGCAGCACACAACAATTTCAATGGAATACAACTAAAATGTAGAGTGGATATTGCCCAGAGCAACAGGTAGTCGACTGACTGAAAATTCTACAACAAGAAGGAAAGAGAAAACCAGAAGGAAAATCAGAGGAGCTGAAAAAAAGCCTAAGGTACGGAGACACGCACGCGCGCGCAGAGAGGTCGCAGCCGGAGAGGAGGAGAGGGCTGGGTGCTGCCTGGCGTTCCCTAGCAGGAAGGAAATAAAACCCCCAGCCTGGGCTGAACCCCGGAACCGGCAGCGCTGAGCACCAGTTATGGGCCAGACCCTGGGGACCCAGGCTCCGGCAGGGGGAGACGGGGCTGTGAGGCAGAATCCCAGGCGAGCAGTGAAAAGCAGAGCCCCCGAAGTCGCGCGCACATTGCGAGCAGAGGACTGAATGTTGACTCTGATGCTGGATTACCCTAGCCGGAAGAAACAAAGCCTCCGGCGGCGCTGAGCCTCAGTCCGGACTGCTCTGAACCCCAGTTCTAGGCCAATCCCTGGGGACCCAAGCTCAAGCAGAGGGAGACAGGGCTGTGAGGTGGAGTCCTGGGAGCGCAGCGAAAGGCCGAGCCACCCGAGTCGCGCACATTGCTAGCAAGGGAAGGAATGTTGACTCTGATGCGGGATTGCCCTGGAGGGAAGGAAACAGGAGCCCCGGCCGTGTTGGGCCCCAGTTTCGACTGCTCTGAACCCCAGTCCTAGGCCAGACCCTGGGGACCCAGGCTCAGGCAGGGGGAGACGGGGCTGTGAGGCAGAATCCCAGGGGAGCGGCGAAAAGCGGAGCCCCCAGAGTCGCGCACACTGCGTGCAGACGCACACAATGCATGCAGAGGACAGAATGTTGACTCTGATGCTGTATTGCCCTGACGGGAAGAAACAAAATCTCTGGCGGTGCTGAGCCCCACTCCCGACCGCCCTGAACTTCAGTTCTAGGCCAATCCCTGGGGACCCAGGCTCAAGCAGAGGGAGACGGGGCTGTGAGGTGGAGTCCTGGGGGAGCTGCGAAAAGCGGAGCCCCCGGAGTCGCGCACACTGCGCACAGAGGACAGTCTGTTGACTCTGATCCTAGACTCCCCTAGTGGGAAGGAGAAAAAAAAGCTCCAGACTGAAGGAACGCGACGAGGAGCAGGAGCCCCTGCAGGACACCGGCCAGCCGGGCACCAGCAAGGAGCCGGGCGAAGGGGCCCCCAGGGGGGGGGGGTGCCCCTGAGCCTTCGACCGCTGAGCACAGGCAACGGAGCCAAGGCCAGGGGCTGCTTCCTGGGCGACGCCGACCCCGGCAACAGGCTGAAGCAGCGCAGGAGCCCGCAGAGAACAAAGGGATGCCACAGGCCAACCTGCTGAGCTCCCAGGACAAGGAGGAAGAAACCAAAGAAGTTCTCAATGTGAAGAAATCAAGTGAGAGCAAAAGATAGTAAAATTACTTAAGAAAGAATACAAAGATCATCTTGAAAAATCAAAGACTAAGTCAGAACTTAACTCACCAGCCAACATTGCAACATAAATGCGTTTTTTTAAAAAAAACACAGAATGTTGGAACAGCGGTGGCCAGGCCTAGAGTGGCCAGGCACAAGGCAGTGGCAGCCAGGCCTGGAGCAGCAATGGCCAGGACCCAGAGCAGCAGTAGCCAGAACCAGAGCATCAACAGCCAGCACTGGAGCAGCCAGACCTGGGGCAGTGGCAGCCAGGCCTGAGACGGAGGCGGCCAAGCCCAGGGTGGCCAGTCTAGGAACACCCAGACCCGGAGTGGCCGGGCCCAGAGAAGCCGGGCCCAGAGCAGCCGGGTTGGGAGCAGCCAGTCCCAGAACAGCAGTAGCCAAGCCCGGAGCATCCAGGCTGGGAACGGCCAGGCTCGGAGCAGCCGGGCCCAGAGCAGCCGGGCCCAGAGCAGCCGGGTCGGGTGCAGCCAGGCCCAGAGCAGCAGCTGCCAGGCTGGGAGCGGCCAGGCCCGGAGCAGCCGGGTCTTGTGCAGCCAGGCCCGGAGCAGCAGCTGTCAAGCTGGGAGCGTCCAGGCCCGGAGCAGCAGCTGCCAGGCTGGGAGCGGCCAGGCCTGAAGCAGCGGCTGCCAGGCTGGGAGCGGCCAGACCCGGAGCAGCCGGGTCTGGTGCGGCCAGGCCCGGAGCAGTGTTTGCCAGGCTGGGAGCGGCCAGGCCCGGAGAAGCGGCTGCCAGGCTGGGAGCGGCCAGGCCCGGAGCAGCCGGGTCTGGTGCGGCCAAACCCGGAGCAGCAGCTGCCAGGCTGGGAGCGGCCAGGCCCGGAGCAGCCGGGTCTGGTGTGGCCAAACCCGGAGCAGCAGCTGCCAGGCTGGGAGCGGCCGGGCCCAGAGCAGCTGGGCCCAGAGCAGCCGGGTCGGTGCGGCCAGGCCTGGAGCAGCAGCAGCCAAGTCCAGAGCAACTAGGTCGGGAGCAGCAGTGACCAGACCCGGAGCAGCTGGTTGTGGAACGAACCAGAGCAACAGAGGCCAGGCCCGGAGCAGCCAGGCCTGGAACAGCTCGCTCCTCACCTGCCCCTGCCCCACGGCTGCCTCTCAGACATGGCTGGAAATTTTTGCGGGAACTTGAGGGTCTGCTGAATCAAGTGATGAAGGCTTAGATCTGGATGTGTTGAGTTAGTATAGCGCTGGGGTGTTGATCTGTGAGTACCTTGGGTGGGGCCTGGATGAGGCTGGTTGACTTACTTGGAAATGTCTTTTGTGTGAAGTGTATCATTGGGCATGTGGAGGTATTATTGATATGAGTAAATGCTAAGTAACTGATTTACTATCTGAAAAGGGATTTACTATCGGGGAAAGGGAGGGAGGAAGAGACTGAACATAAACTGTGCACCTATGGATGAGGACAATGGAGGATGGGGAGGGGGCGGAGGGTGGGGTGGGAACCTGGTGGAGGGGGGAAGAAATGAGGAACCTTTGTAATAATATGAACAATAAAGATTGATTTAAAAAAAATATAAATAAATAAATAAATAAAAATAAACTTGAATTTCTGGTTTATCGCAATAACTTTGTGCAGTGACAGATGATTACTAGATATATTATGGTGATTACACTGTAAAGTATATAAATGTAGAATCACTATATTGCACACATGAATTATATTATTGTATGCGAACCATACTTTAATTTTTTTAAAGGAAATCACCACCAAAAAAAAAACAAAAAACAAACAAAAAAAAACCAAAAAAAAACAACAACACATATATTCTTCCTGTTAAGACCAAGTAAAGGTAAAATATAATATCAAAGAAAATAAAAGTAAACTAAGGCTTTGCTACTGACTCAGTGTGGTCAGCAAACCAGCAGCACCTGGAAATCCCCAAATCCACTGGAGCCTACTGAATTAGAATTTCTAACAAAACCCCCAGGTGATTCATATGCTGGTTAACATTTGAGAAGCCCTGGTTTCAGAGATGGTGAGTCATAGAAAGTCAGTAATGAAAACTTTAACCTTACTCAGAATTGAGTTTTTGGAGGTAAGAAGCAAGCCAAAAAATGCCTATCTGCTGAGAAAAGATGGGTATTTGGGAAGATAAGAAGAAATTGGGCACACAGGGAAAGAGCAAGTAGCCTGCATTCTTGAATGTTCTGTACCAAGATCCACCAGCCAGGGCCTATTTTCATTCTGCACCGCCCCCTGGTGGTCATTGCACATCATAGCAAGTGATCTAACTCCAGGTTGCTTAAACTCCTGAGGGGACACTTTGCATATTAGGCTTTTATATATAGAGATAATCCTTGGAGGCACAGAGTAGGGCAAACATCACCACTTTCATTGATTTGACATGTGTTTTGTGTGTGTGTGTGTGTGTGTGTGTGTGTTTATTTCAGAGAGGAAGGGAGAGAGAGAGAAACATCAGTGATGAAAAAGAACCATTGATTGGCTGCCTCCTGCACACCCCCTACTTGGAATTGAGCCTGCAACCTGAGCATATGCCCTTGGCCAGAATGGTACCTTTCAGTCTGCGGGTTGACAATATGTTCCACTGAGCCAAACCAGTCAAAATTAGGGCTGATTTGATATACAGATACACTGAGGTTTAAACTCCTGTCCTCAATTTTCATTGAGGTACACCAAATAAGTAGTTGTGTGAGAGTTCTTGCTGTATTTGCTTTAAATAGTTGATGACATTTGCCTTTAAGTCTCATGTAGGGGTTTTCTTTTAGATTCAATGCTAGAAACAGATCATCACCCCTGAAAAACTCAAATGCCTCTTAATGACTGAATCACCGTTCACATTTTTAACTTTTTCCTTGACTCCCAGGATGCTGTGAATGAGAAAGGGGCTCTGTAATAAGGCTGACACGCTATCACAGTGCCACATGGTGACTCAGAGTAACCACACAGGATGGTCTGATCACAAATCCCTAACAGGGCAGGCCATGCTGGGTAGTCATGTCCAAGGCTTATAGCTTCCTTAGCCAAAGCCTAAGTGAACCCTGCCCACTGTTTTTATGCATCTAGGAGAACATGCCTTTGCAATGTCAGAGTAATTTTCTTTTCTAGGGACCTCCATAGGCACTGGAGCACAAAATCACCAGAACATGCAATCAAAGATCCCCTCATTGTTATGTGGTTCCCTGCATACTATTTTGATGTGTTGTAAATGTTTATTATAACTATCCTCTACCCACCAGTGTAAAAGAATTATGTGTCTATCATTTCATATTTTATCCAGTCCCAGAGGTTACCTTACTTGATTTCTCCCACTTCCTTAATCTTCCACCAATGGATCTCATGTAACCCTCCTTATGTCTTCTCCTTTAATTCTAATATATAAAATAAACTGCAAAACTGTCCATCCCCAGAGCATTTTTTCAATCCATTGAGGTTTGGTTCAGGGCATGTCCTCAAAATTTTGGCTCAAATGAACTCTTATAAAAACATTTCTAAGAAAAAAGAAAGAAAAAACAACAACAAAAGAAACAAAATAAAATAAAATCTATATATTTAAAAGGCTAAGCAACCATCGCATCTGAAATGACCAGACAACTGAACAGGCTATGTAGGGTGACCAGGCCAGCAGGGGGGTTAGTGAAGGGTAACCAAATGACTGAGCAGCAGGCTGCGTGGGGTGACCAGGCCAGCAGGGGAGGCAGTTGGGGGCAACCAGACTGGCAACGGGGGCAGTAAGGGATGACCAGACCAGCAGAGGGAGGCAGTAAGGGGTGAGCAGTTAGGTAAGATTAGGCAGGCAGGCAGGTGAGCAGTTAGGAGCCAGTGGTACCGAATTGTGATTGAGCCTAAACTGGCAGTCGGACATCCCCCAAGGGGTCCCAGATTGGATAGGGTGTAGGCTGGGCTGAGGGGATGCCCCCCGTGCACGAATTTCATGCACCAGGCCTCTAGTAAAAACAGTAAAAAAAAAAATATGCAAAACATTTCTATAGGCTGTATGTTCTTTTGTGGACAGTGCTTAGAGTCAAACCAGAAGTCACCGCAACTGGTTCTTCTTGTTGGCATAATATTGTTATTTTCCTTGACTGTGAGCTCCTATTTCCATGTTACCATTTCATTGTATTTTTTTGTTCAATAATAAGCTGCTCCGAGTATTTTTGTGGAGTACAGATAAATGTAACATTTAGATAAATGTAACATTTAAATTGAGGAAATGAAGGCATCAATGAAAACTTACGTAAATTTACTGAGATATTAGCTGGCGGAGCTAGAACTAAAATTGTAGTTTCCTAAATTCTAGTTCATGTGATTTCCTCTGTTCCACATGAGCTGAATGTCAAGTTTTTTCCCCTTAACCATGGAACATATTATATTTGTTTTTAAAAGCATGGTAATCCTGCAGATGTCGCTGCCCATGTTGTTCGAATTGAAAATGTGCTTTAGCTTTTGAAGGCCACTGACTCTGCCTTTACTTGTTTTCAAAGCAAGTTTCTTCGCAAAAGGATACACCCAGTGTTGAGTGCCTGTAAAATGCCAGCAAATACGAAGAAAGATGAAGGTCCTATAGTTTTTGCTGCACTAAGTGTTTTGTTTTTTTTTTTTAATGCAGGACATCATTTTTTTTTTTTTTTCTGTCAGCCTTTTCCCAAATGGATAGCAAATATCTACCATGAATAAAAACATATAAAAGAGAAAAAATGAGCAAAGCACTTTGGTGGGCAGACAAATGAGTCATGCTTTAAAAAAAGACCAGCGTGAATCCTGTTTTGTTTTGTTTTGTTTTGTTTTGTTTTGTTTTGTTTTGTTTTGTGAATGTAGATCTTTCTCTTAGGTACTTACATGAGGATTTTAAAGTCTATTTTTTAAAAAAAAAAAATACCTAATTTAATTTATCCTGTGATGAAAATGCTTTTTATTGATCTTTCATAGAAATAAACTGGATGCTAATGGGAAACCTGTTTATTCCAGATGGAGTACAACAGTGGGTAGAGTGGCTAAATGCCATTTGCTATCAGGAGTGCCCTCTGCTGGCGATTGCCAGGAATTAAGAAAAAATATTCAATTGGCTTCAAAATTTGTTGGCCAAGTGAGGTTTTTAATGCATTGGTTTAAATACATATATATCTGAAGGGGGGAAATATATGAGATTTTATGTTAAGAATAAAAATAAGCAAATATAGCCGAGACCGGTTTGGCTCAGTGGATAGAGCGTCGGCCTGCGGACTGAAAGGTCCCGGGTTCGATTCCGGGCAAGGGCATGTACCTTGGTTGCGGGCACATCCCCAGTAGGGGGTGTGCAAGAGGCAGCTGATCTGTGATTCTCTCTCATCGGTTTCTACTCTCTATCCCTCTCTCTTCCTCTCTGTGAAAAATCAATAAAATATATATATATTTTTTAAATAAGCAAATATCACAGCTTCAGGCACAATATTACATGTCATAAAAAGAACACTATGGCTTCATTGTGACAAGATAGCAGTTTTCAGCAAGGATTGATGAGTGCTTATTCCGTGAGAGGCTCTGTGGCAGGCATTGGGGTCACAGAGGTGATGCTGATATGAGCCCACATCGGGAGGGGCACAGGACTTGGGATAAGAAAGCTACTCAGAAAGTAATTGCAATTGTTTGAGCAAGAAGGGACAAGAGACTCAACTAGAGCAGTGTGTCCAGAGGTGGAAAGAAGGGAAAGGATTTTGAAAAGTAGGAAGTAGAATTGATTAGACTAGGGCCATCGTCAGCAAACTACGGCTCGCAAGCCACATGCAGCTCTTTGGCCCCTCTTACACAAAATACCACGTGTGGGAGCGCATGTTCAGTGCAATTGAAACTTCGTGGCCCATGCGCAAAAGTTGGTTTTCGGCTCTCAAAAGAAATTTCAGTCATTATACGGTTGACTAATGAGTTTGCCAACCACTGGGGGTTGATTAAGAGTTAGAAGACTGGGTTAGGAGGTAAGCTGTCATAGTTTTAGCTTGGGTAACTGGATAGGAGGTGGTAAAATAAGTGAAGCAGAGACTATAGAAGGCCATGACAGTGCAGGGGGAGAAGGTAATGCATTCAGTTTGGGGCTTGTGGCACTGGCGGGGCTATAGGATGGCCCAGAAGAGGCATCTGGGAGGATGAATGAATGAATCTAAATCTTGGACAGGGGCCCCATTCACAGGTGCACTTTTAACTGCTATTGGTTACTGTCACGGACTCTTTCCAGTCCACTTTCTCTTCCATCACAATTCTCAAGTTAGATGGCTTTGGGGTGGGGTTAGGGTTGCGCGGGCGTAGGCATTTTTGTGATTCAGTCAAGGAAAAATTTAACTTGGAGTGTGTTTAGCTTGAGTTAAGTGGAGTATCTTCAGGTGTTTTCCAGCTGCTTCAGTGAAGTTATTGACTTCACCCAGCAGAGGAATGACTTCCAGGAACACTCCAGCCCACACTCTGTTGAAGTGGGGAGTCAGATGTATGGAAATACAAGCTAATTGTATTGTATCCTGCACCAGAAGTGTGAGGGGAGGTGAAGGAAAAACAAGGTTAAAAATGTGTGGGACCAGAGGTAACCTGGGGAAGATTCTTCAAATCTTCAGATATATTTAAACAATGATAGCATAGGATTTTGTTCTCATCAATAACTAGTCAGGAATTGCCATTTTTTCCAGTAAGCTGTGGTGTCTATTTCACCATTCCTTGAATCTGGGCTGGTCCTGTGATTTGCTTTGACTAACAGAATATGGTGAAATGATGCTGGGTAATTTCGAATCTTGCATCTAAGATGATACACAACTTCTTGCTTTTGTATACTTAGAATGTTCCTTCTTGAAATTCAGATGCCATGTTTTTTTGTTGTTGTTGTTGTTGTTTTTAATGTATTTTATCATTTTTTTTACAGAGAAGAAGAGAGAGGGATAGAGAGCTAGAAACATTGATGAGAGAGAAACATCAATCAGCTGTCTCCTGCACAACCCCCACTGGGGATATGCCCGCAATGAAGATACATGCCCTTGACTGGAATCGAACCCGGGACCCTTCAGTCTGCAGACCAACGCTAAACTGGTTTCGGCCAGATGCCATGTTTTTAGAATTCCATTTCAGGAGAATAGGCCAGGTGGAGGACCAAGCCACTTTGCTCACAGCCAGACACAAAGTGCCAGTCACACAGTGAGCCATTGTGGAGGCTCCAGACCAGCGCTCTGGGAAATGGACCACAGGTGAACACTACATTTAGGAGATGATCCACCAAACTAAGCCCAGGAAATCCAGAATCATGCAGTAACGAATGGCTATTGTTTTAACTTAGAAGTTCCGGAATATGTTTATTCAGCAATAGATAACCAAGCAACTGTTTTGTTTGGATTGAAAGAAAAACAAAATGAAGATAAAGGGGTTAAAAGGGAGATTCTTCTGGACAGATTTGACTATATTTATAGTGCTAAGAAGGAATGAGTAGCCAAAACCAGTTTGGCTCAGTGGATAGAGCATCGGTCTGTGGACTGAAAGGTCCCAGATTCGATTCTGGTCAAGGGCATGTACATTGGTTGCGGGCACATCCCCGGTGGGGGGTGTGCAGGAGGCAGCTGATCGATGTTTCTCTCTCATCTATGTTTCTAGCTCTCTATCCCTCTTCCTTCCTCTCTGTGAAAAATCAATAATATATATATATATATATATATATATATATATATATATATATATATATATATATTTTTTTTTTTTTTTTTTTTTTTTTTTTTAAAGAAGAAGGAATGAGTAAAGTGAATGAATGAATCTAAATCTTGGGCAGGGGCCCCATTCACAGGTGCACACTTTTAACTTCTATTGGTCACAAGACAGAAGAATGTCTTCAGAGTTAAAGATGCAGTAGAGAGGGGAGGTACTTCAGCAAGTCCTTGAATGAGATATTAATGAATTGGATTAAGGACACAAATTGAAGTACTGGCTTTGTATAGAAGGCAGTAACGTCAGTGTATAAGCATAGTGGAAATGAAATCAGGAAGGGTGTGTTGCTTAGTTTAGTCAATCATTTATTTTAAAGTAAAATATTTAAAATAACTTTAATCTGTGATCAAGCAATACATGTTTATTATTTCTTTACTTCATAAATTTAACCAGAATAAAGAAAATATAATTTGATTTCCTATTAAAAATAATGAAAACAGAAAGAAGGGAAGACAACATTCTACAAGTAGTAGAACTTGGTTTCACTGTTTAAAATTTCTCAAACTCTTGCCAGGCAGTATGGTTCAGTGGTTGAGCTTTGATCTATGAACCAGGTGGTCACTCAATTCTTGGTCAGGATACATGCCCGGGATACTGGCTCGATTCCCAGTAGGGGTCATGCAAGAGGCAGCCGATCAATGATTCCCTCTCAACACTGATTTTTCTTTCTTTCTCTCCCTATCCCTTCTTCTCTGAAATCAATAAGAATGTGTTTTAAAAAATTTCTCAAACTATTAATTTGACTTCTATAGAACAATTGTAGAATATGTTAGATAAGTCATTCTTTTAGGGCAGTTTGCAACAGTTTATTTAACAAAGGAAAAACCTCAGTATCTGTTAATAAAAAATGCAGAAAGCACTTGAATTGTGGAAGGATAAAAAGAAAATATGCCGAAACCAGTTTGGCTCAGTGGATAGAGCATCTGCCTGCGGACTCAAGGGTCCTAGGTTCAATTCCGGTCAAGGGCATGTACATTGGTTGCAGGAGGCAGCTGGTTGATGTTTCTCTCTCATCGATGTTTCTAGCTCTCTATCCCCCTCCCTTCCTCTCTGTAAAAAAATCAATAAAATATATATTTAAAAAAAAAGAAAATATTCACTTTATCCCTTTTATCAAAACCATTTTTTTTCTTTAAAATTTGGTTGAATTACTTTGAATTATTAAAATATTGGAAATATTTTAATAACCTTTTCTTATTTGCTTTCTGAAAAAAACAGCTGTATATTTTATTGTATGACCATTTAAACAATGTTTACATTACATACATTAACATTTAAAAATAGTTATTCCCTACCCTCATAAAATCCAGTATACTACAAAAGATGGAAAGAACAGTTTGATATCTGAAACATACCTCACAATATTTAAATCCAGTGTGGCATACAAGTAACAGAAGTATCTCATTCATTCCATAGTTTCCAAATTATGGGAAACCATGTATTAAGCAAAGATCCCTACAACAAGTAATCGGTCATCAATACTATTTTGACAATATATATATAGCAATTTGTCTTTGATCCATGAAATCTGTTTTGCAGCATCTTTTCCAATCAGCATCTTTGCTGATTGTAAAGGGTATTTCTTATAAATTTGGACAAGTCCCATAGTGGCTTCTTTGCACACTCTCTACCATTTGTCTAAAGTTCTCTCACAAATTTAAGTAAGTGATCATTAACCAGAAAGAGAGCTGGGAACCAGAAAATGAGACGAAGAGCACATTACCAGATGGAGCTATTTTATTTCCAAACATGAGTCAAAACAGACATACACTTTCCTACCTCCATATGGATTTTCATCCTATAAAATAGATGTGCTGCTAAAATCCTTCATAAAATTTTCCTTTCCCCTTTGCAATGGGAAATAAGCAAAAAGTCAAAGGTTAGAAGATCATGCATAAAATAGTTTATCCACCAAGATAATTATATAATAGTCTTAAATTCTTCACAAAATCAATGATAAAACATGAAGACTAATTTATACTTCGCTATATTTTGCTACACTTCAAGACTTTTTTCTTCATATATTTATGTTCATATTTCACAAACAACAATATTACAAAAAGGTTAGCAACTTTTTCATAAAATAGGAAAACAAAACAAACCCATAGCATTGAAAAAAACATATCAACCTGCAAGCATAAACTTAAAAACAAAACAAAACAAAAAAAAACCCTAAAAGAAAATGAACTCACCCCAATCCCAAATACCTTCAACATAAAGTCTGTAGGCTCCCAGAGTTCTTAGCACTCACATTTTTGGTTGCTTTATAGCCTCTCTTTGTCTAGTGGTTTTGTGTATCCTGATTCACAACTGTGATGATTACAAGGAGAATTTCGAGGACTGAGGCGAGACACAGTGCAAGTCATTAGACAAATCACACATAAAAAAGCTTTCATGAAACTCAAGTATTTCATCAGAAACAGTGCTTGACCCCTTTTTCTTTCACTCCCTTTCCATCTGAGAGATCCCTTGAGAAACCTGGAATCATCTGCTGTCTACAATTACTACCAGATTTGGCTTATAATCCTAGGGGGAGGAGATGCTGTTTTAAGGAAGTCTGTGCATATATTATATGTTCTTTGCTTTATTAGAGGTAGATAACCTCAAAGGTTGTAAAAACAGCAACAACAACAACACATAATAGTAAACAAGGAGGGTGGCTGTAAGAGAGTAAAAACTAAAATCCTGATTTTTAAGAAAAAATAGCTGTGATGAAGCATGTGTCTGTGTATATGGAATAAATGACCTACAAAAAAAAACACCATAGAAGAAGTCAATACACACAGTTTGTCAGCCTTACAAAAGTGGTTGGAATTTATAGTTTGAAGAAACCTCATAGATCAAGTAATCAATTCTCTGATTTTACAGGAAAAGAGAAAAGAGGCCCGAAGGTGACTGAGTGACTTGCCTGAGTACATTAGCACACTAATTGGTATGACGATTTTTATACACACACTGTTGCATTTACTTCTGTTTTGTACAACAGATAAAAAACTATGCAAATTTTTATTCGTTATTTCATTGCCAGAAGTGGGAAATGCCCATCTTTCAAATGAGTAAAAGGTTCTACTTCTTCCCACCCGGTAAATCTATTAAATTGTATCATTACTTGGCTGGACTGCTACTCTCCCAAGTCCCCAAAAGAGGCAGGGACTGGGGGAGACACACGCATGGCAGGAAAGAGAGCAGAGGTACTCAACTCACACCCGAATTGGAGCTCCCTGTGATGCCAAGATGTTCCCCCTGGCAGTGAAGGCTTTACATCAAGTTGAACTCGGGCTATTAAAACTTCCAGACCTGATGGAAGGAGATGAGAGAGTAGGCACCAGGTGCCAATGTCTGCCCTTCACCCAGAAGAATAGGAGATAGTGTTCCTTTGACCATTGAGAGCAGAAATGAGCAGTGTGTGTCTTGCCTAAGCTATAAGCTATCAATTTAGATGACTTTACTAATCTCTAATTACCTTAATTTGTATATGCATGAGAACATCAAAATACTTAGGCCTAATGAGTAGTAGTATTAATAGCTATTTTACCTTTTATATCCAAATTAACATGTGGATATAATTCTCAGGTAGTTTTTTAAAAAATATTATTTTTAATACCCACTACCAACTTTATTCTGAAAAATCTTGAATCTAGCTACATATATGAACATTAAATAACTTAAAAAAATAAACAATACATTATATTTATATATACACCAAAATAGCCCCATTTTAAAGCTATGAGAGTGAAGACTGAGTTTTCAAGAATAAACTAGACCAGTAGTCGGCAAACCACTGCGCTTGAGCCACATGTGGCTCTTTGGCCTCTTGAGTATGGCTCTTCTACAAAATACCATGGCCTGGGCGAGTCTATTTTGAAGAAGTGGCGTTAGAACACTCAAGGGGCCAAAGAGCCGCATGTGGCTCTTGAGCCGCGGTTTGCTGATCACTGAACTAGACCCTCCCCGACGTTTTTTCCTAAATGTAACTAATATTAAACCTATCCTTTTTTCTGACTATGCCAAATATATATGCACTACTCTTCATAATTTATGTCAGAAGTATTCATTATGAAAACAATAGGTCGGTTTATTTGTTTTTACTTGTTCTACAATGAGAAATTTATTCCAAATTTAAATAAATTTGGTCCCAAAAGTTTCCTCCCCCCAGGAGATGGCATAACAACAACAACAAATCAACAATGTATAAACATCTAATGCGTGCAGCCTTATATTTTCTAATAATAGTGGTAGAAAGTAACATTCAAGTATCATCATAATCCAACTGGACTTTATAGATAGCTATCTCATAAAATTAACACTCTAAAGGAAGAACGTCATTTGAGAAACCTGTCCTTGCTAGAGCGCTTTTGCCGAAATTCCCATAGCAAACAAAACCATCCATCCACAAAGGACAGAGGGCACTGGGTACCCAGCGCTGACCTTCAAGTACGCGCATTTAACAGTGCTCTGAACTCTAAGTAAACGCTAGCACACTGAAGAAGAGCCCACGCTTTCCTAACTCATTAAAGGTTCCTGTATCCTCCAGAGGTGGACCTGTTCCTTCTAAAAAAGAACTTCTTGATGAAGGCAGGACCCACAGCTATTTCTAGCTCCTAGTCCTGCTCTCTGCAGCAATGGGTATCCACAGCAGTTTGGCTAAAACAAGAACAGAGAGACTGGCCCACCTGGAGAACCAGATGTAGATGCCTAGTTAGTCAAACGCATTTTTTAAAAATTACATTAACATAAAGCAGGGAGTAGAGATTCCATAATTCACAGGGAACAGGGCGAAACGAGTCGACGCGAAAGTACACGCCTTTCCAAAGCAGGGGGTCAAGAAGGGCACAAGCATTCCAGAAGCTCTCCTCTTTCACAGGTTTTGATCCAGCCACCTGAGGTAGCTATTCCTAGTCCGGATGCCCACGGAGAAGTTGGTGGGCCAGCTGGTGAAAATCATGCACCCGTGGAAGCCGTCCTCGAAGTGGTCGAGGGTCACCTCCACGCCCGCGCGCTCCAAGCGCTTTGCGTACATGATCCCGTCGTCTCTGAGCACGTCGTGCTCGCAGGTGAGAATATAGGTCTTGGGGAGGTTCCGCAGGACCTCCTGGTCGGCGATGAGTGGGGCAGCACGGGCATCCAGCAGCTGAGGGATCTCCTGCACGATCCTGGCGTTGCCGGTGGCCTGCACAACAGGCTGGTAGTTCTTGGTGATGGACTCGGGCAAGAGGGACTTCCAGTCTAGACGGGCCCTGAGGGCAGCAGCCTCTTCCACATCAAGCGAGGTGTGGTTGTTCACGATCATGGCCTGGATAAAGTCATGGTTGCCTTTGAAGTAGTCCAGCCAGTACTTCACCATGACGTAACGGGGCAGGATCGGGGTGTTCACATTTTGCTGATAGGAGGGTGTGTTAAAATCCAAAGGTTGGAGGACTGGATAAATTAAAGCTTGCACTTTGAGCTTGTTTTTCAAGTTGGCATCTTGACTAAACTGGAGGAGAGAAGAAGCAAACATATTACTTTATTTTGCATGCTTCCTTCTACAGAAACCACACCATAAAAAGGTGTTATTTGGGCCCTGCCAGCATAGCTCAGTGGTTGAGCATCAACCTATGTATGTACCAGGAGTTCACGATTCGATTCCTGGTCAGGACACATGGCCAGGTTGAAGGCTCGATCCCCAGTGGGAGGTGTGTGCAGGAGGCAGCTGATTGATGATTCTATTTCATCACTGATGTTTCTATCTCTCTCTCCCTCTCCCTTCCTCTCTGATATAAATTATATATATATATACTAGAGGCCCAGGGCATGAAACTCATGCCTGGGGGTAAGGGGTCCACTCAGCCCAGCCTGCACGCTCTCCAATCTGGGACCCCTCGGGGGAAGTCTGACTGTTGGCTTAGGGGGCAGTCGGACATCCCTCTCACAATCTGGGACCACTGGCTCCTAACTGCTTACCTGCCTGCCTGCCTGCCTGATCACCCCTAACTGCCACCCCCTGATGGCCTAGTCACCCCTAACTGCCCCCCCCCTCCTGCTGGCCTGGTCACCCATTACAGCCCCTCCCCCCAGGCCTAGTCACCCCCAACTGCCCCTCCCACCATCCTGGTCACCAAAACTACCCCCCTGATGTCCTGGTTACCCCTAACTGACCCCCTCTGCCAGCCTAGTCGCCCCTCGCTGCCCCTCTCTGCTGGTCTGGTTGTTCCTTTGCCCCCACCCCCTCCAGCCTGGTTGCCCCCACTTGCCCCTCTGCAGACCTAGTCTCCCCACACAGCCTGCTGCTCAGTCATTTGGTCGCCCCTCACTAACCCTCTGCCGGCCTGGTCACCCCACCTGCTGGCCTGTTTGGTCGTCCATTCCTTCGGTTTTGATGGTCGCTTAGGCTTTTATTATTATAGATACGTATAAAATGTGTTACTTTGGCCGAGACCTGTTTGGCTCAATGGATAGAGCGTCGGCTTGGGGACTGAAGGGACCCGGGTTCGATTCCGGTCAAGGGCATGTACCTTGGTTGCGGGCATATCCCCAGTAGGGGGTGTGCAAGAGGCAGCTGATCGATGACTGTCTCTCATCGATGTTTCTAGCTTTCAATCTCTCTCCCTTCCTCTCTGTACAAAATCAATAAAATATATTTAAAAAAAAAAAATGTGTTACTTTGAATCAGCCAAAAGGATACAGTTGTTAAATTTCTAGCAAGCATGGTATTAATGTAGTTAAAAAAAAAAAAAAAAATCACCAGCCCCCACTACCACCTGATCAAGCTGCTGGACACTGAGCAGCAAAGGCATGACGTTTGCAACTCATAATTTTGAATGAAAACTGCAAAGGTACATGATCTCTTACATTTTTAAACCCTCATTAACATGTTGCCGGAAGCCAATTCCAACATGTCATAATTATCAAAAGATTGACAGGACTTGGGGACTCAACAAGGGCTGAGTCACATATGTTATTATTGCCTGCTGGAATGGCTAAAGGCATTTCCCCAAACCTGAAAAGGATGGTTGTTTACTTCCAGACAGCTCAGGGCATCTTAATCTACATGCTATTGCCACCTGTTGGCCAAACACCTGAACAGCCGAAGGCAATTCCCCATTCTGACAATGGATTCTGTACAAAACCTTACCCCCCTTTGAAGTGTATATCTCCACCTTGCCTTAGGACAAATTGTGTTAATAAAAAACAAGAGGTCCTGAGACAAGGAGAACTTGGTTTCTTCAGCCAAGCTCCTCTGCCTCCCCCAATATGCCTTTCAAAATTAAATTTCATCTCTAGATTCCTATTTAATCTATGCACAGCCCTTCTCCAGATTGCTAGATGCCAGATCAAGACCACAGCATTAACATGTTACTTGTATCTATCCTCTGGCACTCAGCTCATCCTTACTGGGTATTGTGGATGGATAATGTGTGAACCTTGTTTAGTTTTGTTTTCCCTGCAAGGCCCAAAAAGCAATGGCTTCTTAGGGAGAAGAGACAAGTCTGACCCTTCCAAAGGCGAAAGGCAGAAAATGAACAGATGACAGGAATCCAGTGTTTTCACAGGGCCTCCGTCTGTCTCCTCACTGAGCACTCAGCCGTCATGCTGGGGAGAGTGAGATTTTACATGGTGCTGGCCATGTACTCTCCACTCTGCTTAATGAGCACGTGCCCCAGAGTGAGGTCAAAATGGGAGGGGAAGGAGCCCCTCACCTCAGCAAATCTCAGTTCCCCCATTCCTCCCCCAAATGAGAATGCATTGCCTCATGTTGTGATTCTAGTGTCTCAAATGACTGATTTTTCAGGCAACACCTAAAAGACAGCGCATTAGCTCACTGTGGGCAACTCATCAATCTTCCAGGCAACTTTAGGACAGTGGACATGTTTGTGTTTCCCATCTAGGCCTACAGCTGGAGTTAGTTCAGACTGCGTGGAGTTAGTTCAGGCCGTGTTTCACACCGGCCTTTAAAATCCCATCCCCGGGGAAGATGGAACTGCTCTGGGAAAGTGAGAGGAATAGATCAGAAAATAGTGCCATGAATACGTGCCCAGAATTGTATAAGGACATTTTCTAAGTCCTGGCAATAGCCCCGCAATCAGACAATATAATTCTCATGTTCCCGAGGCTCAGAGAGGTTAAAGGACTTGCCTAGAGCCCCACAGCTCCCAAAGGGAGCCTGGATACCCTCCCAGTTCTGTCTGGTTTGAAAGCCTCCCAGTGCACCAGGCCTTCTGACAACATTTGGACTCACGGATAGCAAACCTGCCAATGCCAAGGGGAGAAGCCAGTTTTTTAATTACAGCAAAGGGGAGGAAATCAAGGTATCCCACAAATGAAAAGGCAGAGGCTACTTGAAAATAGCCCCCAAATTTGGAGGTGAGAAGACAGAGATGCCATTTGTAAGCTATTTGATACGGTTAAACAAAAGCCTTTGCAGCCAAAAACTTCTCTGGAAGAGAAGGTTTACAAAGTCATGAGCTAGCGGAGAAAGGCCCACATCCTGGACACACAGTCTGAACTCCAGCTGCAGGCCTAGGTGGGAAACACAAAGGTGTCCGCTGTCCTGGAGCTGCCAGGGGTCTTTTTTCCTTTTATTTCAGAGAGGAAGGGAGAGAGAGAAACATCAATGACGAGAGGGAATCACTGATCGGCTTCCTCCTGCACGCCCCACCCTGGGCGAGCCTCAACCAGGAACCGAACCGCGACCTCCTGGTTCATAGGTTGGTGCTCAACTACTGAGCCACACCAGCCGGGCTGACAGGGCTCTTTTATGCAATGGGTTCCAGGAAGAAAACATACGTTGCTTGAAAGAATTTACACTGGACATAGATGGAGGGCAGGGAAGGGGAAGCAGGGGGGAAGTTCTAGGATAGGTGATCGTGCCTCAGGAAGAAATAGTTCCTGCTCCGGTACCGTGGTGGTCCCCAATCTGGAGAGTTCACGCATAGGCAGAGTGCAGTCGTGCCTGGTGATCGGCTGTTTATTATATCTTAAATCACCACCTGGAAGCTGATTCAATGTCTCAGCATCCGTTCAGGAATGTGAGCAGTCTTCTGCTGGACTGGGCCTGAGGCTCTGTACCAGATCCCCTCTTACTTCTTCCTCCCGCCCTCCAGCCTGCTGTCATTTAATGCAGGATGGCTCAGAATCTGTCTCTTGTCAAATCCCTACTAGGAAGAAAATGCACTTATCGTTGAGTTTATACAGCTGCCCCAGATTTTGTTTTCAGAGAATTTAACCAGGTAAAGCTCAAATCTATTTCTACATTTAAAGTGGCAGAGCGGCCGGGACTGGTTTGGCTCAATGGATAAAGTGTCGGCTTGGGGACTGAAGGGTCCCGGGTTCAATTCCGGTCAAGGGCATGTACCTTGGTTGCGGGCATATCCCCAGTAGGGGGTGTGCAAGAGGCAGCTGATCAATGACTCTCTCTCATCGATGTTTCTAACTGTCTCTCTCCCTTCCTCTCTGAATGAAAATCAATAAAGTGGCAGAGCCATTTAATATTTTCTTTGATATTAAAAAAAAATTTGGGAGACACTTTTTAATTGGCTCTAAGTTGTAAGGAAACAATCTCATCAATTGGAATTTAAGGAAAAACATTTTTAAGTTTTTAAAAATATATTTTTATTGATTTCTGACAGGAAGGGGAATAGAGATAGAAACATTAATGATGAGAGAGAATCAATGATTGGTTGCCTCCTGCACTCCCCACAATGGGGATCCAGCCTGCAACCAGGGCCTGTGCCCTGTCTGGGAATTGAACCATGACCTCCTGGTTCATAGTAGTAGATTAACACTCAACCACTGACCCATGCTGGCTGTACAGAATTTAAGAAAAAAATTTAAAATTTTCTACCTTTAAAAGTCCAACATGGAAAAGAAGCAGGAGATCCTTAATTTCCATGCATCTGCTGAGGAGCAAGGGGGGGGGGGGGGGGGGAAGAGAGCCTCTAAAATTGGCTTCTTGTCGTATTGACTGTACTCAGGGCCTGCACACGGACTCAGAGATGACATGTCTCTCAGTGACCGCTCTTACTTCAGAAAGCCCTCTGACCTGGGCATGTGCCCTGACCAGGAATCCAACTAGTCACCTCCTGGTGCATGGGTTGATGCTCAACCACTGGGCCACACAATGGCCAAGCTGCACTTCAATATTTTAACAAAAATGTCATGAACACATAATGATGTGATAAAAAAAATTATCAAAAAAAATAGTATTGGCAATAGAAAATGAAAATCAATATCTGATTTAATGAGGTACCTCCGAGTGAAAAGACAGCAGAGAGTTAATACTCATTTTTATAAAAGTAAAAATAAGAAAGAAAACCCTGAGCTCTCCAGGTCCAGCCCTCTGAGTAACCTGGTCACACAGTAGTCAGCACACCTGGCTGAGCCTCTGCCATGTGTAATGGGGGGTGTTAGTCTTTTGGATGTTACTATGCACCCTCCTCCTGCCATCATCTCAGAGCAGTCTGTTACCTGTTGGCCCAGGGCAGCGGCCAAATTCCCACCAGCGCTGTCGCCAGAAACGCCAATTCTGCCTGGGTCCACCGAGTACTTCTGTAAGACCTCCGGCTGCATGAAGTACTTCGTGGCACGTACAACATCGTGAACTTGCTCAGGAAAATAAACCTTTGGAACGAGCCTGTATCTGTGAAGACAAAAGTTGTATTCATTTAAGGACATCACTGAGTCTTTAAGGCCATTTGAAGTTCAAGGAGACACTGGTTCTTTTAATGCCAGAAATAAATAGGTAAGGAATTGAACATAAAAATAAACCATTCATTTTCTTGCAAATCAAACACTTAGTTTTAAAATGTAATGATTTTATGTTATCAATAATCCTCCTCCTCCTCCTCCTCCTCCTCCTCCTCCTCCTCCTCCTTTTGTGTTTTTTTAATACCAACCAGCAAACCCAAACACCACCACTATCAATGCAGAAACAAAACTTCAAAGTAAAAGGCAGCTGCCTATTATTCAGCTATGGATAGAACCACAGTGGATTTGGGATTTTATTCTGGAAGTCAGCATCCCATTCACCACACCTCTGGTTTAAAAGGTGACTCAGCAGCATTAACCACTTCACCGGTCGTGTTTAATGAGTCCATATGGGAACCTTCATGATACGCTTGTTAAATGTAGTAAAACCGTACTCCTCTGAAGAGGTTGTACCAGTCTGACATTACAAGCAGCACATTCACACTCTGGAAGGCTTAAACTAAAGTGCCAGCTGTCAGCCAGCTAAAAGGAAGCCAAACTGCCAGCCGGCCAGGGCAGGTCCTCTGAGACACCTCTGGGCTTCTCCTACTGCCCCTCTTTGCAAGATCAGAGTACCTTTCCATTTCTACTCTGTGCATTCATATTGCTTTAAGAGTCTTCCAAAACCCTGTTTTTGTCAAATGCCCCATGCCACCTTACAAATCCTTATTTGGTAGTCTCATTTGGAGAATCCTCTCAGTCTCCACCCTCCTGCCTGGCTCCTTAATTCTCACTCATCCTTTAATCCTTACTTTAGAGTTTGGCCGCCTCTGGGCAGCCTTCCTTGACTAGTATTAACTCCTCTTGCTTCTGGGGCCGAGCTGGCTACTATTCCTTGATGCTTCTATGTGCTGGGGTATATTACTGTTATTGTCTCATCCTGAAATGATTTCTTTATGTATTCCTCTAAAGAGTGTGTTCTCTGATACCAGGGACTGTGTTTTGTTCATCATTGTGTCTCCTGTATCTATCAATGTGCTAGGCCAGTGGTCAGCAAACTCTTTAGTCAACAGAGCCAATTATCAACAGTACTACGATTGAAATTCCTTTTGAGAGTCAAGTTTTTTAAACTTAAACTTCTTCAAAATAGACTCGCCCAGGCCGTGGTATTTTGTGGAAGAGCCACACTCAAGGGGCCAAAGAGCCGCATGTGGCTCGCAAGCCGCAGTTTGCCGACCACAGTACTAGGCACATAATCATCCATCCAGTAAATCATTTGTAAGTATTAATATGCCTTCATTTTGCAAATAGAAACACTGAGGCACAGACAAGTTATGAATTTGTGAGTAAGTCTAACACATCAAAACAAGGTAGACTAGAAACCACTTAATTAAAATTGTATACTTTATTATATGCATATATGCATAGCCCATGGACACAGACAACAGTGTGATGAAGGCACAGGATGAGTGGGTGTAGGGAGGAGGAGGTCAATGGGAAAAAACAACAACAACAAAAAGGGGACATCTGTGATACTTTCAACAATAAAGATACATTTTTAAAAAATCTAATAGTTAAGAACTCAGATCTTTTGATTTCCCTTTCAAATTAGCATTCTTATTTTCAGAAACTAATTTTTCCTAAGCTACTCTATATAAGCCCATTTATTTCCCCATATACTGGTAAAATCCAACTATTTAACTAAATATCCTCACATTCAGTGTAGATAGTCAAATGGACAAATATTTGTGAAATAGTTTGACAAATAGAAATGTAGATTTGGTCATTCAGGAATAACTACATTAAACAACTCTAAGTGCAATAAGAAATTCCCTTGGTGATTGCCTTATTTATAACACATAAATTAGGTTTTCTGATTTATTTCTTACTGTCTATATCTGTAGTGATTAAGTAATATCCAAAATGTTTTGTTCTGTTTTTTCTCTAGTTGATTTTCATTAGTCTTAAAGCTACTGCTATAGCAAGCATTCCATTGATAATAACTGGTTAAAGAAATATAATGACATCATTTTGTCCACTAGGTGGAGACATCTCACATGATTCTGGGAAGCGGTCTCAATTTTAACTCCAGTATTATAGCTGAATTCTTAATTATTTCAGTGAAATAAACACAAATGCACTTTATTACTCAAGTTGTGAAAATAAAGGCTATTTGGTCTCAGTAAGATTCCATATATCATGATAAACTATTTTCCTGGTGACCCAAGAAGTCAGAACATATCCTACTAACACACTCACATGAATTCAATTTTCAGATGTTTCACAAAAAGTCCTAGTGATTTTGAATAAAGAGAAAATGGGTTAGCCTCGTGGTCAGCAAACTGCAGCTCTCGAGCCACATGCGGCTCTTTGGCCCCTTGAGTGTGGCTCTTCCACAAAATACCACAGCCTGGGCGAGTCTATCTTGAAGTGGCGTTAGAAGAAGTTTAAAAAATTTGGCTCTCAAAAGAAATTTCAATCGTTGTACTGTTGATATTTGGCTCTGTTGACTAATGAGTTTGCCGACCACTGGGTTAGCCTTAAAAAAAAAAAAAATGCTATTATCTCAAATCTTATCAGCCAGTTAGCAACTGGTTCAGGTTAAACATGCTTGGATAGGTTATGATAAAGTCTTCCTAGCACCCATAAAAACCTATTTCCCCACCCTTCCCTTTACCTTTGTTCAAGCTGGAAGCATTCTCTAATTTTATTCAACAAGAAGGGACACTATTTGCACAGACTGGGGACTACAGTGAAACTAGATATTGCTGAGGTCACCTTGTGTAAGATGAGCCTTCAAAGGAACTTGAAATGGACCAGAGGAGCATAACAAAAGTTCTCTTGTATCCAGACACAGGAAACTGAGAACCAGGAGGACATTTATGAGCGGTGTGGCCAAAGAAAGCATGTGTAAATATATTTATTGCCTGTTTTGGTTCAAATCTATGTCCCTACAAAGTACTGAGAGGATTCTGCCCTTTATTTATTTATTTATTTTTTTATTTTAATTATAGATCTTGACTAAAAGCTTGATGAATTCTAGCAATAAGAGTCTCAATTTCCCCAACTCACTGCTGGGATGGATGACTCTGCAATGCCAGCGTTTGCCTATCTACTACTGTGCACGCCTCCCACCAGAACAAACCTTACTGTATATATACTCAGGGATGTGGTTTAATCAAGTTAATAAATGTATACACTCTATACGAGTCATGTTGTTCCTGATAGGCAAGCACCTCACCAAGTGCTGTGTGGGCGTGTTTCACTCAAATCTCAGAGCAAACCTGTGGGGTGAAGGATGAACATGGGAGGCTCAAGGAGGAAGGGTCACTTGTCTACAACAGCTAGTAGGTGGCCAAGCTGTGATCTGAATGCACAGATTTCAAAACCCATGTGTGTCGTATTCCCCCTTTTAAAATGTATTCTCTTCAACACTCACAGGCTTTTACTTATGTGCGTGTGTGCTCTCGTTACCTTACCAAAGCAGTAAGTTCTCAGAAGTGTAGATTTCTGCCGGTCTGGCATGGCTCAGTGGTTAATTAAATGTTGACCTATGAACCAGGAAGTCATGGTTTGATTCCCAGTCAGGGCCCTGGTTGCAGGCTAGATCCCCAGTGTGGGGCATGCAGGAGGCAATGATCAATGATTCTCTCTCATCATTGATATTTCTCTCTCTTCTCCTCCTCTCTGAAATCAATTTACATATATATATATATATATATATATATATATATATATATATGTGTGTGTGTGTGTGTGTGTGTGTGTGTGTGTGTGTGTGTGTGTAAATTGATGTCATTTATTTATATATAAAGTGTAGATTTCTGACATCCTAGAACATCTCTCATGATTTCAATGGATTTGCAATATTCTCAAAATAAACCACCAAGCACAGTGTCGGGGCACATGATACATCTTGTGGATGAAAAGGGATGTTATAATAAACTAGAGGCCTAGTGCGCAAAATTCCTACACTGGTAGGGTCCCTAGCAGCTGTCGGCCACCACCGTCACCCACCGGCGAGGGCCTCATTCCCTTCCCCCAGCCAGCCCTGTCCCCTGGTCGAACTCCCCGGATGAAGTCCAGGTCAAGGGGACAATTTGCACAGTATGCTTTTATTATATAGGATCATAAATCCCTAACTGGGCAAGTCATGGAGTAGTGATGCCCCAGGCATAGAACTTCTTTAGTTTTTAAGCCTGCCCAGCCCATTGTTCCCGTGCACTTAGGTTAACTCACCTTTGAGAGGCCAGAGAGGAGCCCTGGAAGGTGTAACCACCCTCAAAACAGCACATAATCTTGTTAACTGACCTGTAATCTAACCAGGCCTTGCTTTCTCCCTCCTTCCAGCCCTCTTCCTTATCTTTCCTCCTTAATTCCAAATGCATAAAAGGAACCTGACACTCTGGAGCATCGGACATCTTGCTTCCTGGCAACTGCCATCAGTTTTGGCTCCAATCAACGCTTGTAAAAACTCTCCGCAGGTTTGGATGTTTCTTGTGTTGACAGTCTTTAGTAACATACTTTTCTCTCCTCCCAATACAATTTTAAAGATTTACTTCTTTTCCGTATAACACCCTCTGTGGTGAGAAAAGTAAGAAGCCATATGGCTGTAACGACATAAAAACAGAGAGTGTTCCTCACCCACCTACCCGTCTGGGACATCGCCAAGGACTCCGCTTCCTGTGTTCCCTGCATAGCTCAGTTTCAAACTCCGCATGCACTGCGGGGTAACCCGGGGGACTTTACAAAAACACTGAGCCCCTCTACAAAACATTCCAATTCGTCTGCTCTGGTGCGGAGCCCAGCATATATCTATATTTGAAGAAAAAGTCCCCCAGGCAAGTCTAATGTGCAGCCAAGGTTCCGAGTCCAGCCACATGGAGACTCTTCTCTGAGCCGGGTCCCAGTACATTGATCCCTCTCTCCATCCCCGATGCCCACCACACCCACCCAGCAATGCATCATCCAACGTTCCGATCCTTTAAGTCTCATTTCAAGGAAGCCCTACAAGTCTCCCCGAGGACAGGTCTTAACGCAGGCTTCTCTGGAAGCAGATGGAAAGTCAAGATGACAGCCGAAACACCGGTTTGGCTCAGTGGATAGAGCGTGGGTCTGCGGATGGTCCCAGGAGGGGGTGTGCAGGAGGCAGCTGGTTGATATTTCTCTCTCATCGATGTTTCTAGCTCTCTATCCTTCTCCCTTCCTCGCTGTAAAAAGTCAAATATATATATATATATATATATATATATATATATATATATATATATATATATATAAAGTTTTAATAGAGGAAGAGAGAGGGATAGAGAGTTAGAAACATTGATGAAAGAGAATCATCGATCAGCTGCCTCCTGCACACCTCCCACTGGGGATGTGCCTGCAACCAAGGTACAATATATGCCCTTGACCGGAATCGAACCTGAGACCTCTCAGTCCGCAGGCCGATGCTCTATCCACTGAGCCAAACCGGTTTCGGCAGCACCACTTTATTAAGGGGCAGGGAGAGGGGCGAGTGCTCAGAACGCCTGACAAGTTGCTCCTTACGTCAAAGGCTGGTTACGGCACACAAGCCCCGGAGTTCCCGCAGTGGAAGGGAGATGTAAGCGGCTACAAGCCTGCGGAGGCTGAAGCCCTGAATGTCACCATTGTCCTAGTGACACTGTGGCGCATTCTCCCTCCAATCGCCCAGCCTGGAAACACTGTGTACAGCCTTCCACTGCAGACAAGGACGCCCAGTGCTCTCCATGGGCAGCCAGTTAGGTGAAAGGTACCCGTGACATTCGAGAATGAAATCATACACCTAGGAGATCCGGCAGGAGTGAGATTAAATCTCATTCCTTTTTTCTTCTTTTTCCCCCTCCTTTTCATATCCCCCAAGAGGAGCTCTACGGATTCATCTTGAGAATACAGAAAGATTACTATTCACCTGAACAGTGTGGCTCAGTGGTTGAGCTATAAACCTGGCAGTCAGGGTTCGATTCCCGGTCAGGGCAGATGCCTGGGTTTCAGGCTCCATCCCCAGTAGGAGGGTGTGTTGGAGGCAGCCTATCGATAATTCTCTCATCATTAATTTTGAGAAAATGTTTCTATCTCTCCTTCTCCCACTCTCTTTGAAATCAATTTAAAAAAATATTTTTTAAAGAGCTTACTATTCTCATTCATAGAGAAGGTATCTTCAACAGATCAATAATTGCATCCGTATTATGCTCTCCGTGAGAAAACTCTCCAGAGAAAGTCCATTCCCCTAACAGGGAGAAGCTTCCTTTTCATTAAAAGAACCTACACTAAAACTGCAAATGTGGAAGCACTGGGAATACTGGATCATTTATATTTTCATTCTGAAAATGTGGTTTGTGCGTCAAGATTGAGGAAGGGTCCTCCTTTCTGGTTCTACTCTCAAAACTGGCCCCTGGATGGAGCTCTGATATAGTTACGGTCCTTGGCCAAGGGAGAGCTGGGGTTAGCAAAGGCTTGGCTGACTGGGTAAGACTGGCATCCACAAGAACTGACAGGTCAGGATGCTGCCCCAGAACTGGGATCCATTCCAGGGATGCGATTCTCTGATGCTCCCTTCACCAACTAAGACTTCTGGAGTCCTATCTCCCTACACAGCAGGGAGCTCCCCAGACTCTCCGCCTTTATCTCTCTGCCTCCTCCCATTCAGATGCAAACCTCCCCTTTCCCCTCAGAGGTAAATAGGGAGCCAGCGCACTCCCCCAGGTGGCTACAGAAGTGCAAGCAGGCTCGTGCCAGGTCCCTCTGGCCTCTTTTCTCTGTCATTTCAGAAGCTAAACTTAGCTCTAGGGTTCAGGCGTGGGTAAACCAGCTCCCAGACCCCCTGTGGTGTGCAGTCCCAGGTGCTCTGCAGCCGCAGTCAGGCTTTTTGTAAAGCTCCAGTCTCATCCTCGCCTCCCCCAGAAATTCTAAAAACACCAAAACCACAAAAGAGAAACCGGTGGGTTTTTGATAGTAGAAAACAAAGCCGAAAGACTTGAGTGAAGTGACTAAAAAGGGGATTCATCAAGTTAATGATAGGGAAGAGATTGAAAGGACCTACTTCTTCCAAGAAGCCTTTTTCCTGTTTTTTGTTTGTTTGTTTGTTTTTTGTTTGTTTGTTTTTTTGGGTTTTTTTGTGTGTGTGTGTTTTGTTTTGTTTTGTTTTTGTTTTTTATGGTTCTGTTACTGCCACCTGACATCTGATGGAATGGGAAGAAATCACCATCTAAAGTGGGGAATGTATGAGTACAGTAAAGGTTTCATTGAAAGCAAAACACAACTTGAAACTGTTTTCCTCACCCAAGAAAGCAACATGAGTAAGTGCTTTCCAGAACTTAATAGAACTCATAGGATTACATAAAATGTATTAAATAGAATGTAACAATATACTCTGTTAGCTTACATTTTATCTTCTAAAAAAAAAAAGAAATGAAATCTTCCTTTCCCCCCCTTTTCCATGGTACTGGTATTGTGTCTTATTATATAAACCATAGATAAATAGATACCATTTTTAAAGAAAGATACCACATTACAGCTAAACTGCAGTGAACGTTACAAAAATAAGTTCATGGATATCAAATAGGACCTTCCTAGATCATATAAAGTGAGGCTACATCCATGTATCCTTGGTATTATAAGTCTAAAAGGTAAACTTTTTCATTTACTTAATGAATACGTATTGGGCAACTGGTATGTAAAATAGTGTAGTGTTGCAGAAGCTACAGAGTAGAAGGCCCAGCCTGTTGTTTTCATCCCTCGGGGCCTTTATCTGCTTCTCCAGAACCTTGAGCCAGTGCCAGGAACATGAACTGCGCAGTTCCAACTCCTGTTGCTCTCTCTCCTCCTGCGAGGGGATCCTGTGGTCAGTAGGGGGGCCCCCAGCCCTGGCCTACCAGCTTCCTCAGGGTAAACCTACCCCCAGGCCTCACGCCTGTGAAGGCAGCTGTGACCCCATCACCACTCCCGTGGGCCTTGAAGATAAGGGAGCAGCTATCTCGACAGCATTCCTGCTGAAGAAGATGGAATGGGAAACTCTCAGGATCACCCACCCTTAATTCTTCTTTTCCTTCATCATGTCAGAAGTCTGAGTCCCTCTTGTGTGTCTTCTCTCCTGTTTTATTCCCTAAATGCCCTTCCTCCCAAGTCCTCTCATGACATCACTTTGTACCTCCAGGACCAACTCACTGTTTACTAGGTTTTACTCATCCCCAGGACCTTGATTCAAAGATGACTTTATGACACCTTTTCTGACCCTGCAAACTGGGTAAGATCTTACCTACTAGATTCCTCCCTTACTACCTACCTACCTTCTGCTTCACATCTCTTGTCATTTAGCATGACTTGTTCAAGGTTATTTTCTCACCTAGATTTTATTTTCTCACCTAGATTCGTGGGGGCAGAAATGATGTCTAACTCACACTGTATGCCACCGGAATTTAACACAGAAACTGGCACATAATACGAATTCAGATGTTTACAGGATGAAAGAAAAGAGGAAAGATACAGCAGTGAGAGAAAATATGTCTTCAAGCCCGACGATACTTCCCAGATCATATGATATTGGCTATCCCTCAACTAGAGCATAGGTTATGCAGGTCTTTGTGGGCTGGTTGGCCTGGATCCCAAGCATCTTAGCTCATTATGTCTGAGAAGAAGAAAAGTGCTGAGAGTTCCAAACACGTGTTGGTAAATCAATTTGTCAGCTGGGCCTTTCCATTCTGTGTTCCAGCACTAATCCTCCCGACTGTCCCTTTGGGTAGCTGAAGCCCTTCTATCTCAACAATCCAAAATGATTCTCCTGACAACTCTCTGAAGTCATTAACACAACTCAGAGCGTATTTGCTTCACATACACGTGCTAAGCCGTGCCCTGGGTGATGGGGACCCAACGGAAAGAAGGCAGGATTTCTGTCCCAGCAGCTCACGGGTGAGACACACACAAAAGAATCCTAACACACACACACCCTGCTTTGCACAAGAGGTTAAATGACTTGCCTGAGGTCATGCAGTCATGAGTAAGGATCATGGCCCTCAGGCTGCGATGCCTCCCGGCTAATAACTCTGGAAGCTACATTAGACCCTATGGGAAGTCAAAAATACAAGTGGTCCCTCTATCTTTTGGTTCTTTAAAAAAAATCTTAAAAAAATCTCATCCACCCCAGTGTGTTTTATGATTAGCCTGAGAACACCTGTTTTCCTTAACCCAGATGCTGACAGGTGGGGGAGGGCATGTCAGAAGAATGAAGGCAGGCAGGCCGCCAGCCGCTTATACTGAAGCCCTGGAGGGAGAGGCCTGGGTGGAGGATCCTCACGGTGCCAAGTGAAGCAGGGCCAACTTCCCTCCTCCCCCCAGGCCTGGAGGAGCTGGGGCTGCGCAGGAAACCACGGAAGGGGCTCCAGGCTGGTTCCCCAGCACCGAGCTGTGGGACCTCGCTCCGTCCTGGGGCTCAGCGGCTTACACAGCCCTGGTTTCCTCTGGCGAGCTGCCCGGGCCAGATGACATAATCATCACTTCAGTAAAGGTTCCCGCATTAAACACTTCCCTGAGGTCCCTGGAGTGTGATATGGGAGGCCTCACCGAGAGGCCAGTCTGCTGAGGAAGCAGCCACGGCGCCACTCCTTACGGCTCCAAGGCTTCTGGGCACAGGGTCAGGGAGACCAGCCCTCCCAAGGGCTGCAGAAGAAAGGATTCTCTCAGATCTGGATTGGGGGCAAGGAGGGAAATCTGGTGGCAGAAAGAGGTAGAGGGGCCCTGGCGGTGTGGCTCAGTGGATAGGGCGTTGGGCTACAGAAAGAAGGGTCCTGGGTTCGATTCCCGGTCAAGGGCACATGCCCGGGTTGTGGGCTCGATCCCTAGTGGGGGGCGTGCAGGAGGCAGCTGATCCATGATTTTCTCTCATTATGGATGTTTCTCTCTCTCTCTCCCTCTCCCTTCCTCTCTCTGAAATCAATAAAAATATATTTTAAAAGAAAGAAAGAAAGAAAGAAAGAAAGAAAGAAAGAAAGAAAGAAAGAAGAAAAGAAAAGAAAAGAAAAGAAAAGAAAAGAAAAGAAAAGAAAAGAAAAGAAAAGAAAAGAAAAGAAAAGAAAAGAAAAGAAAAGAAAGAGGTAGAGGGTCCGGGGGAGCTGGATAAGCTCAGGGCATGGAGAGTGGCTGATGGTGTTGTGACATATGTCACATCGTTACTGTGACATTGTCACATCGTTATGAGCATTATCAGCTTCCTCAGTACTGGCTTGATGCTGGGCCTCAGACCAGTCTGGCCTGGCTCAGTGCCCCACTCCAGCACTGTGACTAGCTAGCTATGGGACCTCATGCAGGTTACTTAACTTCCCGGGCATCAATTTCTTCATCCGTGAGGAAAATATCAAAATACTTATCTGGATGATTTATATGAGAATTAAGCAAGACTCTATTCATTCATCCCACAAATATTTATTGAATGCCCACTCCCTGCCAAGAATAATTTCAGGCAGTGAACAAAAGCAGCAAAAAAAATCCCCCAAATCTCTGCCTTAATGAAATTTACACAGTCCGCTTCCATTCAGTATAGTAACTACATAATAAGTTTAAGTTTAATTTACAATCTGTCAGATGTTGACAGTTTTGGAGAAAAACAAAGCAGAAGAAAAGTGGATTGCAATTTTATATATATATATATATATATATATATATATATATATATATATATATATATATATATATATATAAAATGCAGTTCTATACTGTGATAGTAGGGGAAAGAACTGGTAGGTAGAGTTATGTCTGCATCTGAAATTTTCATTATTTATTGACATTTTTACTTACTATCAGGTTACATTTTTAAGTGTTTTTACAGCTCTTTGGGGGTATAGCTGACATAAAATAAAGTACACAGTACACATATTTAAAATGTACAATTTGGTAGATTTTTACATACGTATACACCCTTGAAACCACCACCACAATCAAGATAATAAGCATGTCCCTCACCCTTCAAAGTTTCCTCCTGTCCCTTTGTGACCTATCCCTTCCACCATCCGTTTCCCCAATCTGTCCCCAAGCCACCACTGTTCTTTTTATTTTTTTTTAAATATATTTTATTGATTTTTCACAGAGAGGAAGAGAGAGGGATAGAGAGTTAGAAACATCGATGAGAATCATCGATCAGCTGCCTCTTGCACACCTCCCTACTGAGGATGTGCCCACAACCAAGGTACATGCCCTTGACCGGAATCGAACCCGGGACCTTTCAGTCCGAAGGCCGACGCTGAGCCAAACCTGTCCCAGCTCTTTTTTCTATTACTATAGATGAGCCCACATTTACTAGAAATCTATATAAATGAAGGGTTACAATTTTAAATAGGGTGTCAGGGAGGCCTAGCTGAAAGGGTGACATGAGAAAAAGATGGAAACGAGGAGAGACAGGTGTGCAATAGCACCGGCACCAGGTCCGCCACAGAAGAGGTACCATGGTGTTGTATTATCAGTGTCCCCACATCTGTGATAAACATCCCCATTCTGCTTATTTCCCCAGAAAGATGGCTAATACATAACTGGTAGGAGCAACTCAAAAAATAAATACTAACATCACTACTATTAATAATAATAACTAAATTGAGGAAGATTCGTTGCACTCATTACTGTTCACAAGGTCTGACTTACAGAACCTGACTCCAAGAGAATCACTATTACAACTCTTGGTTGCAGGAGAGATTTTCTCAAACTGCTGATTGGTTTTTAGTTTTAAAAAAGCAGTAATCAGCCCAACCAGCATGGCTCAATGGTTGAGCGTCTACCTATGAACCAGGAGGTCACAGTTCTATCGGGGCACACGTCCAGGTTGCCGGCTCAATTCCCAGTGTAGGGTGTGCAGGAGGCGGCCAATCAATGATTCTCTCTCATCACTGATGTTTCTATCTCTCTCGTTCTTGCTTTCTCTTTGAAATCAATAAAAAAACAAAAATAAAAAGCAAGTAATCAAGCTTATATGCTATAGATAACTAACTGTATATACCTCTCAATTTTAATTAATTTCTTTTCCAGAAGTTTCCAAAACTGAAATTAAAAAAAATAATAATAATAAGTTGAGGCATTATAAAGCGAGAAATTCTAAGTTATAAGTGAAATCATTTTGTGTAACCTTGGGAAAGTCACCTCACCTCTCTGAGCCTTTATTTTATCACTTTTAAAATAAAGTAACTACATAGTTATTGAGGAGCCTTTCTTAAATTTTTTTTTTCTATAACTAGTATTAATTACTTACTCAATGGAGACAATGACAGCATTCAACTCCTCAGCCATTGCTGTACACAGTTCATCATAATATCTTATTCCTAAAGGAAACAAAGGAGAAATCACTATTAAACAAGTTATCTAATACTGTCTATCCTTAAATTCTGCTAATTGTGAATCCCTTTTAGACGTGGACTTAAGTTATTAACAATAAAAAGCAAATGTGACCATATATCTCCTTAATATAGTTACGTATACAAATGCAGAATTTAAATTGGTTTCTGTTAAAATGCAATTGCTATAAATTAACAGGGAATCTATATTAGATTGCCTTTGAATGTGTTTTTAATTAACTAGACATTTGTTTCATAATGGACTCTATGAAATGCACCAAATTCATTCTGATTTTGCAGCTCTTCAAATGTATGCCTTTCCAAAAATCACAGCAATAAGCAGTTTTCTCCTGAGAACCATAAAAATTTTCTCTTTAACACCCGCATTTGCTGCAATTCGGGAAAATCACCAATTTGTAGAATGTGGTATTTTGTTTAAATCAACACATAACAAACTAAAATTTTAAGAACTCTTAGCAGTTCTTAGAAAGAGAATCCAAAGACTTGCAGTGACAGAAGCAATTTTACTATTATATGTAAAAAAAAAAAAAAAAAAAAAAAAATCAATTCCTTAGCTATTCTCCCAATATATTAAGAGCAGATTGTGCCAACAAAAAGCCAAAACATCACCTTACCCATAGGCTTTTTCCAAGGCAGACTTAGAATCAGAAGGTTAATAACAACATAACCATCTACACACCTCCCTCAGCCTAGTGCTTCCTCTGACAATAGTGATCAGTTAAAATTAGTATGAAAAAGACCAGGTTGGCTCTTATAATCGACACCATTCCTGGCCTCCAGAGGAATGCCTCACCTGACAAGTGTCCAACGGTACAGACTCACTCTTTTCTAGAATTCTGTTTCATTCATTTTTATATCCCATCACCTAGCACTCATTAGAGTGACCACAGGTACAGGTCTGCATGCAACTGTTTGAGTTTTTGTACCGGAAGCCCTGCCCTTCAGGAAACCTCTCAGTCCTGGGCAAATGCACATGGCTCAGTAAATGTCTCTTGAAAACGTCAATAGCCCTGACTGGTTGCTCAGTGGGTAGAGTGTCAGCCTGCGGACTGAAAGGTCTCAGGTTGATTCCAGTCAAGGGTATGCACCTTGGTTGTGGGCACATCCCCAGTAGAAGGTGTGCAGGAGGCAGCTGATCGATGTTTCTCTCTCGTCAATGTTTCTAACTCTCTATTCCTCTCCCTTCCTCTCTGTAAAAAAAAAAATAAAAATCAATACAATATATTTAAGAAAAAGAAAATGCCAACAAATCAACGATTAAAGAATAAAATATGAATATGGAGTTCAATGAAACGAGATTACTATAAAGAGCTTTTGGCTTTCCCCTCATTAGAAAAAAATATGTTATTAAAACAAAACAAACAAGCAAACTAGAACTAGAGGCCAAAGCTCCGGGCTGAAGATGAGGAAGTGGCTCCATGAAAATCGCAGGTGGAGATAAGGCCCTCACTTCCTTCCCGGTTTGCATTCTGCCCTCTGCTCCACCTGGCAGCGTGCCATTTCGATCTCGTAATTCTACACAAAACAGAATATTCTTGAACTCCGTCAGAGCACTTCCCTTTCACGGTGGCATGCTTTTATATTTCCACCCTTGGTTTCATGAGCAGATGAAATGCAGATGAGTTAACACGGGCATTCGGGAATACCCGTTCCATTTCATAGAAAGGGGTCTTCAAAACACAAGCTGCCAAAAGAGCTGCCGACCATTCCCCCCATCTTCCGGCCCAACGAAATCCCACCTTATTTGGGTGCAGAAAGCTGCTGCCAGCACTTTGTATTAGGTTAGTCTAGGATTTAGGTCCCAGGAAATATTTTCAAAACAGCCTACCTTTTTTTAAATATATTTTTATTGATTTTTTTACAGAAAGGAAGGGAGAGGGATAGAGTTAGAAACATCCATGAGAGAAAGACATCGATCTGCTGCCTCTTGCACACCCCCTACTGGGAATATGCCCGCAACCAAGGTACATGCCCTTGACTGGAATCGAACCTGGGACCCTTCAGTCCGCAGGCCAATGCTCTATCTACTGAGCCAAACCAGTTTTGGCAAAAGAGTCTACCTTAATTAACAAACCAATAAGCAAATAGGCAAAAACCTTTATGCAGGGTGTAATCATCCAAACCAGGACACTTTCAAGCATGAAAAGGACACACCACTAATGCTTCTGCTGGGATAATTATGAGCAATTGGAACTGCCCACAGGGACCAAGTCAAATGGCCCCCCTCTCTTTACCCAATGAGAAAGTCAGACTCAATTACACACACACCTCTCTCCCAGGGCCAACCGCAACCCCAAAGGACCTTCAGAGGCCCAGGACTTACTTGCGCTCGCCAAGGCCCAGCCTCCCCCGTGAATATAAACAACACCGCGTTTCAGGGGCTCTTGTGGCTTGGCGGGGCCTTCGAACACCCTGACTTCCACGCCGTCAAAGTCCGTGTCCGTCACGTTCATCCGAGCCGAGGACCATGCGCTTTTCTTGCCGAAAGAACCGATGATAAAGTTCAGTGCGAGCAGGTGATGGGTCAGGCCCAGGTAGTGCACCAGGTTACTCTGCAGGATGAGGGAGAGGAGACAGAGGGAGAGAGAGCACCGGTTAATTTTGTCATCCCCAGAGCCACACTCACCAGCGCTCAGTATCTGAATTCTTACAAGGACTTGCTGCCACGTTTAATACGGTAACAAACTGCATTTACCAAATTGCTTTTGGAGCTTACATACTGTTTTCATGCCTTAGATTCCCCTTTGATTTTTCAAAATCAGCCCTGAGAGGGGACTGGGACAGGTATCCTCAGTCCCCTCTTGTCACAAAGGCGAAGAAATGAAACAAACTTGCCCATTTAGATGGGTAAGTGGCAGTTCCAGGACTAAAACCTGGAACTCATGAATTCCAGGATTCAGTCCTTTTTGTTTTTTCTTCCATCAGCACGTCACAGTTCAAAAGCATAGGAGTGGAGAAAAAAAATACCTTATTTAAATGCAAATAAGAGGAAAGTCTTCTATTTACTCTATTTTTAACTTACATATTTAAGTCTGTCTGAGAGTAGGGGAAAGGAATAAGGTGTGAGAGGGAAGAGCAGAGTCGACTGCAACCCTGGCATTTAGAAGCAAGCTAAACCTGGATCACAACAGGATCTTTTCAGCAATGTGCCAAGAATGTAGAACGTACAGCACCCTCACTTCCCCTCTGAGCCTTGAGGGCACCGAGTTCCACATTAAATGTTCACAGAAAGTTATTTGGATGAAGAAGGAGTATGGAGAGAAGAGACCCAAGTCATCCCCTCAGCAAAGACCTCATGGATTGCACTCCTCTCTTCACCTCTTATACAGGCTCTTCCTATTGAGTGCACTTGGGAAACTGACCTCCCTACAGGACTTACTCGCTGTGTTTCACAGACAGAGATTTGGAAGCAGCAGAGACCGGTACAAGAGGCTCAGAGGTGTCTGAGTGATTGGAAACTAGTCAAGCACGTGTGTATGAACTTTCTCCAAGCTGCTCTTAATTGCTGCTGCCGGAGGGGGAGCAGCTGGAGAGTTAACAGTGCCCTTCTGTAACACTGATGATATGCAAAATATGTAATGCCATCCTAAGATCCAGGAAGCAATGCTACCAGCAGAAATCAGGACTAGTGCCGGAGGCTAATTCCAGCATGTCATAATAAATGCAAGAAGTCCTCAAAAAGGCAGGGATCAGACTGTCAGACCTCAAAGGGAGGGTAGAGGGTAAGGGAGGGTGGGGATAAAGAGGAGAGATCAACCAAAGGACTTGTGTGCATGCATATGAGCCTAACCAGTGGTCAAGGACAACAGGGGGGTGAGAGCATGCGTGGGGAGGGGTGTGGCATGGGAATGGGGGAAAGGGGAATGAAGACAAATATATGATACCTTAATCAATAAAGAAATTTAAACAAACCAACAAAAAAAGAATTCTTCAAAAGGTTGATGGGCTTCTATATTCAGCAGGGCTGAATACATGTTATTGCCTATTGGACTAGCCCAAAGCATTTCCCCAAACCTAAAGATCTGCACATATTATTACCTGTTACCAGACAGCTGAGGGCATTTCCCCCAACCTGACAATGCCTACTGTATATCAAACTTACCTTTGATATATATATATATATATATATATTGCTATAGGGCAAAATGTGGGAATAAAAAGAGCCCTGGAGATAATTTACACGCAGCACCTTCTCCAGATTCCTGAACCCTTCTAGATGCTGGATATCACCCCGGCATTAGAAAAAGTCTGCTGTACCCCATCACACAGCTTCCCAGCACAGTGTGCATGGCGCACAGAGAAGAGAGTACCCATGTACTGTCACCCAGAACCCCTCAGCCCCTGGGCAGCCAAACTCCTGAGCCCATTATCCCAGTGTCCCATATAAATATTATTATTGAATACATATGCCTGCCATGAAAAGAGTTAGAAAGCACTGTATTCTAAATCCACTAGCCGTTGTTCATAAAAAGAAAAACAAACAAAAAACACACAAAAAATACCTAGAATAGTGGCTGGTACACACTAAGCCTTATATGGTTAATGTTAGTATTATACTTCTGATCCAGAAGGTCGCTGCATCTTCTGGGGTCAGCCTAGGGGGAGACAGGTAGTGCAAATTTTCTAGAAAAACTGAGAAAACTGTCCCCCCTTCCCCCATGTACATTTGTAAGTAGGATGATGAGGATGATCAAGTTCTAAAATTATTTCAGGTTAAAGAGATGTAAAATAATTATCTCTAAAAAGCTCATTTGTATGCTTATGTCAAAAGGGACGGGAGGCTGGGGAAGAGCCACAATACACTGATACCCACACACGTGGTCAACTTTCAACAAGAGCCAACCACATTAAATGCTTAGAGCTTCTATTGCCTCATTTCCTAGATTCAAAGACTGTATTCTAAGTCAGTGGTTCTCCACCTTTTTCAGTGATCGTCATTTCATTCTGTCAGTTTTTAAATTATCTTCTCTAAATCCTGCTTTACTTCTGCCTATTATAGAAAAACAAATTTTCATGGACCATTTATCTGTATGAAAATCTATGGTCATGATTAACCTCTGAAAGGGGAGTAGCCAGCCTGCATGGCTCCGTGGTTAAGTGTTAACCTATGAACCAGGAAGTCACGGTTCTATTCCAGATCAGGGTACATGCCCGGATTGAGGCTCGATCCCCAGTGTGGGACATGCAGGAAGCAGCTGATTAATGATTCTCATCATTAATGTTTCTATCTCTCTCTCCCTGTCCCTTCCTATATGAAATACATTATGTATACATATATGTGTATATATACTGTATATATACTAACATATATCTATAATATGTTAGTATATATACAGTATATATATTAAAAAGGTGGGTAAAAGATGTACTAAGAACTTAAATAGGTAAGAACTTAAGTCTTGTCTGATTCCCTCCCTTTCCCCAAATTCCCATCTTTTCTGAAGCTTTCACAGTCTCCTGTACTTTCTTTGAGACTTTAACTCTGAAGAAAATTCCTTTGATTTTAAAGCATCGATTCAGGTTAATTTTTTAAGTTGGGAACCAAACAAAACATGCCTGCAGGCCAAATCTGGACTAAGGGCCACCAGCAGCAACTTCTGGCAGAGAGGACGATCCGATCCGGTCTGACTGGAAGTGCAGCAGGAAAGCTGCTGGCAGAGTAAATGCTCTCAAGTGTAGACCTTAGTTAGTGTTCAATGGTAAAACTACAAAGATTGTGGGACCCTGTTTTACTGTTGTTATAAGATTATCCTTCAGGAAGAACTATGCAGCTGAAGTGTATTCACAATAGGGTGGCTTAAGGGAAGAGACTGGAGGCAAAGGCAACTGCTGTAAGAGCCAGGTGGCTGTTTGCAGGAGAGAAAATGAGGGTCTGCCCCTGGAGAACACAGGGTGGGAACATCAGAAGAATCACTGAGTCATAGTTGATGGGCCTTGGCAACTGCTCACAGAGAGGAGGGGCTGTGAGGCAGGTAGGTGGGGTAGAGGGACACAGAGAAAAGATTCACAGATGCCCAGGGTTTTCACCTGGAGTACGAGAAATGGAGAGCACGGGCAGAACACTCAGGGAAGGTAAGATAACATGCATTTCAGAACTGCTCCATGCAAAGCCAATGGAACAGTTAGGTAGATGGGTTGCTCCCTGTATGTGGCCTGACTGGTATCAAACCCAAAACCCTTTAGCGCGAGGGACGACACTCCAACCAACTGAGCCACCTGGCCAGGGCTGGCCATTAGCAACTTTAAGCTAACGTATAATTTATGTTTAAGTTAACTTGTAAGATTCCAGCATATCTTCTAGTGAATCTGAGGTATTATAAAGTTCTTCAAAAATGCTGATTTTTTTTTTTTTTAGATCTCTTTGTAATAAGTATATATCATTTAGGACTTGCCGAAGGAGAACAGTGTTGCAAGCATCAAAGATCAGCATCAGAATCTTAAAGAAAAAAGAAACTGCAGGTGACTTGGAAAGGAAAATTAGATATATAGGCTCATTTCAGAAATTAAAAGGAAGTGGAAAGCGTTGCCCAACTAGCTACTGGAATGGCTATGCTCCAGAGAAAAGTGACCTGGAGGCAAGATTGGGTTAGCAGCCCAGAAAGAAAAGGCACAGATGTCTTACAAATATGAAAGACCGAGTAGTTGTGACACAGACATTCCCTTGCAGGACTGATTCCCATCCAACCTCATTCTTGGAAGTAGAGCACAGCTAATACAACATTTCTCCAATTGTCACACGTCAGCCAGTTGGCTACTGCGCCACCTCTGAGACAATGGATGAGACTGGATGAGTTCCCCACCACTGGAGGGAAGCTGAAAAGGCAATGCAAGGCCACAGAGTCAGAGCCTGGCTCTGCTTCCGTTGGAACTCCGCTCCTCTGCCAGAGACTGGACACCGGGTATTTGATGGAGAAGTCATGAGAAGTTGTAGGTATATAGGAGAGTCTTTATTGTAGAAGCCAGTGGCCATGCAGTCATTGCTAACAAGGAGCCACTAGACAAAACAGTCCTCTAAAGTAAAGTCTCTATACACCAGTGAGGTAACAATACATCTTTCCTACATCTGTACCCACAGCAGCAGCCTGCTGGTCAGTAATACCTCTTCCCCATAATACAGCCCCACATAAGAGCAGCTGCCTCTGGTTGGTCAGTGACAGCTTTGTACTACTTAGACAAAAGAGATTTCTTTCCGAAATGTGAACTCACTATTTTGGGTTATAGAAGGACACGCTTGTGCTATGTACAGTGCAATAGTTGTGGCCTTGCTGTGCACCTGTGATAGCAACTCAACCTTGAACATTTTGATCAGGATTCCCATGCTCAGGGTGGCCTTGAGCATCCGGTGTACTCTGAATAGGGTCCCCCACAGCTTCCTACCAACTTTGTGATTTATGCAAACTTATTACATCATTCTGAGCCTGCGCTTTTTCTGTGTGTTAACAAATTTTATCTCCTTTCATTTCACAACCCATCACAGCCTGGCTTCCAGAGAGACCAAGCAGGCCATTAGTTGTGAAAATTTTATTGAAACATCTGGCATATAGCAGGCACTAGTATATTACTTTATTCATTTAATCTGATGGTTCTCAAAGCTGGCAGCATATTAGCTTCATCTGAAAGTTTTAAAACTTACCAGTGCCTGAGTCCCCATCCCACTCCTATTAAATTATCATCTCGGAGAGTGTGGCCAAAGGCATCGGTATTTTTTCAGCTCTCTATGAGATTTCAATACATCACAATGTTGAGAATCACTGAGTAAATCAAGCCAGCTAATTCACACAACCACCACTTATTAAGCACCCATTTGGTCATGACTGGTCTAAAGCATTGTGGGTACAGGATGAACTTTTAAAGCACAAGGGCCTATTTCCCAGAAACATTAAAGGTGGTGGGGAGGCCAGGAGGGAGTGTCCTCAGAACATGCTACCCTGCCATACAGATTATTTCAAGCTGAATATAAAATTAAAGCCCAGCAAACTCAAGTTGATTGTTTTTCCCCCCCTCCTTTTTCTTCTTTCTCTTATCTGAATAAGAGATTCAGATTAAAAACAAAAAAGAAGCAAACAAACAAAAAATCTGTTTCAGGAAGGGAACCTTAACATAGTCACCTTAGCATGCATGAATTACGTGTAGCAGACAGGGAGAATCCAAGCAAAAATCTGTTCTAGATTCCTCTTTGTGTCTCATTGTTTCTGGGTGGCCCTATAAAAATTTGTTTACCAAAAGTTTGCTTTTTCTCATCTCCCTATGAATTGCCTACCTCCCCCTCCTTAGTTCAAAATGGCATATAGACCTCATTTTGAAAATCTTTGGAATTTCATGCTTATGTGAATTCCCCATGCACATGTGTGAACATTTTATTTTCTCCCTTTTAGGCTGCAGTATGTGACTTGAATTATTTAACCAGCCAGGACTCCCGGGGCAAGGGGAAAGTTTCACAGGCCCTGAAAGTGGGAACATAATAGACACAATAGACGATTATGATATGAAGTAGAAACTTCAAAAATAGAGATGTACACCTTAAAGTAGAAAGGTATGTGAGCCAGCCTAGGAGAGAAGAGACAGAGGCTGTGTGAAGAGGCTGCCTGAAGACAGTCTTAGCTGAGTTGAACTGAGTTTTAATGAATGATCAGTAATTGGGAGAAGGAGGAAAGGGGAGGAAAGGCACACAGATATTTGTGTGGGGGACAGGCGTTCCACACTTCAACTTCTGCCCCCTGCCCACACTTTGCTTTACAAGTGTTCAGCACCACCCTCCTCCAGTGAGAACAGGAAGACATCGAAGTCCTCTTTCCAATTCCTACCCAGATTAGAAAAATTAAAAACCATGCCTTCACTTGCTTGGGGCCGGCTCTCTAATCCAACCTGACTCCGGCTATCTGATCACCATTTTCCACTTTTAGCAATATGGTAAATTCCACTGGAGAGGGGAAGTCAATGTGCTCTAGGAAAGCAGGAATTGTAAAGCTGAACAAAATAAAATAGGAAACCTTTGGGAACAGCATCATTTAAAGGGACAGTGGACAGGAGAGGAGGCGTTAATGATTCGTATGGCAAAGAGAAACAAGAAGCTGGAAGAAAGTTTCAAGAAAGACTGCCAAGACCGGTTTGGCTCAGTGGATAGAGCGTCGGCCTGGGGACTGAAAGGCCCCGGGTTCGATTCCGGTCAAGGGCATGTACCTTGGTTGCAGACACATCCCCAGTGGGGGATGTGCAGGAGGCAGCTGGTCAATGTTTCTCTCTCATCGACGTTTCTAACTCTCTATCCCTTTCAATTCCTCTCTGTGTAAAATCAATTTTAAAAAAAAGAGTTTCAAGAAAGAACCAGTTGTTAAATGCCTGCGGGGAGGCCAAGCAGGCCGTTGGTGTTGACACTGGGGTTATGAGATCATCGGTGAACCCAATGTGGACAGTCAAGTCGGAGATACCAGCTGTGATGGGTTGCAGAATGAGTGGGAGTGAAGAAATACCCATGGTGAATATGGAGGAGTACTTTCACTGTTGTAGAGAAGGCAGTAGGACAAGGGAAAAGTAAAGAAAACCAGAAAACCTTTTTTGAAAGATGGACGTTGAACATGCTGGTAGGGAAAGAGCCTGCAAACAAGCAGAGACAAAGGTTCCAGAAGAGAAAAATAAATAACTGAAGTGAGACCCCGGAGGAAGGAGGGGGAGGTAGGTTCTGGAGACAGATAAAAGGGTTGGCCTTGGGAGGCAATGGCAGGTGAGATTAAAGTTGGTAGGCAGAAAAGCTGAGAACATTTACCTCTAAAGAGAACGTGCTTTCCGTTGAGATCAGTTCTGTCTTTACCCTAAAAACAAGCGACTTTTCAAAGGCTGCCCTCTTTGAAGGCAACTCATTACAATCTGACTTCCGGTCGGATACCTCCGACCCCATTGTCTTATGAGGTTCATCAATGGCTCCATCACCCCTCTGCCACTGCTTGGCCTCACTGCAAGCATCTAACAGCTTGCTCTTTCTTGAAACTCTCTTCCCCTTAACTTCTCCAGTCTTGTTTTCTCGTGCCATAGTAATAGTTAATACCTCTTTTTTTTTTGGGGGGGGGGGGGGTCTTTTATTGATTATTTCTTCCTCTCCTGCTGGTGCTCCTCAAGGTCCCATTTTTTAATTTTATTTAACTGCACAGCTCCTGCTTTCCCTGAGGAAACCAATGTACTTCTACAGCACAATGCCTAGCAAATAGGAAGTGCATACTAACTAGCAGCCTATTAAATGGAATGGCTACCACCTCTGTCCATATGCTGCTGACTTCCAGATTTCTCTCCCCAGTTCCCGATCAGTGGTTCTTAAGCTGCAGGTGCCTATTTCCAACCATCTCCAGGATCTAGCCCAAGCATGTTGTGCGGCCTTCGGCCATGAGTTTGACATGCTTGATGTACCCTAAAAGCTCTTGGAAATGAACATGTTCTACCCTCTCTTCTCCACCCCCCACTTAGCAACTCCATTCTTTATTCATGATCTGACCATAATTCTAATTTTCAAGCTGGGAACAATCCTTCTACAGGTTTCTCCTGCTATGTGAAAGTAGAACATCCTATGGAAGCTTCCAGTAGCTGAAATGGCATGAAGCGAAGAAGCAATCACCATGAATTTAAATGGGGACATATTTTTAGTCCAGTTTTACGCTAAGTGTAACAGCCTTACAAGCTCCCTTAGGCTTTCCTAATAATACCTCAGGACACATTTTGCTAATGGATACACAATATAAATCAGGAAAAGGCCCAGATGCTCACAGGCACAGTACAAAGCGATGGTGGCTTGATGCTAAGATACTGAGTGTAACTCCTGGGGTGCCACTCTCACTGCTTGGGGGGTGTGCTAGCTCCATGAGGGCTCGCTGCAAAACAAACGCTGAATGCTGCTTTTGCTTTTTACCATTTTTCATAAAAATGAAAACTTTCCTTTGGGTTAGTGAAAACAGGTACTAATGTAGGCCTTTCGTAAAAGCAAAATGGCACAGCAGAGGACACCTGTATTTTCTTCAGCTCCTTCTCTCCCTCACATGACATCCAATCAATCAGCCAGCTGTTTCAATTCCACCTGCCAACAATTCCTGAATCTTGTTCTACCCCCAGCCTCCAACCCCCCCAACTCTGCCTTGATTATATGCTCATCATTTCCTGTGTTTGCCTGCTAACCTGAACTCTATAACCTGATGTTTCCTGCTTATCAGAGTTCTTACCCTAAAGACTATGCTCACATTACCTGGCTACTTAAAAACTTCCATTGACTTCCAGTTTCCTACAGAAAAAAATAAACACACTGCACTTGACATTCCAAGCTGATACCACGCTCCGGTTCCAACCCCAACCCTTGTACTCACTCCAGTTCTCTAGAGTCACATGTACTCAAGTATAACTTGCATAACTTTATTTTGTCCTATATCTGCTGTTTTTGTTGGCAATGGCCTTCAGTGGAGTGCTGGAACTACCTCTTTCCAGGTCTCAAAAATCAACTGTTGACATCTACAAGTCAGCTAACATCAGGTCAGCAGCTTGAAAGCGGAGTACTTACATCATGGAAATTAGCAAGAGCTACAAAGCAAGTTTTCCCCGAACCACCCCCTTCACCCTTCCCCTCCTAGCACTCCATTGTCTCTCCACTTCACCACTTCCTCTGCCCATCCAGAGCACTACATACTAGTTTAGGGTGTAGACTTGGAAGTAAGTCGGCCAAGGTCCAATCTTGGCTCTGACACTTGACTAGTTGGGTGATTCCAGGCAAGTCACCAAACCTCTCTCTGCCTCTGTTTCTCCACCTGCAAAATGAGGGTGATCATCATAACTACGTTAGAGTGCTTTTTAAAGCCTTCCCGGCATAGAACTTAGGATATCCGTTCTCATAATGCTCTTTTTATTTGCTTATGTAAGGCCTTCATAGCACTCAGGCTGTCATAGAATAAAGGCTATCTCAGCTTAGCTGTGGGGACTGGCAAGGTCACTCTCACATCCACTGGGAGCCATGCTGACTCACTGGCTGCATGCCCTGAGCTGAGAGAGATACAAGGATGTGGAGAGCAGCTACAGTGTTTGGACAGGTTCAAGCCTCCGACTAATGAGAGGGCACAGTCCTCTCATGGCCACGTGCAAGTCCCAGCGTGGAAGGCAGAGCCCTCCCAGCACAACTATAGCCTATGGTCTGAACACGTGGTCCCACGTGCCTGAGTGATGTGGGCTTGATGAGTTCAGGTGCATGTAATTGAGTAGACTGGAGCATTGTAAACATCTGGATCGCGCCCTTACTTTGCCTCATGGAATCTGCCTATAAAATAAAAAGACGCTTTATAGGCTGTGGCGCTATTTCTGGCTCTCCATCCGAGAAGACAGCGTCCCACCCAGACCCAGCTTTCATTCTCTTGTCTGTCTTTTCTCAATCCTTCACCACTCCCTCTCAGGCTCACCGTACCTGGCTGAGCTGGCTCGGCACATATGGCACTCAACATGGGGCTGGGTATGCCATAAGCCCTGCCGGCTCGCCACACAAGGACTTCAAGGGAGCAGAGCCCTCTAAGTGATATAAACACCCATCTTTCCAGGCTTCCTCCGAAGAAAAGGTTGTGAAGAATCACTTTTCATTATCCTGCCTTAAATTCTTCAAACAAGGTTAGAAAGGGTAAAGGAAATAGGAGGGAGAAGAAAGAGCCCAGAACTTGCACAGAGACCAAGGCCAAGTCCTGGCTCTGTCATTTATCGGCTACATGACCTGGGCACAGTTCCCACGTTCTCTGGGCTTCAGGGTCCCAGAGGGAAAAAGGACACACGTGAGAAGTAAATCCAAATCCCCTGCTGTTGCCTCCTCTCTCTGGAGGCCCTGAACTGGCAAGATCATCGCTCAGGACTTGGGTAGGTTCCCATCTGGTTAGGCACCCTTCCTAGACCTGCCCTTAGTCCCTTATTTCTTTTACTCAACACTGTTTGGGTTAAAGAAACCTTCTCTCCCACACTCTGAGAGTAGGCAGGGACCAAAAGAGTTGTGTGGGGGCATAACAGCACTCTGGTCCATATAGCAAGGCACTGAGGGGAACTGTTAAGACAACCTGGGAAGCACAGTAGGGTTCTCAGAGGAGATTACTCCACTATAGAATTTCAAATTTGTTTAGTTCTGTACCCAAGGATTTCATTACAAGCTACAAAGAAAAGCCTCATCACCACTCAGTGAACAAGGTAAACTAGAACAGAGAAAGGAGAGAGCTCAGAGGGATCCGACACCCTAATCCCTTTACCCCAAAGCCTTCGGTGTGTTCTCTCCCTCCCAATTCAATCTGGGGGAGCACAAAAGGATAAGCATATTTCTTTCCAGTTCCTAAACCTGTTTGTTTTTTTACTATCACACAGAAGATAAAGTACTTGCTTAGTTCCAAAAGCCTTGCATATTGTCAAGACGTGTCCAGGATCTAATAATAGCTCAGACATACTGACATGTGCTGTCTGCCAGCCAGTGTTCTTAGTGTGGAGGTATCTCGGACCAACAGTGTCCAGTGACTTGCCCAAGGTCACACAGGCAGAAAGGAGTGGGCTGGGTTTGAACAGAAGCATTCTGGTTCCAGAAACCTTAACCATCACCCTCTACTGCCACTCACCAGTCGATTTACTCTCAAATCTATCCTATATAAAAAAGAGCTATCATGCTAATTAGACCGAACAGCAGAACGACCTTCCAGATGAAGCCAGGGCTGGGAGAGGCTGTGAGGACCCGTTGAGGCAGCTGGGGCTGCGAGGGCTGAGCCCCTTGCACCAATTTCATGCATTGGGCCTCTGGTATATATCATAAAACTGTAAGATGTTACATTTGGAACGCATATGTAATTTCCCATATTTACATAAGGGGAAACTGAGGCTCGTGGAAAATACATGGCTCCCTCAGGGTCAGCAGCCATAGCTCTAGCCTTGACCACTCTGGGCCCAGGAGACACCTGCTCCCCCTCTCTCCTCCCCCTCCCACCTCTATTCCTTTCCTCCAGCTCTTCCTCAGCAGCACATTTCTCTCTCAAGCCTTCTCTGGGCCTTTTCTCTCTCACCCCTTTCTCGGTTCTATTCCATCTCACTTTCTCCTTCCAGACACATGCACATGACAGCTGAAATGAGACTTTAAAACATTAATTTGAGTTCTTTCTTACCCACACCTGTGTTACCTATAATAGCAGTAACTAGATTGTAAGCTCCGTGGGATAAGGCCTGAGTCTTGGCAATCAATTGTTTTCCAGTGCCTCAGACAGAGCTGGTCATAAACAAATGTCCTTCCTGGGGCCACTGCTAAATGGCTCCCTCAGTCGCCAGGACAAGCAGCATTTTGTTTTCACTGGAGAGTTCCAGATAGCAGCTGACTCAAGGCAGCACAAAGGAATTCAAGTCCTCAACAAACCTCCCAAGCTTCCTTCGGCTAGCTGGCAACTCAGAGCCTGCCCACTCCCGCCCTCTGCCTGACTCCTCAAGTGTGTTCGTTCTACAGGCTTCTCCAGATTGGAGATTACCCTTCCTCTTCATGTAAAGTGCAGGAAGCAGCAAATGAGATGTGACCTTCGAGAAATGGTTTCTTAAGTGGCAGGTAAACTCCGAAAGTCACCGGCAAATGATTTTTATAGACACCTACAGATGTCGGAAGAGCCAGAGTCAGATGAGTTATGCTAAGTGAAGACACCTCTGTGTACCTTCCTAATGTGATTATAATAAATGAATGCATGCAGTATAAAATGCATAATCAATTTTAAGAAGCACAAGAATGGCTCTTTTGTACAATGCTTTACAGTTTATGACCGTTGGAACTTTCCCTTGTTTCAATCCCAAAGAACCTGTGGAAGAGGAAGAGCTGATATTACACTCGTTTTATGCTCACTTGAAGCTAACGAAATGCCTTGCCCAGGATCATAAGCTCCAAGTGACAGAGTGGGCACCAGGACCCGGCTGACTGCCCCATCGCTCGGAAGGCCATTACTCAGAGCTCAGCATGAAATCACTAACCCGACCATTCTTTCATGCTGAGCCTCTCCCATCACACGGGTTTCAAGCCCTTCAGAGGAAAAGGTTTAACATCGGGGTGGGGAAGGGAAGTAGGTCATTTTCCCTACCAGCAGGACAGGTGCCAGCAGATCTGCTGGGCCGGTCCACAGGACCAGATTGCCTCTGTCAACAGGGCCTAAGAAAACTGGCTTTAGTACCAAAGCCCGTGGCTTTACAACAGTTAGAATTTCTACAGCCAGAAGTTTCCATCACTCCTTAGCCTGAGGCCTTAAGAGAGATGACGGGCCGGGACCGGTTTGGCTCAGTCGTAGAGCGTCGTTCTGCGGACTGAAAGGTCCCAGGTTCCAGTCAGGGGCATGTACGTTGGCTCCGGGCACATCCCCAGTAGAGGGTGCGCAAGAGGCAGTTGGTCGATGTTTCTCTCTCTTCGACGTTTCTAGCTCTCTATCTCTCTCCCTTCCTCTCTGTAAAAAAATCAATAAAATATATTTAAAATATATATATATATATATATATATATATATATATATATATATATATATATATATATTTAAAAAAATAAAAGAGAGAGAGAGAGAGAGACAGAGAGAGAGACAGAGATAGATGATATAGATGATGGTCCAGCCATCCCAGAGGCTCAGGAAGGAAGGCAGGCTGCAGCCATAGGATCTGGAGGTCGCTAACAACAGAGGTTCTAAATCTAGCCCAGGAGAGGATTCTGATTTAACACACTCAGGAAATGGAAGCAATCAACACATCTCACATTCTTGTTTAGATGTTTTGTGGTAGACTGAATGTGTTTAAGGTCTAACATTAAGTCTAAATCAAAATATCTATACAGCAGATAACTATATTGGCTATAGTTAGAGGTTAGATAGCCAACTGTTGTGAATTCATAGGTTAGATAGCCCATCACAAGGAAAAGAGTCCATATATATTTTTTACCCACTTGTCCAACAAACATTTGTGTTACTTGTGTATCAGACACCGCAACTGGTATAGAGACAAGCAGAAATAAAAAGATGGGCTTCATCCTTCAGTGACAGTATATAAGGTGGATAGATAAGCTGCACGGCAATAGCAGGAAAATAGTCCTGAGACATACACAGAGAAAGAAGTAACAATTTCTGTTCAGAGGAGTTAGCAACATGTTCACAGCATGGGTGATATTTGAGCTGGGTCTCTAGAAGCAAATAATAATTTGCCGAAACCGGTTTGGCTGAAGGATCCCGGGTTCGATTCCGGTCAAGGGCATGTACCTCGATGTTTCTCCTTCTCCCCTTCTCCCCTTCTCCCCTTCTCCCCTTCTCCCCTTCTCCCCTTCTCCCCTTCTCCCCTTCTCCTTCTCCTTCTCCTTCTCCTTCTTCTTCTTCTTTTTTTTTTTTTTCTTTTTAAATTTAATGGTTATAGAGCTATTCAGATTCTCTGATTTTTAAAAAAATATATTTTATTGATTTTTTACAGAGAGGAAGGGAGAGGGATAAAGAGTTAGAAACGTCGATGAGAGAGAATCATCAACCAGCTGCCTCCTGCACACCCCCCACTGGGGATGTGCCCGCAACCAATGTACATGCCCTTGACCGGAATCGAACCTGGGACCTTCCAGTCAGTCTGCAGACCGATGCTCTATCCACTGAGCCAAACCGGTTTTGGCTCTCATCGATGTTTCTAACTCTCTATCCCTCTCTCTTCCTCTCTGTAAAAAAATCAATAAAATATATATATATTTTTAAATAATAATAATTTGCCAGGAAAAAAAAAATGAGAAAAATGAGAGACCACATTCCAAAAGGGAACAAAGTATGGTAACTTACAAGGTAGAGAAGAGAAAGGCCTGCTGGAAAGTTCGGATGAACTACTTGGCCCTGAGAGAAATAGGGTTGGCACTGTATTTCAATGTGTTTAAGTAATCTTAATTTGATTACTTAAATCTAGTCTTTATGATACTTTATTTTTTTTGCTTTTTAATCTTCACTGTTGAAAGTATTACAGATGCTCCCCCTCCACCCTGCTCCTTCTTTATGACACTTTCTAAGAACATCTACTCCATCACCCACCCCTCATCCCCAGTACAAAACTCAGAGAAGCAAAAGTCTGGTTCCACCAAAAGGGATAAACCCCAACTGAAAAGACAAAATGAGTTTGGCACAATAACTAGGTTAGTAAATGATTAGTTTTTACTATTCACTGTCTCCAGCACTTAGCTACACACCCATCATGTGTAGTGTAAAGAAGAGTTAAACCTGAGACTAATTTTTTTTCTCATGATCTCTTCTGAGAGGATGGGAAATTGAGGCTTATAATGACTGTCAAGTAGATACAAAGATTTCCATTTTGAGACCCGTTCATCATACTATCACACTACACATGAAAATCAAAACTGAACATATTCTCAGTACTTAATTCCTTAGTTCCGCTAGCCCTGAAATTCCCTAGTGCAGAGAAAGCAGAAGCCTAGAAAAATGCTGTTTTATAACCTAGAGATCATCAGCTTTACACGTCAGACAAGAGAGGTGGGTTTGAGGAAGCCTGTGTTGGCAATAAGAACATTACTGCTTGTACTGCTTGCATTAGTTGTTTGCATTAGTTGTGCCTTTATTACTTTTGCTGAATAAATATTAAATGGTGCATGGTTAAGTTTTACTGCTTGCTCATAGACATATATAATAGCAATTAAGAATTTCCAGTAAGATGCCGGGACCGGTTTGGCTCAATGGATAGAGCGTCGTTGGAGACTGAAAGGTCCCGGGTTCGATTCCGGTCAAGGGCATGTACCTTGGTTGCGGGCATATCCCCAGTAGGGGGTGTGCAAGAGGCAGCTGATTGATGACTCTCTCTCATCAATGTTTCTAACTCTCTCTCTCCCTTCCTCTCTGTACAAAATCAATAAAATATATTAAAAAAAAAAAAAAAAAAAAAAAAAAAGAATTTCCAGTAAGAAAACTTTATCATGTAAAGGCTCAGTTTCTTTGTGGGTTTTGTATTGTGTGTGAGCCAGTGATTTAAAAAGAAACATAAGTATAAGGTTATTTCCCACTGTGCTGTTAATAAAACTTAGCATTAGTAAACATTGGCCTCCTCTCATACTATGTATTGGATATATAAAAAAATAATATAGCCCTGCTGGTTTGGTTCAGTGGATAAGGAGTCAGACTGAAAGTTCCCGGGTTTGATTCTGATCAAGGGCACATGCCCAGGTTGCGGACATGCAGGCGGCAGCCAATCCATGATTCTCATCATTGATGTTTCTAATCTCTCTCTCCCTTCCTTTCTGAAATCAATAAAAATATATATTTAGCCGAAACCAGTTTGGCTCAGTGGATAGAGCGTCGGCCTGCAGACTCAAGGGTCCCAGGTTTGATTCCAGTCAAGGGCATGTACCTTGGTTGCGGGCACATCCCCGGAAGAGGATGTGCAAGAGGCGGCTGATTGATGTTTCTCTCTCATCAATGTTTCTGACTTTCTATCCCTCTCCCTTCCTCTATGTGTAAAAAAAAAAAATCAATAAAAATTATATTTAAAAAATAAAAATATATATTTAAACACACACACACACACACACACACACACACACACACATATATATATATATATATATATATATATATATATATGAGTAATATGCAAATCAACCAAACAGCAGAACAACCAGAACGACCACTTGACCAGTCGCTATGAAGTGCACCCCTCCCTGCCCCACAGCAGGCTCCAATCACCTGATGGCGAACAGTTGGGGGGGGGGGGGGGGGGATGTGGCCTGCTGGCAGCAGGGAAGATGATTCCGATCACAGGCCAGGCCTAGGGACCGTACCGGCATGCACCGGACTTCTAGTGATAACATAAACAGAGCCACCTTAAAATGGAGTCTGAGCTGCCATCCAGGGAAACCGTCTTGCACATTTTATGTCATGTACATTTTAACATTTGAAATGTTAAAACAAAGCAAAACAACCTTTGGACTGGGCCTAAAGCAACACAGTGTCCGGTACAATCATTTGCAAAGATAAGAAAGCAGATATGACTACCAGACTGAAAATTTTAAAGCCTCTTTAGATTAGCATCTCTATATCAGCTTATCTGCACTTATGGAAATGCCTTCCTTCACTGATGTAATTGTTCCCTTCCCTTTTTCCTCAAATACCCCTTGCCTTTGCCTTCTAATCCTATCACTATCCATGTTTCTGCCTGAATCAGAGCTTCCTGAATAGCTATTCATGTACATATAATTCATATATAAATAATTCATATATATATATTTATTGATTTTAGAGAGGAAGGGAGATAGAAATATTAATAAGAAACTAACAGCAGGAAGGCAGGGGAGGGTTGGGGAGGTAAGAGATTAACCGTAGGACTTGTATGCATGCATAGAAGCATAACCAATGGATGCAAGACACTGGGGTGGGGGGTGGGGGGGTGGTGAGGGCATGTGGAGGAGTAGGGGAGGCCGGGGGGAGGTCAATGAGGAAAAAAAAGGAGACATATGTACTACTATTTGTAATACTTTAAACAATAAAATTAAATTAAATTAAAAATAAAAGAGAATCATTGATGGGTTGCCTCTTGTATGGCCCCTACTGGGGATTCAGCCCACAACCTGACTGGGAATCAAACCATGACCTTCTGGTTCATAGGTTGATGCTCAACCTCTGATCCACACCAACCAGGCGCTATTATTTTTTTTATCTCAAATAAATGCTGTTGCCTCTCACTTTGGCCTTCTATTTTTAGGTCAATAGATATATCAGGTGATAAAGCACATTTCCTTTCTGTGAAGCTTCACTGAAAGTTACCACTTTATTGTTCTTTTATAACTTGAATAGAATCCTATATAACAAAAGCCTAATATGCAAACTCGGGCAGTTGTTCAACCAATAGTTCAACTGGGAGACCAGGAGTTCGCCTGCTCACTATGACATGTGCTGACCACTAGCGGGCAGTGTGGAACATGGCGGGCATCAGCAACATGGCACTGGCAGCAAGCAGCAGGGGAGGCACTGCTGGCCCGGATGGGCCCTGACAAGAGTGGGACTGTGGTGAGATAGCATAGCAGGTGAGTGGGCGGTGCCAGGCCAAGGCACCATGAAGATGGTGATGGGCAGGGCAATTGCTCTATAGGCAGGATGGTGGAGCAGGTGAGGGGGTGGCACCAGGCCAAGGCAGGGTGCCAGGCGGGGCTATGGGGCTGGGGGACTGGGGGCTCAAGCTTGGGACCGATCTCCATAGGCCACCTTGAGGGACTCCACCCAAGCACAAATTCGTGCACCGGGGCTCTAGTCATTATATTATATAAAAGTGAACGAGGGAGAGAATGTTTACAAAGACAATTCTCTGAAGATAGACACCATAGGATAACGACAATGCATTTTTTCACTGCTTCATCCCTACCACTTAGCACATTGCCTGGTGTACAGTATGTGTGCACCAAGCCCTTGTGGAATGAATGAGTGTCCGTAATCACACTTAGAAGTATATATTTATGGCCAAAACTGGTTTGGCTCAATGGATAGAGCATCGACTTGGAGACTGAAGGGTCCCGGGTTCGATTCCGGTCAAGGGCATGTACCTAACTTGCAGCTGATCGATGACTCTCTCTCATCGATGTTTCTAACTCTCTATCTCTCTCCCTTCCTCTCTGTACAAAAATCAATAAAATATATTTAAAAAAGAAGTATATATTTATAATGCTTGAAAACACACTGCTGCTTTCCATATATTTGAAACTATTTACCAAGACATACATTACCATGTCTGGTAATTATGAGATCACTACAACTAATTTTACCTTAGCAACTACTCAAAAGAAAATCGAATCTAGAAAATGCTGCAAGACTACATATAAACAAAAATTGGAAACGGTCACTAACGTGCAATTATCTAGGCACAAAAACAAAACAAAAAAAACAAACCATAAATCTGGGTGAAAGTTAAAGTAAATATATTTCTTAGTAGATGTAATGACTACTCAATCTAGTTCAGATGTCTTGTGGGTTTAGGTGGGAATTTAAGCCACATTAAACCTAAGAAGCCAACTGAACAGATACCATCTAGTCTGTGTGAATAGATACCGTCTAGTCTGTAGAGAACTCCCAGCAGCCAGGACTTGGTCTCAGAGAGAACCAGTCAAGATCCATCCCCACGGAGCATGTAAAGGAGCCTCTCTGACCTAATTCCCTCTCATCTAGGTCTCAGCTCTCATTTCTTCAGACACCTTTCCTCGCCAAACCCCTTGGTGAAAAACTCAATCCTGACTAACGTACACTGGATGCAAACAAAGTTGTGCAATCCTAAAACCTAAAGAGCCCACAGGTACATAGACTCTCTTCTTTACAAACCGAGAAAACTGATGCCAGAGAGGTAAGGTGACCAGCCCCACACCACCCAGTCACTGACATGTTTGGACTGGAATGCAGGTCTGCAGCCCCAGTTCCAGGTCCTTTCACGACAGCTCCATGGAAAAACGTTTCAATTTATCTCAGGAAGTTTCTGTGACCCTAACGCAGGGGTCCTCAAACTTTTTAAAGTGGGGGCCAGATCACGGTCCCTCAGAGAGCTGGAGGGCCGGACTATATGAACTACTAATTCCTACTGTAACACCTCGGCTGCGCTCACTGCCCAAAAAACCTGGCGGGCCGGATCAGACTCCTCTGCGGGCCGCATGTGGCCCGCGGGCCGTAGTTTGAAGACCCCTGCACGGTTCATCTCTCCCCCTTCATAGCAAAATGGGTTAGTTCTAGACTTATTAGTGTTATTTTGCTGCTGCTGCTGCTGTTGTTGTTGTTGTTATTTTAATTCCTCTATTCTAGGCAGGATAGTAAGAAGCTAGGAAAACTCTTTGGGAAGTGAAATGAGGGAAACAGACAAAAATCACGAAACAAAGCCAAACAATATGAGCAATTTACAGACACCAGGTGAATCACAAGGTCTTAGCTTCCCTAACCAAGGACACTTAGGAGCAAATGGTTTACACATTTTAGACCATGTAGAGGCAGACCTACCTCCCACCCAGTCCCCTCTTCAATGACATTCTTTTTTTTTCTTTTTTTCTTTTTTTAAAATATATTTTATTGATTTTTTACAGAGAGGAAGGGAGAGAGATAGAGAGCTAGAAACATCGATGAGAGAGAAACACCGACCAGCTGCCTCTTGCACACCCGCTACCGGGGATGTGCCCGCAACCAACGTACATGCCCTTGACCAGAATCGAACCTAGGACCTTTCAGTCCGCAGACCGACGCTCTACTGCTGAGCCAAACCGGTTTCGGACAATGACATTCTTTAGAGATGAAACTCACCAGAGAATGACCCTGACCCTTCTATACACTCATTTTGATAAATCAACAAATTGGAGGACAACTAATGAATATGATGTTGCAGGCCTTCCCTTGAGACCTCCCCTAGGATTCCCACAACAGAGGGGAGATAGAAGCCTCAAGATAAAGGACCCAGTGGGCTCTCTCTATCGAGCATGCCCAAGCCTTTTCTTAGATGTGGATTTTTTTACTTTCTTTTCCCTAAACTCTAAGGGTCTCCTTGAAACCAGGGGAGCAGCGGGCAATAGGAGCTTGTCCCAGGCTAACCCCCTGAACCTGTCTCCAAGATCCCCCTTTTTCTCTAAGCAGCCCTGACCTAACTTACTTCTATCACTGTAACTTTCACTTCTCAATGAGTTCACGCAGCCAAGCTCTGACCTAGGCTCTTTCCAGTCACTTCTTTTACTCTAAGGCCTTCTTCTGTTTCACTGTCCCCAGCTTTACTAAATGCACTCTCAAAATCACCTAGACTCACGTTGTGAAATCTTTCCTGCACGAAGCCAAGAACCCACACGCTCCAGGCCAGCCCAAGGCAGACCAGGTCGGGCTCAGACCCCATTGGGTAACACTTCCAACTGCCTCCCCAACCTACAGCCAGAACATCCATGTTTCAACAGCATTGTTTCAACAGCATTATTCCAGCTGCCTCCCCAACCTACAGCCAGAACATCCATGTTTCAACAACATTGTTCTAAATCCGCACTACCTGCTGACCTGATTCCCGAGCTCTCTCTAATATCCCTGGCTTTCTAGGCTTTTTGTTGCCTTTTCACATGCTTACAATATTAAACTACAAAGCAGCTTTTCCCAAGCTGTGTTCCATGGAACAGCAGTTTGAGGAGGTGATTTTGCACAGAGAACAGTGAAAGGCTCTAATCGTGTGATCAACTAAGCTTGGGAAATACTGCCTATCAGAAGTTCAAAGGGCACGCCAGCTTTTTATTTTTTTTAATCCTCATCCAAGGATATTTCTTTCCATTGAATTATTTTAGAAAGAGGGAGTTGGGGATAGAGAAACCTCTATGTGAGAGAGACACATCAATTGGTTGCCTCCCATTCAAACCTTTGACCAGGGATGGGGATCAAGCCGGCAACCAAGGTATGTGCCCAGGACCTGGAATTGAACCCGGGACACTTTGGTTCCTGGGCCTGTGTTCTAAGCACTGAGAAAACCAGCCAGGGCCACATCAGCTTTTTAAAGACAATGACAAGCCCCAGGAGTAAAACAGGAATTTATTTTATTCGGCTCAGTCTTTCATCTTTTCACACCTATTAAATTCCCTTAAAACTGGTTTAGGAAGACTGTGCCTAGCCCAGCTCCCTTGGTCTACAAATCAAAACTAGATCTGGCCGAAACCGGTTTGGCTCAGTGGTAGAGCGTCGGTCTGCAGACTGAAAGGTCCCAGGTTCCATTCCGGTCAGGGGCATGTACATTGGTTGTGAGCACATCCCAGTGGGGAGTGTGCAGAAGGCAGCTGGTTGATGATTCTCTCTCATCGACGTTTCTAACTCTCTATCTCTCTCCCTTCCTTTCTGTAAAAAATCAATAAAATATATTTAAAAAAACAAAAAACTGAATCTGCATTTGAATCACTTAACAAGATCCTGCTTTATGTGGGAGTCAGAGCCAGAACTCCAATCCAGCTCTGAGTCCTAGGCCAGGGCCTACACGCAAAGTATTATTTCTCCTCAACTAGACCCAATGCTTTCTGGTCTTCAGCACACCCAATGTGCAACAGTCAGCCCCGAGATGGACTACAAATGTTCACACAGTGTACGCCTAAGGGAAAGGGAAGAAGAGTGGATGATGGGCTTTATTATTTCAGCTTGATGTTACCTCCAATCAGGACATAGGACTATGCTGGGTACAACATCTGTGTAACAATAAACACTGGGCATAGATTGGCATGCAAAGCCATCCTTAGGATCTTTCTCAGGGGTTCCAAGGAACTAGAGTGGCAGAAACCAATCATTGTCTCACTAACAGAAAGATGTGGACAGGAAACGCGGAAGGCTGGTCAACAACCTTAATTGCTCTAACCACTCACAGTTCAGTTGAAACATTGTTAGCTGAAGCAGCACCCACCTCTGTTAGTCTTACGTAAATGTGTTACTGGCGTTTCCTGCCTAAGGGTTATGGGTGTATCCCATAGACTCAAATAAATAAAAGGGATAGCAAGGCCAGAGCAATGAGTAGTCCCACCTGGCCTCCAATATTCCCAAACTAATACTTTTCTAGTCTTTTTTCATTTGTGTGTGGCCTTCTCCAGAACCTGAACCCTGGACCACCCGGGAGGTGAAAGGGGTTCCCACCCTAGAGGAACAAGCCCAGAGCAATGTGTCCTGGAGGCGATTTGAGGGTGAGACTGTTCTGAGGAGGGCCACAGTCTTGAGGCCAAAAGGTTGGGTGACCCTGGACCCCTCCAAAGATTTGATGGTGCATGCCAAACTGCCCTTCCATCCTCTCCCTGCTTCCTTTTCATGTTTTCCAAGTTCCCCAGATGACTCTAGAGATCCTATCATGCCAAGAGTCAGTTCCTTTGCATTTTTTTCCTGGGAAGTGAGGAGGGGGGAGAGCTAGGAAGAGGTAACACAAAGGAGCTTTAAGACAGTGGGAAACATGGTTTGCACAAAGGGCCAGTGTTTGCACAAGCTGCTGTCTTTGTGTTAGGGCATTTCCAGAATAATTGTGAAGTGAATGGACAATGATGGTGAGAATTAAAAGGATGGAGGTCAGATAGTTTCACTGATGAGTGGCAGCCCATACTCCGGAACAGCTCCTTTATCCAAGCAAACAGGCCTGCTCACAATTCCTAAGCATGTGCATTCCTACCAGCTTGCTTCTGTGCATATTTTATAACTAGAGGCCTGGGGCAAGAAATTTGTGCACAGGGTGCAGATCCCTCAGCCCAGCCTGAAATCTCTCTAATCTGAAACCCCTCAGGGGATGTTTGACCCCTGTGGGATCAGGCCTAAACTGGCAGTAGAACATCTGTCTTGCAATTTGGGACTACTGGCTCCTAACTGCTCACCTGCTTGCCGGCCTGATTGCCCCTAACTGCCCTCCCCTGCCATCCTTGTCACCACTAACCACCACTGCCTCAGCCCCCACCACCATGGCTTTGTGTGGAAGGACATCCAGATAGATGTCCAGAAGATGTCCGGTCTTATTAGCATATACCCTGTTATTAGTGTAGATTATACAACATAAGCGTTAAGGTAGAGTTGCATTAGTAGAAATGAAGAAATACTTTATTTAAAAATGTTTGTTTGATATGATTGCAATCCACTTGTTTATGACAAAAATCAAGTCTTTAAAAATAGGATTCCTTGGCCGAAACCTGTTTGGCTCAGTGGATAGAGCGTCAGCCTGCAGACTGAAAGGTCCCGGGTTCGATTCTGGTAAGGGCATGTACCTTGGTTGCGGGCCCATCCCCAGTAGAAGCTGTGCAAGAGGCAGCTGATCGATGACTCTCTCTCATCAATGTTTCTGACTCTCTGTCCCTCCCTCTTCCTCTGTAAAAAAAATCAATAAAATATATTAAAAAATATATATATATAGGATTGCTTGCCCTAGCTGGCTTGGCTCAGTGGCTAGAATTTCAGCCTGAGGACTGAAGGGTCCCAGGTTCGATTCTGGTCAAGGACACCCGCCTGGGTTGCGGGATCGATCCCCAATAGAGGCAGAGATCAATGATTCTCTCTCATCATTGATGTTTCTATCTCTTTCCCTCTCCCTTCCTGTCTGAAATCAATAAAAATCTATTTTTAAAAAGTAAAAGAGTTAAGATTGCTTTGCTATCAAAGCCAAGTATGGTGAAGCTGTCCCTGATGAAGTCTGAGCAGCTCAGTTGCTAAGTGACTTCGCTGGGTTCTTATCAAATAAAATCCATGGAGAAGCAACTACGCCCACCATGCCTTTAGGCTATAAAGAAGAAAGTTGGGGAGGACAGAGTGTTTCTGCAAATCTGCTGGGGGCAGGGTCAGGCCCTGAGCTCTGAGAGGTCAGGTCCAGAAGGAGGGCAGGGGTGTGGTTCCAGGGAATCCCCTTCCTGAGAAGCTCCTCCTCCTCCTCCCCTTAACCCCCTACCCTGTCCATTTGTATAAAATGGGTAGGAAGCAGGTACATAATGCCTTGGCGGGTCACCCCTCTGTCCTGGGGTAGGAGACAGTGAGGGTCAGTGGCTGGGAGGCAGGAAAGACGTGGGAATGCCCAGTGCCTAACAATGTTTCCACTAATGCCTCCTAAGCACAGGAGGGTCTGGTGGGCGCTGCTCTCCCAGGTGACTGCATGATGCGGAAATTCTGGCCCCATGTTGCCAGATGATCTGACTTTTTAAAGCAGAAAACCCAGATTATTATGTAAGAGATCTGAGATTTTAAGTATTGGCAATGAACTTTAAATTTTTTAATATATAGTGTCAGCCAAAAATAACATATCTATAGGTCAATCTCTGGCTCTCAAGCTAGCTGTTTGAAAGTTAAATCACTTTTTTTTTTCATACAAACTATATGCATGATTGACAGTATTCTATCCCAAAATCTGGACAATAATAAACAAAATTAAGACATGAAATCAGAATATTTGATTTTTTTTTGTTTTATTTGTTTTACATTTTGAATTATGGTGATGTGCAGAAACAGTTTAATTAAAGAGCAATGGCAATGGCTGATGCAATTGTTTCTTTTATTTTTAATTTAATTTAATTTTATTTTTTAAAATATATTTTTAATGATTTCAGAGAGGAAGAGAGATAGAAAAATCAATGATGAGAGAGAATCATTGATCGGCTGCCTCCTGCATGGCCCCTACTGAGGATCGAGCCTGTAACCTGGGCATGTGCCCTTGACCAGAATCAAACCTGGAACCCTTCAGTCTACAGGCTAATGTTCTATCTACTGAGACTTCTTGTCAGAGGTGCTTATAACAACTTAGGAATAAAAAGAAAGAAATGAAGAATAAAGATTCATTTTTCTGAGATTATTAATTTTGTTTGTGTTAGGATAAAGATTAAAGGGAAATATGTCACAGAGAATATAATGTACACTAATAAAAGAGTAAGATGAAAATTAACCATACATTCGTGATGCCCACCAGCCAATCAGGAGTGAGTATGCAAATTAACCCAGCAAAGCTGGTGGGTTAATTTGCATACATAGCAGGCCTTCCACAGCACCCCAACCACTCCGGGCCTCTGGGCAGCATGGGAAGGTGGAAAGGCAGCTCCAGGCTAGAGGGAAAAGGCAGCTCCAGCTGGAGTGAAAGCAGTGCCTTCAGCCAGAGGAAGGAAGGGCCATTCTTGCATGAATCTTCATGCATGGGCCTCTAGTATGATATAAATATGAAAGAAAGTCCAAGCTGTCTCCTTCACCCACAAGGATACAAGGAAGTGAACTACTTATAGTTGGGTATTATAGCAATTCGCATTCTCTCACACTATTATTAACCATATAAATAAGAGAATAACTTGGAAATAAGGACCTGCAAATATATTTATACTCTGATCCAGTAGTTCTAGTTTTGAGGAAAAATCTTGAACACACACAAAAATTACATATACAAATATGTTCACTGTGACATCATTTATTAATAGCAAGTACCTAAATGGTCTCAGTTTCTGGTAGTAGGGGAATACCTGCATTAAAATGGCACATGCTCCATTACAAACAGAAGGGAACACGTAAGCACTCTGGTGGAGTGTGCCAGGTACTTTTAGGAGCTGGGTCCACAGGGGTGAAGGCCACAGACCTGCTCCCTCCCCTCACACAGCTTCCAGCGTGGCAGGGGAGACAGAATTACTTTGGGAGACAAATTACTTGGAGTAATTAAGCAAACAGACCATCATGAATGGCAGCGTGTTCTGTGGAGGGAAAGAACAGGGTGGAGGGAGAGAGGAAAATAGAGGTGAGAGGGAAACCAGACTGGGTGGTTAAAACAAGAGGTCATATTCCCCAGCCCAAGACCCAACCCCTTTGACAAACATGCAAGGAGTTCCTGACTCACTCAGGCGCCATGGCTGCCAACAACTGCAGTGCTTGTGTCCAGCTTTCAACAAGGAATGACTCTCTGAGGCAGAGCATGTGGGGCGCAGCAAGGAAAGACTGACTTCAGTTTGTGTTTCAGACCAAAAGCTACTGAAACCAAACAATCAAATGACATATTTGGCCGCCAAAATATAACTGCCACTCTGGTGGGTTATAACGGAATATTTTTCATAAGAAGTTTAAAACTTAATTTGCCAAATAGTGCTAATTCTTGAAATACCAGTATCAAACAATGGTTGTGGGCTTTCATAATCCTATTAGCTTACTTAAAGTTACCATCATTAAAATGGTGAAATACATTTTAACAAAACAAGGCTGGGGTTAGCTCCACCCACCCATCAGTTATGTGAAGATCTCCTTCAAATTTTTATTTTCTACTGGTCAGAAAACACAGTAGTAATTTCCTGGATGGGCCATATTCTCTCACCCCACAATCTTGCACCTGCTGTTTTCTCTTCCTGAAATGCCCTTCCTTCGCTGCCTGTCTGTTGTGTTTCTTTTTGTCCTTTCAGTCAGCTCAGCCAGCACTTCCTCTGGGTCCCTCCCTGGGCCCGAGTTCCCTAGACTCCAGGGGCTTCCCGGGCTGGGCTCCCATGGCGCCTACTACGGACCACAAACCACAGCACTCAGCGGGATTTTTTGGAATTCTCTACTTCTTGGACTTTCCAAACTAGAATGTGAGTACCTCCAGGTCTCTGTGGGGTCCGGCACATTCCAGGTGACCGATACATGCCTGCTGAACATACGTCTGTATTTTAGAGAATGAATAAAGCATGACTTTCCTCCATGAACAGAAACAGGAAGAGATGTAACGGAAGACAACATTATACATTTATTTAAGCCTCACTTCCATGTTCACAAAATGACCGCAAGTAAACTGGTTCTTCCACGTGATCAGAAAACCACAGGAACCGATCTTTACTGCGACAACTTCAAGGATCATTGGTGTATAGAACTTAAAAATGCTACTACCCATGGTTGCCTGCCACTCCCTTAAACCTAAAAACGGAAAGAAAAAAAAAATGGGGTTGGGTGGGGAGGGAGAGAATGGCATACAGACATAAAGACATCCCAAATGAAGTCCAACTCTTTAAGCAGTTAAAAGTCTATAATTTTCTCAAATATATATTTTTATGCAATAAAGAAAGCATGCTAATGTTTTTAGAGTAATTGAAAAATCACTTCTAAACAGTTTCCTCCTGTAGACATAACCAATTAACAATGTTTTTTATTTCCATCTAAGATACATCTTCATTTAAGTTGCAGAATAATGCAATTTTAATGGGCTATAAGAAGAAATAAGACTGACAAGTTATTGGCTTTGTGCAGTAGGAGCTTCTGTGGCTGCTAAGACTCAACTCTGGCACATGGAGTGTCCTGTAAGATAGTGGCCCACTGTCCTTGAGCAAAGTATAGCATTTCAGTGGTACACTGCTAACTATAGAATTAAAAGCATCAGGCTGCAATGGAGCAAGTTTAATATTCATTGATGTGAACCTCATTTTGAAGCATGCAGGAAAAGCTACTTAAGACTCTTAAGAGTCCAGATTTTATTTTGTTTTGTTTTATTACTTTTTGTTAATCTTCATTCAAGGATATTTTCCCTTTGTTCTTTAGGGAGGGCAGAAGAGAGAGGGAGAAACACTGATGTGAGAGAAACACAGCGATTGGTTGCTGTGTTTTCAGAACTGCGTGTTCATGCCCGTGTGGCTGGGCCAACAGACTCATCTTTCACCGCCAGAAGTCAGTCTACACAAACAAAAATGAAAAACTGTCCTTGGAAAAAATCATAATGACTTCAACCTTTACTATTCTCACAGTTTTTTGCTTTGTTTTTTAAATATTGAAGGGATTTTTAGGGGAAGTATCTCTCGTCTAGAGGAAATATTTATATGAATCAGCAATCCTATCAACTTCTCTTTTTCTTTTGTGAAATTCAAGTAAAATTACATTTAAAATTGTATCCAAAATGTGATTGTTATGGTTTTTTTGTTTTTTAATATATATACATTTATTGATTTCAGAGAGGAAGGGAGAGGGAGTGAGAGAGACATCAATGATGAGAATCATTGATCCGTGCTGCCTCTTGTATGCCCCCTACCAGGGACAGAGCCTGCAACCTGGGCATGTGCTCTTAACCGGAATCGAACATTGGACCCTTCAGTCTGCAGGCCAATGCTCTATCCACTGAGCTAAACCAGCTAAGATGATTGTTATGGTTTTATAAAAGTATCTCTAACTTCCACCCCACCCCCCCAAAAAAAAAGATTAAAATAAGATTGGGCTCCAGCCAAGTAAAATAAAACTAAAAAACAAAAACCTGGAACTCTTTGGTCTACAGGTTGATGCTCTATCCGCTGACACAAACTGGCTATGGTCCAGATTTTAAAATATATTTCCATTTAGATGAGCCAACCAACAGAAATTTAATTATTTGGGGAAGGGGAGTTTCTTTACTTTTTTATTCCCCTTGGTTTTTTTGTTTGTTTTTAATGTACTAAATTATTAGCCGAAACCGGTTTGGCTCAGTGGTAGAGAGTTGGTCTGCGGACTGAAAGGTCCTGGGTTTGATTCCGGTCAAGGGCATGTACATTGGTTGCAGGCACATCCCCAGTAGGGGGTGTGCAAGAGGCAGCTGGTGGATGTTTCTCTCTCATCGATGTTTCTAGCTCTCTATCCCTCTCTTCTCTCTGTAAAAAAATCAATAAAATATATTAAAATAAATAAATAAATAAAATCTAAATTTCTTAGCCTGACATTAAAATGTTTAAAAAAATAATAAAAAATTAAAAAAACTTTATATAGGTATGTATAATTTAATATATTTAATATATCAATAATGTCCACCAGTGACCTCCATCTCAGGTTTTAATCACGAGCTGTAAAATATATTTAGAGCTATTTCCCATGGAAAATGAGAGCTCAATATCCACACTGCCTAAGTCAAAATGTTAGTTTTGTAAGGAATCCTTGAAATCATTCCAACAAACAGGCTACAAATCAAGATGCTGACATATAAAAGGGCCAGTTGCCTAGGAATACACTTTTTTGTCTGATACATTGAGGGATCCACCAGCATGCAGAGCTGATAGGCCTTTTAGCCACCATTAGGGCAGAAGTCCAATAAAACACTTTATATATTTAAAAAAAATGTCATGTCACCAACTCTAACTAAGGAACTCTTTCTCAGGTAACTCATAATTTCTAAAACAAATTCATACCTTGGCAGAGCCCAGTAGAGATGTTTGATATAAGACAGTGACTGTCTAAACACATACAATTTCTCCAGCTTTCAGAGCACTAATTCCACCAAACTGCTTGAAGGACAACTCTTGCTCTGGGTGTGGGACTTGGGCAAGTTACTTAACCCCTCTTTGTGCCTGAAATTCTTCATTTACAATATTGGAATAATAATAGCACTTACCTCACAGGGGTATTATAAAGACTGAGGTAATATGTTTGCAAAATGATTAGAACAGTATGAATTAGTGATGCTGCTGCTGATGGCAATGTCTTATACATCTATTAGAACATCAGCCCAAGCACTTGAAATTTTAACCATAGGAAGAGGTTTGGTTTTTAGTTCTTGCTATACACAAAGCACTGTGCTAAGAATTTTGTATCCACAATCACATTTAATTCACATAATGAGCCTTGAGAGAAGCTCTATCATTATCCCACTTTAATAGATAGGGAAACTAAACTGAAGTTCAGAGAGCTTAACTAACTTGCCCAACTAGTCTCACAACTACTAAGTGCTAAACCCAGAATTTCAATCCAGTAGCCTAGCCAACAGGTTAGATTTATACCTATACAGAATTCCACAAACCTGAGAGCAGTAGCAGACTGCCAAGAATAATGGTGAAAATAAAAGAATAAAAACCAGCATATTACTGTTGGAGAATACTGTAGACAATTGCCAAAAGCAGATCTGAAAGGAATATATGTCTTATGTGCCAGGTACTATTTCAAGTGCTTTACTTATTAACTAATGCATGATAATGGTGACAAACAATAAAGCTTTATACACGTTACTCATACAAACTTCAAATAACTTTATGGGCTAAATATCACGACTATGTAGATAAGGAAACAAACTCATAGGTGAAATACTCTTCGAGGTCACACAGCGAGCATGGTTCAGAGCCTCGAGATTTGAAACCAGGTCTCCTTGATCCCCAAATGTATGCTCTTTAACACTATGAAAACGGTCCCCCAAATTTGATAAATATACCATCATTATTATGAACTCCTTTGTAAAATGAAGACCGACAGTCAATTAAGTTTGGACTCGCTATATATTCTCTCTCTAAGACTCAAAATACATGTCAGTATAGTAGGAATTCTGAAACATTTACAGTTTAAAAACAAATCCCAATGAACTTTGTTTAACTCAGCATTTCCAAGTCTCTTTAACCCTGGAATCTTTTACAATGTGTAATATACATCAAAATCCTCCAGAGCCCTAGCCAGTTTGGCTCAGTGGATAGAGCGTCGGCACTCAGACTGAAGGGTCCCGGGGTTCGAACTGGTTAAGGGCCTGTACCTCGAAGGTTGTGGGCTCAATCCCAGGCCCTGGTTGAACTAGTGCAGGATGCTATGTCTCTTTCTCACATCGATGTTTCTCTCTGCCTCTTGCCCTCCTTTCTACTCTCTCTGAAAATTAATGGAAAATATCCTCAGGTGAAGATTAACAACAGCAACAAAAATAATCCTCCAGAATTACACTTGATCTTAGCCAAAAGGCCGAGAAGCGATTAATCCTCCAGAATTAAAATTTGTAAATACATAATACATTCCTTTCCTGCGTGATGCTTTCTTTTTCTTTATTTCTTTCTGTTCTTTTTTTTTTTTTTAATATATATTTCTTTTCTTTTCTTTTTCCTGCACCCTCTTAATGTAGAATACACAACTGGTACAAAATATTTCAGAGGTGGAGTGGGAAGGGAGGAGGGGAGATTGCACAATCCTGATAGGAAACAGTAGAACATAGTTCAAAAGGCACTGGTGTCCTGTGGAGATTGCCTCCTCCCTAGGTGGTCATGTGTCTGTGAACCAGTCACTTACTCTTGCTGAGCTTCTGTTAAATGAGAACATTGATGACTATTTTGCAAGGTGGTTATATTTATTATCCAGTAAATGGATTCATTATTATCTGCCAGAAAACTTATTCTATTGAAAGCAAATAATCTTGCCGAAACCGGTTTGGCTCAGTGAATAGAGCATCAGCCTGCGGACTGAAAGGTCCCGGATTCGATTCAGGTCAAGGGCATGTACCTTGGTTGCGGGCACATCCCCAGTAGAGAGTGTGCAAGAGGCAGCTGATTGATGATTTTCTCTCATCGATGTTTCTAACTCTCTATCCCTCTCTCTTCCTCTCTGTAAAAAATCAATAAAATACATTTAAAATAAAATAAAAATAGCCGAAACCGGGTTTGGCTCAGTGGTAGAGCCAATAAAATATATTTTAAAAAAATAAATAAATAAAAATAAATAAAAGCAAATAATCTTCTAAAAGCAGAACTGAGTTGCCTTCCTAAGACAGTCGAGAACACGGGGACTACTGGTGCTCTGGACTTGCTTCTCACTGACAAGGAAGAACTGTGTCCTGAAATGGAAATGACTGGAGCCTTGGGACAGAGTGGCCTTATCTTTATCTGATGCATAAACTAGGAAGAGAGAGATAAACAACTTGTACTTTAGAAAAGCAGACTTCAGAACAAAGAAAAGGTAACTGTAGTCCCAGAGCAGGGACAGGCAGCACAGAAGAGGGTCAGGTCAAATAAGTTTCTTATGGAGCATCCGTCCATTAGCCACTCAGGAGGAAAAGAGAAAGGTAGAACGATGTGAAATGAATGTGGGGATTGACCAGCAGTCTTTTAAGGAGATGGCCTGTAATTCTAATTATCATTTAGCTAGAGCAGGCTCGTAATTCACTACGAATTTGAGAAAAGCATCATCTGCAAAAATATTGAGGAAGTCAGAAGCCAGAAAGCAGTGGGGCTTGCAAAGAAGTTGCAAAGGGACAACAAAAAGCCATTTTTAGAGAAGTTCAAAGTCAGAAGCACCAGGGTGCCTCTCGGGGCGAATGGAGTAACACAGGAGACAGAAAGTGGAGCCGTGAATTCCTGTGTTCTCTGTGGCCAGTGATCTTCAAACCAAAGCAAAGCAAAGCAAAGCAAAAAAGAAACACCTGACGCAGTAAGAGAGAAATTACGTCCATGATAGGTGAGAAAGTTTATGATTTGGTGGGGACTTTGTACCTATCAACAGAAAGAGAGAAACATACAAGGGCCCTAAAAGAAACACGAAACACAGGGCACATTTGCCATCTTGCTCCCAGGCATATGTTACCAGTTTGGCTCAAATAAATTCTTATAAAAATTTAAAAAAAAAGAAAGAAAGGAAGGAAGGAAGGAAGGAAGGAAGGAAGGAAGGAAGGAAGGAAGGAAGGAAGGAAGAAAAGAGAAACAAAACGCTATCAGCATGTAAAGGGGAGAGGTAAACGCTGACTGGTCCCATGATCTCACTCATATGTGGAATCTAATGAACAAAATAAAGTGATGAACAAAATAGATCCAGAGACATAGAAGCATGGAACTCTGTGGAATCTCAGAGGGAAGACAGGGGTGGGTGGGTAGGTGGGCAGGGAGAGATCAACCAAAGAACTTGTATACATATATGCATAACCCAAGGACACAGACAATAGGGTGGTGAAGGCCTGAGGCATGGGGGGGGGGGGTGCGAGGGAGAGGAAGAGGTTGCTAAAAAGGGTCAGTGGGGGGAAAAAGAAGATATATGTAACACTTTCAACAATAAGATTAAAAATAAAAAAGCTGACTGCAGATAAGGGGGTTGTTTCCGAAAGAGATGATTTTCCAGGACGCATTGGAAGATGTGGGGAATGTTGGCCAAAGTAAGACAGAGAGTGGGAGGGCATGTGGGGCAGAGGGGGCAGAGGAGGAAAGGTGTCAGGTACACCGACAGGCCTGGGAACACCGTGAGGCTAGACTCAGCAGAATGTGACTTCCAGGTTGGACCAGCCCTCGGTGCCAGCTAAGGAATGCAGTCCTTTTATCCTGCCACTACCTGGGGGAAAGCAAGTCAGGGGGTAAGGGCGGAGGGTGTCCATGGGAGGGTTAGCAGTCAGGTTTGAGCAGAACAGAAAACACAAGGATCATTCTACAAATCAGACATGATGCTGCTGAATGTTTGCAAACCAAATAAATGTAGGCCAAGCACCTGTCCAGATTTGTCTAGGTGTAATTCTGGCTTAAAACAGTTGTCTTGGCATGGTTATTAATAGCAGGCCCTATCACTCTAAAAAAAAATGGCCTGGTTTGGACAATTTATTAATTATATAGCTACCTAGGTATATATTACTTAGGGATTATCTCTCTACATTTAGTAGCACTAACAGTAAACTATAGAAGAGATTCCTACCGGGTATGTTATGAATGGTTTACAGGTGGGCCACAGATATTGGTTGAGGGTTTTATAAAAGTGAAAACCTAAAACCATGTTGTATAACTATTCAAATTTATCAGAGTTGGCATTCTGTTGGAGAACCATTGTATAATTCTCTTTATAAGTCTTATGAATTCTGTCATTCAAACCCATATAGATCTCCCTCCATTATTTCCCTCTGTTTCCCCTGACACACTTTAAAAATGTAATCAGCCGAAACCGGTTTGGTTCAGTGGATAGAGCATTGGCCTGCAGACTGAGGGGTCCTGGGTTCGATTCCGGTCAGGGGCATGTGCCTTAGTTGCAGGGACGTCCCCAATGAGGGGTGTGCGGGAGGCAGCTGATCAGTGTTTCTCTCTCGTCGATGTTTCTAACTCTCTCTCTCTCTCTCTCTTCCTCTCTGTAAAAAAAATCAATAAAATATATTTTAAAAAATATAATCAAGTCTATGGCATGAAAAAAGAATGGTGTAGATTAATTTCCCTGTGGGGTCTGGGGCTCCATAAAAGGTCGGGATACAGTGCACCAGTGACTGTAAAGTGATCATGCATTCCCGTATGCGTGGCCACGGCCACGCAGTGCCTGTCAGAGGACTGCACCATGGACAAAAAGGTGCAAATCCATCCTAGAGGTCTTCTTTTCGGGTCAGCCTGGCCCAGAAGTTAGAGGCGAAACTAGAAGTCTAGGAACCTTGATTCCAATCCGTATTTCGCCAGTATTTAGCTAATGATGTAAACTTAGGAGTATCAATGGTCCTTTCTCACCTGACGAATGGAAATAACTAATGCCAACCAGTTATCCTATACAATAAAAGGCTACTATGCAAATAGACTGAACGGCAGAACAACCGGACAACCTGTCGCTGTGACGTGCACTGACCACCAGGGGGTATGCATGGGACATGGCAGGTGTCGGCAACAGGTGGCAGAGCACAGAATATGGTGCAGCGGATGGTGGAGCAGGTGAGCGGGGTCGCCAGATCAAGGCGGGTGCCAGTCGCTATCATCGGGGCGAGCCTCTGGTGGTGCTGGTCCCCCTCCCACCTGTTGCCAGTGCCCCGTGTCGGCCCAATTGCCCTTCAGAGCTTCTCCATCTTCCCCTGCTCCTGAAGGGCGATAGAGGCTGACAGCCAACTCAGTCAGCAAAGGCCCACTGGCACCAGCTGCCGGTGCCAATCGCTCGGCACCATCAGCAGGTGCGAGCAGTGGCTGCCAGCCCCAATCGTCCCTGAGGGCTTCTCTACCTCCACCTGTTCCTGAGGGGCGATTGGGACAGCAGATGCCTCTTGCACCCACTGACCCAGCTCACACCTCCTGCTGGCACCGGCCCCAATCTCTTCATACCATCAGCTGGTGCAAGCAGGGCCAGCACTCTCAGCACTTGGGAGCTGTGGTGGTGGTGGTGGTGGTGGTGGTGGTGGTGGTGGTGGAGGCTGTGGCGGGAGCAGGGCTACCAGCAGACAGGGGACTGGGGGCCAAGGCGGGAGGTGCCAGGAGGGGGCATGGAGGATGGGCTGAGACCTGCCCCTGTGCCCATCACAGCTTTGCAGCCCACAATTCCTTTCAAGGTGCACTAATTCCTGCTCTGGACCCCTAGTTTATTACAAAAATAAAATGAGATGATCTACGTGAAACCCTTTGTAAGAACCTGGAGCTCTATACAAATGTAAGGTATCATAAAAAAGTGGGTTCTTTAGGGTCTCATTTCTCTCAGGGCTAGCCTCCTTTTCCTCTAGCCACTGCTATCCCCCAATCCTACTCTCACTTCATACACATCCATTCCCACTACGTACACCACTACCTACGTACACCACTGACCACTCCCAAGTTCCTGTCTCCAGACCAACTCTCTCTCTCAATTTCTCTCTCTCCCTGAACTCTGGCTTTGTATATATGTAAGCTATTTCTAAGTTGCTATCCTTGGATCAGTCCCACAGATACTTCAAAACAATATCTAAGCTCTCTTAACCCTCAGGCCTGCTCCTTTCCCTAAATGAGAGTCATTACCACCATTTACTCAGTTACTCCAGAGCCTGTGCCAGGAGTCGTCTTTGACTCCTTTCTTCCCTCACTCCTTGATTCCAATCCGTATTTCGCCAGTATAGCTAATGATGTAAACTTAGGGGTATCAATGGTCCTTTCTCACCTGATGAATGGAAATAACTAATGCCAACCAGTTATCCTATACTAGGGGTGTCGAACTCAATCAGAGAAGGGGCCAAAATCTAAAATCCAGCCTAAATCGCGGGCCGAATGGTTTACTGAACAGTCATAAACTGACAATGTCATAAACTGACAGAGGAGTGCAGTGATGACAGCGCGGTGCGGGCCACATTGCAAGGCCTGGCGGGCTGGATTTGGCCCGCAGGCCTTGTGTTTGACACATGTGTCCTATACAATAAAAGGCTACTATGCAAATAGACTGAACGGCAGAACAACCGGACAATCGGTCGCTATGACGTGCACTGACCACCAGGGGGTATCCACAGGACATGGCAGATGTCGGCAACAGGTGGCAGAGCACGGAATATGGTGCAGCAGATGGTGGAGCAGGTGAGCGGGGTCGCCAGATCAAGGCGAGTGCCGGTTGCAATCATCGGGGCGAGCCTCTGGTGGTGCCAGTGCCCCGTGTTGGCCCAATTGCCCTTCAGGGCTTCTCCGCCTTCCCCTGCTCCTGAAGGGCGATAGAGGCTGACAGCCAACTCAGTCAGCAAAGGCCCACTGGCACCAGCTACCGGTGCCAATCGCTCGGCACCATCAGCAGGTGCGAGCAGTGGCTGCCAGCCCCAATCGTCCCTGAGGGCTTCTCTACCTCCACCTGTTCCTGAGGGGCGATTGGGACAGCAGATGCCTCTTGCACCCACTGACCCAGCTCACACCTCCTGCTGGCACCGGCCCCAATCTCTTCATACCATCAGCTGGTGCAAGCAGGGCCAGCACTCTCAGCACTTGGGAGCCATGGTGGTGGTGGTGGTGGTGGTGGTGGTGGTGGAGGCTGCGGCGGGAGCGGAGCTGCCAGCAGACAGGGGATGGAGGCCAAGGCAGGGGGCATGGAGGATGGGCTGAGACCCGCCCCTGTGCCCATCGCAGCCTTGCAGCCCACAATTCCTTTCAAGGTGCACTAATTCCTGCTCTGGGCCCCTAGTTTATTACAAAAATAAAATGAGATGATCTACGTGAAACCCTTTGTAAGAACCTGGAGCTCTATATAAATGTAAGGTATCATAAAAAAGTGGGTTCTTTAGGGTCTCATTTCTCTCAGGGCTAGCCTCCTTTTCCTCTAGCCACTGCTATCCCCCAATCCTACTCTCACTTCATACACATCCATTCCCACTACGTACACCACTACCTACGTACACCACTGACCACTCCCAAGTTCCTGTCTCCAGACCAACTCTCTCTCTCAATTTCTCTCTCTCCCTGAACTCTGGCTTTGTATATATGTAAGCTATTTCTAAGTTGCTATCCTTGGATCAGTCCCACAGATACTTCAAAACAATATCTAAGCTCTCTTAACCCTCAGGCCTGCTCCTTTCCCTAAATGAGAGTCATTACCACCATTTACTCAGTTACTCCAGAGCCTGTGCCAGGAGTCGTCTTTGACTCCTTTCTTCCCTCACTCGTCCTATCCCCTCCACCAGCAAGCTTCCCTCCAAATCAGCCCCACTTCATTGGCTCACGCTCTCACCTCTCACCTGGATTGCTTCCTAGGCGGTCTCTCACCTCCACTTGATTTTTTATACTCTAGTCTCTCCACCGCCGCTGACAGAGACTGTTCTAAAGCACAGATTTGATCATGTGGTTTTCCCACTAAAAATCTCTCAGTGGCCCCTTTCTTGGCCCACAAAGCCCTTCATTATCTAACCTGTGCTTCCTTCCTGCATCTCGCCGACTTCTTTGAGCTTCATGCTCCAGCCAACCTAACCACATGTAGTCCCCTAGCTGGATCGCCCTCTCTCCTTGGGGAAGTCCCTTCTGGCTGGTGTGCCCTTTTCACCCTCCTTTCTCCTCTCTCCTCTCCTCCCCGCCTCCTTCACTCAGCTGGCTCCTCAGGAAAGGCTTCTAGGACTATGATCAAGCTCCTGAGCTCAAAATAGGACAAGCTGGAGGTGAATCATGACTTCCCCTCTTATAAACTATCTCCTTGAGCCTGTTCTTTGCATTTCAGTTTCCTCCTTTGGAAGATAAAGAAAACAAGAACATCCACCTCTTTGTCATAACCCTTGCTAGAGGCCTCAGTCTTCTCAGCTGGGCTTCTAAGGGCAGACAAGGGAGGTCAGGTGAAACCACAGAAAATGGGTTGGTTTAGATAAAAGGTGGGGAACGTCTAGCCCATGGGCCATATAAGGCCCCAGAAATCAGCTTAACAATAACCCACAACCTTCGGACCAACTAAGGCCCCAGAAATCAGTTGGTCTACCCCTACCAAGACATTAGGGGTGAGTTAATTCAATGTTTGACCAAATAGACCAAGCTGATTTTTAAGTTGATAATTTTGTATGGCCCTCAAATGATGTTCTAAATCCAAATGGCCCTTGAGAGAAAAAAATGTTCCCCACCCTTGGTCTAGATAAAACCTAAATTCCTTTCTGACTCAGAGATCTTTTTATTTCTTTCTTTCTTTTTTTTGTTTTTGTTTTGTTTTGTTATATTTTTATTGATTTTTTACAGAGTGGTAGGGAGAGAGATAAGACAGAAACATCGATGAGAAACATCAATCAGCTGCCTCCTGCACACCCCCTACTGGAGATGTGCCCGCAATCAAGGTACATGCCCTTGACTGGAATCGAACCCGGGACCCTTCAGTCCACAGGCCCACGCTCTATCCACTGAGCAAAACCGGTTTGGGCTGACCCAGAGATCCTAATGGCTGCTAAGCAGAGGCACTGTTCACACTTCAGGCTTTTACAGGTCTTTTCCAAAGTCATACATTTCATTTTGATGCGTCAGTAAACCAGAAAATAATTCCTCAAAACAAAAGCAAAAAAACCCCACCTGCCTCATAGAATTAGAGCGTAGACTAAATGAATTGTTTGCAAAGCATGCAGGTCAGTATCTGGCACACAGTAAATGCTCACTATATATCCCTAATAGATGTTAGCTACTTTTACCGTAAACATTAACCTTGATAACTCAGATTAGATGTCAATGTGAAAGGAAACTCCCCAATGCCCAGGCCTACATTAGATATCCTTTTTAAGGCCCTTGTAGCAAACCATAAATACCTCTATCATAACGCTCCTTCGGTCATTCAAGTCCCCCGCTCTATAATTTCAATAAGTTTATCTCCCTTTCAGTTGACTGTAAACTTTTTAAGATTAAGTATGTGTCTTCTTTATTTTCCTTTTGCCACTCACTCCCGGGCACTGGTGTTCAGTTACTATTCATTGAATATCTGATGACTTCTTAATGGTAGAATTTTAATTTTATTTTGGAAACAATGAAAGATAAAATGAAGGAGAAAATAAGTGGTAGACCTCTCTCACGTAGTTTCATTTGGCAGTAAAAGTAAACATCACTATTTTAAAATAAGTAAGTGTGCATTAATGGAACATTTAAGAATGATTATTACACTTTCACATCTCACAGAAATGTCATAGATCAAGCTCACTCCACTTGTTAGAAATGGAATGTACCATTAAATAAAGTAGTAATAATAGCATTTCTGTGCTTGGGACAATATTTGCCAAGTTCTAGGAAAAAAGAAAAAGAAAAACTATAAATTATTTATCTAACACACCTGGTAACACACCCGGTAGCATTATCTAACACACCTGGTAGCTGAATCAATCCGACCTTAATGTTTGATTGGATCCACCAAAGACTAATCAGATTGCTGATCTGTCAGAACTAAAGCTGAATAAATATCGCCCCAAAGCTATTCTTAAGGCCTCTCTATAGAGATATTTAAAGAAAAATCCCACTATATAAGCTAAAAAAAATCTGTGACTGGTGAACTCTCTAACTTACTTGAAGAAATATGTATCATGGCATGTATAGAAGGCGGTAGACAAACTTGTTATTTACTATTATTTTCAGGTTAAATCTACCTATCATCAGCAAACATACCTGTTCATGCATGAATGGTTATGAAAAAAGTTAGCAAGTTGAAGCTCTACAAGACATCCAGCTGAGCTGTCACCTAAACCACAACCACCTCATGCTCAGAATATTCAGGTAAGATCACTTTAGATTTCAACGATTTGGGGACATTTTACAAGACAATAAAAACTTGCTCAACTAGTCCAAAAGCACTGACATCCATAAGAAAGACGGAGGATGTTCAGTAGAAATATCAATCTCAACAACCTCTTCTACATGCTATCAGAAACTCACAACTCATATAAGTGAAGAGATGACCAAGATTAAAAAAAAAAAAAAAAAAAAGTTAAACTCTTACTCTGAACTCCCTTTAGAGCCATTATTAACTTTATTCACCATCTTACCGCCTTTCTAAACTTCCTCTGAGTTTCTATAACTGTACCTCTTCTGTAACACCTGTCAGCTCCTACCTTTTTAATGGCTGAATGTTAACAGGGCTAGTCCTAGGCTGCAGTTTCTTAGAGGTCATTTTAGCATCTCCCTAAAACTCCACACAGTGAGCTTTCCACCTGCGTTACAGCTAGGTGACTGAGCATCGAGCAGGCCACTGGGATAACCTTTAAAAACAAACAAACAGCCGGGACCTGTTTGGCTCAATGGATAGAGCGTCGGCTTGGGGACTGAAGGGTCCCGGATTCGATTCCGGACAAGGGTATGTACCTTGGTTGCGGGCATATCCCCAGTAGGGGGTGTGCAAGAGGCAGCTGATCGATGACTCTCTCTCATCGATGTTTCTAACTCTCTATCTCTCTCCCTTCCTCTCTGTATAAAATCAATAAAATATATTTTTTTAAATAAAATAAAAATAAAAATAAATAAAAACAAAACAAACAAACAAAAAACACTTGATTTTCTTCATAGAATAATTACTAAAAAACTTGTTCGCATTAATATACATAGGCACATCAATTCCACATCAAAACTTATTACAAAAGCTTTAATTTATTATATTACATGATCATTGTAGGAAAACTAGAATCTATAACCTTATGACCCCCCCCCCAAACCCCTATATTTTAAATTATATCCTTCTGCTTTTTCTATACATACACACACACACACACACACACACACACACACACACCGTATTTTTCGGACCATAAGACGCACCAGTTTTTAGAGAAGGGAAATGAAGAAAAAAAGATTCTGAAACAAATAGTGTTCTAAAATATTTTATGTGCATTAAAACCCAACATCACAGTCATAAACACATGTAATAAACCCTGTAAAGTAAACAGCAGCATTTAGAACCATTTTAGAGCTGGGCAAGCACACAGAGACCACACAGAGCCGGGCAAGTAAAAAACTTTTTTTTTACAGTATATGTATAGGCTATATTTGGACCATAAGACGCAGGGACTTTTTCCCCCCACTTCTGGGGGGAAAAAAGTGCGTCTTATGGTCCGAAAAATACGGTATATTGATTTGGGAAAGAGAGAAACATCAATTTGTTGTTCCACTTATAATTCAGGGGTCTTCAAACTACAGCCCGCGGGCCACATGCGGCCCGCAAAGGAGTCTGATCCGGCCCGCCAGGTTTTTTGGGCAGTGAGCGCAGCCGAGGTGTTACAGTAGGAATTAGTAGTTCATATAGTCCGGCCCTCCAGCTCTCTGAGGGACCGTGATCTGGCCCCCACTTTAAAAAGTTTGAGGACCCCTGCGATGCATTCATTTGGTTGCTTCTTATATGTGTCCTGACTGGAGATCAAGCCCGAAACCTTGGTCTATTGGGATAATGCTCTAATGAAGTCGGCAAACTCATTAGTCAACAGAGCCAAATATCAACAGTACAATGACAGAGATTTCTTTTGAGAGCCAAATTTTTTTAAACTTAAACTTCTTCTACCGTCACTTCTTCATAATAGACTCGCCCAGGTTGTGGTATTTTCTGGAAAAGCCACACTCAAGGGGCCAAAGAGCCACATGTGGCTCCCGAGCCGCAGTTTGCCGAACACGGTTTTAAACTCTTAGCTTGCACAGCAGTTTGAAATCAGTATGGGAACCTCCCGAAACCATTCTTTTGTCCCTCTAGTTTTCTGATGCCCAAGCTTTATCTAAACCTCTCTTCCCTGCCTTCCCAGACCTGCTTTCCCACAGCTCAAGTCTTATTGATGGCTCTGCTGTAACACTGAAATTTGCCTTGCTAGGATTTTATCCCTTTAGACTCTTAGCGCCAAAATATCAACCAACTAATCTGGTAGAGACTAATCCATGCTAATATGAGAGGCTCATTCCCAGCAACAGATGTGCAGCGTAACTTGAGCAGTTTGGGGAAAATACATTATCTACATCTGCAGTGCATTTTATTTTTCAAACGATGCTGTACTTTGGAATCACATGGGGAACTTTTAAAAACACTGATGCCTGGGTCTCACCTCCCAGAAATTCTAAATAAAGTTGGTATAAGGTGTGACTTGGGGGCATCGGGATTTTTTAAAGCTCCCCAGATGAAATCTACTGTAGCAGCTGTGCGTGAGATGACTTAGAGAAAAATCCCAAGTGGCTGCTTCTTAGGTAATCTCGGAGGACTCCAAGGAAGAAAAGTACAATAAACATAATTCTTCTGCACAAAACAAAGGAGGTAAGAGCGGCTTGAGGGGCGAAGCATTTGCCAGTGACAACAGAATAAAAATTAGTATTTGTGTTCTTCTGGATGGGGAGGCATGAGTCTGCTGTGTTAGGAAGTAGCTTCCGTTGCTTCTGTCCTGGATCAATCATCTCTACAATTACTTGGGTAACAAGCTTTATGCCATGGAATGTCTGTGGTAGCTCCCCAGGTTTCAATTACTTCCAGTCTACATTTGTTTTATTGTTTCAACACAGTTAGGCAGTCCCACAGATTGGGGAATCTCCACAAGCTGAAGCAGACCTACGGGACAACTCTTAAAAGAGTAACTACAATTTCCAGGCCTTTAAGGAACATTACCAAACCTCACAACAACATGACAAGGTTAGCTCTGGTTTGCAGGGAGAGCGGAGGATCAGAGCAGGCTAGGGAATTGCCTGGCCTCGCCATCAGTAAGGGGTCTGGCCGGGATGTGCTTGGGGAAGAAGGCAGGACTCGAACACGCATGCTCTTACTATTTACAATGTGTCAAGAAGCCACATTTGTCCTTCCCCAGGACAATCTGAAACTATACTGGAAAATTGCTTTTCTGGGCATCAGAGGCTTCCAAGTGGTCTGAACGATTTTTTTATTTCACAATTCCGAGTGACGGGAGCCACTTCTGTGCCAAGCCAGTCCCAAGCTACAGCGCTAGGTGAGGATACTTGGCTGCTTCATCGATATCTGGGGCCTGGCATGACATACGTGATCATTCCCAGGCACCAGCGAGGGGCACATTCTGTCCAGGACCATAGGGTGCAAAGGCCTTGACCTTAATGGGTTGGTAGCCTCGTTGGGGGAAAAATGGCTTTTTCTTGCAACCTGGCTTTTCCCAGATTATGTATGCTGGGGAAGACTTCTTTGGTGACCTGAAAACTAAAATTGATCTCTGTGGCCAACATAGAAGTTTCATTTCCCCACCCCTCCCCCATCCCCATCCCCTCTTTTTCTTATTCTTCTTCTTGGTCACCATTTTCTCTTACTTACTATCTGCAATTTCCTAAAGACTATTTAACCCACTCCAGGTAAATACCATTGTACCCCAGAATCCTTGAAGGATGTGACTCCCAAATCCCATAATTTCTGAAGGAAAAGAGGGATTGCAGGGCTTCCTCCATGAAGACTGCCTTTCGTGAACTCAATGCTGGAGAATGGGGTGGACATTCCTTACCATTCTAGGGGGCAGGAGGGAAGGAAGAGGATCTGCAGCTTCACAGACACTTCCCAGGAGACAACAGGAACTTGGGGGGGGGGGGGGGTGTGAAGAAGGTGGCTGGACTCAAGAGAAGCAAATGCCTACTAGGAATATGCTAGTAAAGGAGCTTTTTGATACGACAAAGCTTCAGAGACTATGGAATCCTACACACAATGAGGATGGAGAAGGATAAGGAATATTAGGGAAAGCCATGATTCCCACCCTCCACTTCTTTCTCTAGTCATTCGTAAAAAAAAAAGAAAGAAAAAAGAGTTAACAAGCATAGCCTGAGATTAAAGCCTAAGGTTGTGGGAAAAGAGGAAACTTGATTTTGGAGGAAGGTTAGGAGCTGAGATAGAGCAAGCTGCTCAGAAATGCTGTACAATCATAGGGCTCAGCCTTGGCTGCAGATGCTAGTTTAGGTTTTAGAGTCTCTGGCACTAAGAATAATGCCTCTTACCTTAAAATAAAGCAGAGAGAGTAATATTTTCCTGTTTGTTTGTTTTTTATGGGTTTTTGTTTTGGTTTTTGTTTTTTTTGGGGGGAGGAATAGACAGCCATGATCCAGTAGAAAGAAATGGCTTACTCTGCCAGGGCAAGCCAGGATACTCTGGCTCAGGCAAAGGTTATCTCCTCCACAGCCAAGGACAGCAAATACATGCTGCAGAGCAGGCAGGAAACAAATGCATGATGCAAACACGGGCTGCTGGCCTCCAAGCCTCTCCTGCAGCCAGCCAGGCCCCCTGGCCTTCTTCCTCGGGCTGAGCTGATACATGCCACGCAAGAAATGGGAGATCTGAGCGGTTCCTCAAGTGCTCAGAGGAGCCCAGACTGCTGGCCCCCAGAACGGAGAGCTCCACAGCCTGGGGATGTTGGTTGGGGCTTCTGCTTTTAAGGTGGCTGCCAGGCTGGAAAGGAGAGCCGGTTTTATCCAGAGCTGTCCTAAAAACATCTCAATCGCTCTCTGCCGGCCCCTTTCGGAGAATGAAATGGGGGAGAGGTTTAGAAAACGCTGAAAAGATTTTTGTTGTTGTTGATCCCATTGATGTTCAGAGAGAGTGGCAAGGAGGGGGAAAGAGGCAGAGACAGAAACATGGATGTGAGAGTGCCTCCCGCAGGCGCCCCGAACAGAGGTATCGAGCCTGCCACGGAGGGACATGCCCTTGACCAGAATCGAACCCGCCACCCCTCTCAGTCTGCCCGGCAAGCCGGCGTAGGGCGAAAGACTTTTGACTTTGCAAACCCAGAAAGAGGGGGGCTGCGTGGGTCCGACGAAGGGTTAAACAGTTGTCAGATTCCGTGCAAGAATTTCACCTTCTGCTTTGCCCCGCCGCTAGGAAGGAGGCGAATGCAAGACCCCGAAAAAATGCCATAAGGAACCACCTTAAAAAAAAAAAAAAAGCCACTGCCTCACTGCGTTAGAAAAACATGCAATCCTCAGGGGACACGGTCCGGAAATTTTGCTTCCCCTTCCAAAGCCACTGAAGAGGAGGGAGGGGGGGGAGGCAGCGCCGGGCTGCGGTGCTCACCACTTGCTGGGCGCCCCGGAAAGTCGCGTCCAGCAGCATCAGCTTCCAGGGGTCGGACAGGGAGCCGGGCAGGGGGATGTAGACGTAATAGGCGGCCAGCGCCACCAGGGCGGTGAGCACCACGCAGGACGTCCTCATCCTCCACCCCCGGGGCCGGCTGTCTGCGGGCGGACGAGGATGACCGAGACCTCCTGCAAGTTTGTGCCGGGGCCAGCGGCTCCTCCACTGGCTTCTTATAGGGGCCCCGGAGCCAATCGGAGGCGGCGCCGGGAGGAAGTGGGAGCGCGGGCGTGCCCCCCCCCTCGGTGTCCTTGCAAAGTGCACGCGCTCCCAGGTTGGAGGCAGCGGCGGCCGAGGCTGCTCTGGGCGCAGCACAGCGGCCTCCGGAGGACACAGGTGTGTATTGCACGCCCGTGGCCGAGGGCTGCCCCCTCCCTGAAGGTTCTCAAAAATGGAAAGCTGAAATGCGGTTTGTCCAAAGCCTTGCTGACTCAACATGGAGAGACCGAGAGAGAGAAAAATCCACTGTCTTGCAATGGAATGAAATTCTAGCTATACTCAATTCCATTAAGGATGTAGAATAAGCCGAAGCGGTTTGGCTCAGTGGACAGAGCGTCGGCCTGCGGACTGAGGGGTCCCGGGTTCGATTCCGGTCAAGGGCACATACCTTGGTTGCGGGCACATCCCCAGTAGGGGGTGTGCAAGAGGCAGCTGGTCGATGTATCTCTCTCATTGACATTTCTAACTCTCTATCCCTCTCAATTCCTCTCTGTGTAAAATCAATAAAATATATATATATATATATTTTTTTTTTTTTTTTAAAAGGATGTAGAACAAAAGAAGAGTGGAAACTACTTTTTCTTGGATGATTAGACTACATCGACAATATCGATAAACCATTTATTAAGAGAAACATTGGGATTTTGTCATATAAAAGTTTAATCAGGTTTAATGCCCCACATACACCAGAGCCTGAAGTAGAATTTACTTATTGTAACATAAGCCAGTTGTGTTGTAAATTGTATTCTGAACCACATACAAAAAAAATTGAAACTTTTCTGTTCTTGATAAGGCCCCTTTTGCCTCTAACATTCTAAAATGAACACCTTTCAAGCTACATTAATTACCTCCAAAATTTAATGATGTATAGGAAGATTTTTCAGTAGACGTGCTACTATATTCATGTACCAAATGCTGACCAGTGTTGCCCCCTTTTAAAAGTCTTTAAAAAAAAAAAGTTTCTGTACTTATATTATTGCCAAGTATGCCAATATAATGAACTGCCCTTATTTTAAAGTTGTTCTAAGTCTCCACTGATGAAATTTGATAAATAAACCTTAGGATTATGTTTGTTTAAAAAAAAAAAAAAAAAAAGAAAAGAAAGAAATTCTAGCTATATGGTGAAGGCAGATAATTACAAATTCTTATAGTGCAAGCAGTGACAAGCCAGTAATAGTTCTAGCACCTAAGTCTTGATTTCTAAATCCCACTCTCCAGGCCTGGCCCTTGTGGTTCAGTGGGAGCGTCTTCCAGTGTATGGTCGAGGGTTCGATTCATTCTGGTCAAGGCACATACCCAGGTTGGGGGCTTGATCACAACCAATGCTTCTCTGTGTTTGTCTCCCCCACCCTCTCTCTCTCTCTCTCTCTCTCTCTCTCTCTCTCTCTCTCTCTCTCTCGTCGATAAAATACAAGATTGGTCCTTTGTGCTAGACAATAAAGAAGTGCTTAAAAAATGAAGAGGCCCTGGCCGGTTTGGCTCAGTGGATAGAGCATCGGCCTGCCGACTGAAGGGTCCCAGGTTTGATTCCAGTCAAGGGCATGTACCTTGGTTGCGGGCACATCCCCAGTAGGAGGTGTGCAAGAGGCAGCTGATCCATGTTTCTAACTCTCTTTCCCTCTCCCTTCCTCTCTGTAAAAAAATCAATAAATATATATATATATATATATATATATAATTTTTTTTTTTTTTAATGAAGGGGACTGGTCAAAAGGACTCAAGTAACAGCTTTAATTTCTCCCAATGCTTAAAGTTGGGGTGATTTTTAACATCAAAATGAATAATAATGATGGATTTTAAACAATCGAATGAAATAAAAAATACATGAGTCTATACTAAAAAATATTAATAAATGGGGAAATGCCACCTGAAAAAAATTCTTAGTTGGTCAATGGAGCCCTAAAAAGCACTGGAATCCAGAACTACAACCAGAGCTAAACATATTTAAAAGGGCACTTTCAATAAAGCTCTACTTTTGTTGTAAAATATTTCCCTTTGCTAGCCTTTCCAAGTTCATATGTTTTGTTGTCCTCAAGGCCTAAACCGAGTTGATAAGAACCAAGCCAACTCTCTAATCAAAGTTTGCTATGGGGGCTCTTGACATGCCAAAAAGGACATATTTCCTGCACATTCCAAGTTGAGCAAGATACCTCCTGAATTTTTAGACTAACCTTTCATTTTAGCCAGGTTGTAGATTATCATAACTGCCAGAATTTATAACAAAATGGAGAAACTCAACATTAAAGATATATTGTTGTTGAAAATTGAATTATTTACTGCTAATTTTGCTTTTCTCTTATTAAACGTCATCCTACTTCATTGCTTACTTTTTTGTAAGATCTTGAAGTAATTTAAAATTCTTACTACACCTATTAAAAAGAAAGATGTTTGTCTGTTTTATTCACTGCCATATCCCTAGTGGCCTGACACATAGTAGGTGCTTACCAAATATTTTTAATGAATGAATATTAGGAAGCATTGGTAAATTAACTCAATACTTTTTTCAAATTTAATGAAAATGTCATTTATACCAATTATCAATAAGTACATTTAGAGGAATCATAGATTCAGAAAAAGACAAGGGAAAAAAAGAGGAAGAGTAGGTAAAAATAGGAGATAAAAAGGAAGTGTTGGAGGGAAAACATAAAAAGGAAAGTTTTAAACTAACTCCCCAGAAATATTCACTTATTTCATTTTGTTCAAAAGGTGAATCATCTACCTCACAGGCGTGGCTCAATGGTTGAACATTGACTTATGAACCAGAAGATTCCCAGTCAGGGCACATGCCCAGGTTGTGGGCTCAATCCCCAGTGTGGGGTGAAGAGGAGGCAGCCAATTGATGAATCTCTCTCATTATTGATGTTTCTATCTCTTTCTCCCTTTCCCTTCCTCTCTGAAATCAATAAGAATATTTTTTTAAATAAAAAGTGAAAAAAAAAAAAAAGTGAATCATCTGATTCTTCATATGCTTTATAGTGAACCAGAGGCCTGTGCACGAAATCTGTGCATGAGTAGGGTCCCTAGGACTGGCCAGCAATCAGGGCAGATCTGTGAGGTGACCAGTGGGACAACTGGGGGCTCCCACTGGCACTTCCTTGACTGGCCTAGCACTGCCCATTCACCGGTCCCTCCCCCTGCTGCCACTGCCAGTCACCTCCCTCTGTGGGGCAACCAGCGGGGCAATCAGGGGGGCTCCCGCTGACACTCTCTTGGCTGGCCTGGGGCCTACGGGCTGGGGACGGCTCCTGCGTTAAGCATCTGCCCCCTTGTGGTCAGCGCACATCATAGCGACCAGTGATTCCACCAGTCATTCAGCTGCTAGGTCAATTTGCATATTAGGCTTTTATTATGTAGGATAAGTTTTGGGGCCTATGAAAGGAACATTATTTTAAAGAAAACTTGATATGAGTACCATAGTGGGCATTTGTTATATCTGTGTCCTCCTGAAATCTTTTGAAAAACTTTTTTTTTTTTTTAATTTACAGGAACAAAACTCGGTTCATCTAGTCCAAAAGCACTGCTATTTATGAGAAATATGGGGGACCACTCAGCAATCTTTTTTTTTTTTTTAATATATATATTTTATTGATTTTTGTACAGAGAGGAAGGAAGAGAGATAGAGAGTTAGAAACATCAATGAGAGAGAGTCATCGATCAGCTGCCTCTTGCACACCCCCTACTGGGGATATGCCCGCAACCAAGGTACATGCCCTTGACCGGAATCGAACCCGGGGCCCTTCAGTCCCCAAGCCGACGCTCTATCCATTGAGCCAAACCGGTCCCGGCAGCAATCTTTTTTTTTTAATCTTTTATTCCTTTATTTAATTTTTTTTTTTTTTTTATTGTGAGAGAGAGAGAGAGAGAGAGAGAGAGAGAGAGAGACATCAATTTATTATCCAATTATTTATGCATTCATTGGTTGATACTTGTGCCCTCACCAGAGATCAAACCTGCAAGCTTGGCATATTGGGATGAAGCTCTAGCCAACTGAGCCACCTGGTCAGGGCTGACCACTCTTCCTAAATGTTGGTAGTTTCCCACATGTGAAACCCAGGTCTGAAAGTTGGAAGCTATAAATGTCAACTTTCCAGTCTCTCCCGCATCCCAGACCACCCAGCATGTGCCCTGGATTCTGTCATTAGCAGCACTCCTGGAGACCTTTGACTCAAAAAATCATCAAGTGGAAGAAGAGACTATGCAGAGTCCTGTTGAGAGTCATGGAGTTCTTCGTGGCATAAGAGGTGAAGGCTGGTGTTAGTGTCTGTACTCATTGTTTCCAGAGGCACTGGGGGTGGTCTCATGGTGGCTTTGGATACTGCTCCAAGCAGCACTAGCCTCTGAGAATCAGCCTTTTCTGTTAAAACTAGCTAGAATGAGTTAATTCTGTCGTTTGTAACTGAAAGCCCTGATACAACCATTTGGGAACTCACAGTTATAATGGTATTTATTTATTTATTTATTTAAGCATATTTCCCCAATTCATTCTTTTGGTATTTTAATTTTTTTTAAAATATATTTTATTGATTTTTCACAGAGAGGAAAAGAGAGGGATAGAGAGTTAGAAACATCGATGAGAGAGAATCATCCATCAGCTGCCTCTTGCATACCCCCTACTGGGGATGTGCCCGCAACCAAAATACATGCCCTTGCCCAGAATGGAACCTGAGACCTTTCAGTCGGCAGGCCGATGCTCTATCCACTGAGCCAAACTGGTCCCGGCTATAATGGATTTTAACATTCTGTAAAACCAGCTCATTAATACAGGTATTTGTGAATTCCTGAGGGCAGAGGCTGGCCAGTGGTAGGCACATCTATTAGATACACAGGAACCACACTTAGTTGCATTTGTTCTTTCTCACCCTTTCTCTCCATGTATAGGTCCACACCACTGCACTTCCAGAATTTAAATTAGTGAATGCACAAAACAAAAATATATACCGAACCTGATATTTATATATTTTCCAAGAAGACAAAATAAACACAATGCAGGCATCTCTAGGAACTTGTAGAATTGCAGAATAGAGTTGTGAAAGACAATGAGGGGTATGAGAAAGAGCATTAGCAACTAGTCCCAATTCAATTATAGCCCAACCATGTGGTCTGTGGGCCTCTTCCACCTAGCTTCTTCCTCTGTAAATGGTAGGGTTTTATAAAACTCATTGTTTTCTTTTATAAATTTAGATAAGGAAAGAAGTAAGCTGACCTTCACAAGCAACTCTATGCATTTTGATTATTGAGCAACCAAAGGTAGTGGGAGGTTTCTTGGTAAGCTTAATAGCCTGTTGATACCTGTTGAAACTGACCCAAAAGAGAAAGAGCCACGAGGGTTGGGGGCCATGGGAAGAACCCATGACTAATGATGACTGTGTATTTGGAATGACACAATGACAATGTAGAGACTTCTGGGCTGGGGTCCGCACCAGCAGCAAGAAAACCCCCACACAAAATAGTAAGCACAGTGGTGGCAGTAGCAGCTTTGGAATAAAATGAAAATCCTTGCTGGTTATCGAACAGCAAGAATAGGACTGGAAACTGCAGAGGTCCCAGCATCGTTGTCTTCTGTGTTGTCATCATTATCATCATTGTCACAAACACCTCTTGAGTGTTTCTCTGTATCAGGCAGTATTCTAAGTATTTTTTACACATTATGTTATTTAATCTTTTTCTCAATATATTTCCACTTTTACTATAGATAAATGTATATATTTATAAAAGGGGTTCCATACACTATAAAGTTTTATTACCTGCTTTTATAACTTCATGTATTATAAATATGTTTTCTTGTCTTTGAAAACAGGGCTTCTCAAACTGTCCTTGGTGAGGTTATTTTTCAATTCTTTCAGGCCAGCATTTTTATTACGTTACCCTGTGATCATCCACTTGGATGTCACAGCAAGCGATTCAAGTTTCTAAATATTACTTGTAATTTCTGTACTTATCTCATTGGGAACTTAGAATAGTTTATAGACTGGTTCTGATCTACACATCACACTTTGAGTAGCACTGTTTTAAAACACCTAAAGTTATTGCACAGTATGAAGAAAAATGAATTTGATAACCAGTTCTGTTGAGGATATCCGATAGCATTGTTCAAGGGCAGTGCCTCCATTCAGTGGCTCTACTAATTTTATTGCCTTGAGAAACAAGTTAAGCTCTGCTGGAAATAAACTATACTTTGCTGTAAAACCAATTCCCTATAGCATGCTGTAGATTATATAAACTTGCATGTCTACCTAGCTTTATATTATTCTCCTACATTTAATCAGTCACTAGAAAGCCTTCAGTTTTGCTTAACCTGGCTCTCACACTTGTCTTCTTTTTTATTGCTATCACCCTTGTTCAGGTCTATAGAAGCATGATTCATGAACTATTACAAAGGCCAATCCTTGCCACCAGGATCTGCTTCCTCTTCCTTCTCGTGTTCCCTATTTAGAAAATGAAATAGCAGAGACTGTTTTTAAGGTGTTCTCTAGCTCTAATAGTCCATGATTTATTCTCCTGTTGTTCTTACTGACTCTGCTCTGTCCAAAATACCTTACTGTAAGTTTCACATTGTCATCTTGACCACAAAAGAATAGGTACAAAAGGGAAGTACAGCCTGGAGATGAGCAGCTGAAATTTAAAAGTTACAACCTGGCCTAAAATGCTGACACCTTGGATTGATGTTTTCTGGGGAGTTTTTATTTGGTACTATATCCTCAAAGTATTTAATATTTCTGTACCCTAGGAAGATAATCCCTAAGAGGATTGAGAACTAATAATGAGAATAGTATAGAAATAACAAAAAAATAAATCTATAGCATTAATACTTTTTTAAATACTTGAAGAAGAAATAAAAGTAATAATAAGTTCTGTAATCTATATAATTTGTGTTTTTTAGTTTGATAAATGTATATATATTAAAAATATGATATATCAGACTTCTGATTTTTAACTAATAATTATGAAATTTTGATATATTTCAGTGTCTCAGTAAGTAAATAATGTTGAAATTTAATTTGATTTAGTACCTCATAATAACTCATGTTTAAACAATTCATGTAATAAAGTAGCATTAAACAAAGTACATGTAGGAGTGAGAGTTCCTTTCCAGGAAAAACTTCATGACATTGACCATCCTATCAGTACTACAGGAAGATAGCCATTTTGCATTTCAGAATCACTGGAGGAGGGAAGAAGGAGAGGGAGAGCTAAAGACCAGTCCTTTGAGGTAAAGATGGGTTCTGGTCTGACTTCTAGTGCCTTTTTCCTGAAACATTGTGAAGGCAATTCTGAGGGTAATGAGGATACCAGACCCACTCCCACACAGCTCTCTGGGCCAGCTGCTAAGTAGGGGTAGTTTGGGAATGTCTGAGGACTGATTTTGGGGAATGTCATGATTGACAGAAATAAAAGGTATTCTTGTTCAACTGTAGCATGAAAGGAGTAGAGAAGCCTACTTGCAAATAATTCATGAAGACCTCAATAATTAACACCTGATAGGTATTCAGAATGGACTGAAGACCAGAATTCTTTCCCCCAAATTTTCTGGATTACTTAAAAAAAAAAAAAAATTGTATTGATTTCAGAGAGGAAGGGAGAGAGAGAGAGAGATAGAAACATCAATGATGAGTCCTAGCTGATTTGGTTCAGTGGATAGAACATCAGCTTGCAGACTGATTTTGCTAAGTTTGATTCTGGTTAAGGGCAAATGCCCAGATTACAGACTTGATTACCAGTAGGGGGCAGGCAGGAGGCAGCCAATCAATGATTCTCTCTCATCATTGATGTTTCTGGATTACTTTTGATGATCCAGATTGTTTATGATCTTAGAGAGGAGTAGAGCCTGTCTGCCCTAATTAACTTAACAAGGTGGGTTAGATTTCCCACCAATTCTGATGAGTACCATGTTTAGGCAGACTGCCTGGGCTGACCAGCAGATCTTGATTGACAGATGAATGGATTACTCCAACACAACATTTGCTGGGAAAGAGAGGGCTAAGGGACTTCCTGGCTAAAGGAACCAGACAGCCTCAATTACCTGCCTCGTTAGGCTTTTATTGTAGCAGCAGTTTGAGATAAGTTTATCTTTAAGACACAATCAGTGGGGTAAGTAATCTTGGGAGGACACATGTGCTTGTAGTGTCCTTTAAGCAAGGGCACCCAAAGACTTAAGCATAAGGATTCCAATAACCCCTCCCCCCTCCTAGCATGTCTATGTGCACAGACTTGTTTGGAAAGGCCAAGGAATAAGTAGGGGCACCGCTTTCAGCACTCCCCTAAGTCCAGAATTCTGATAAATAGGGCAGGCGGCCTTTCACACACTTCCCTTTTCTCGGAATGTCCGCCTTACAAACTTTCCAACCAAAGTCTCATGTGCTCCCCAACAGCAGATAAGTCTAATTTAGGACACTAACGAAAAATGATGTGTTTTTGGATCCAGTATTATGAAGCAGATTCACATCCTTTGCAAATGTAGTAAAAGCCAAGTGCACTTTGATTTAGCCTGAGCTATTCAGTATTCAAGGGAAAGGGATACCACAGTGGAATCCTTGGCTTCTGGCAGAATATGCCCACATGTGAGAGGAGATATAAAAAGGACTATCATGTGAAGCAGGAGGAAGTAAAGCCCTGTCATGTGGTAGCAGCCAAAGACAATGAACTAGAATCTGACCCTTCGTTTCTATGGCCTGGGAAGTAAATTGTCTGCTTAAATTCCCCTTTCCTGGTTCAAGAAGAGGAACTGTGCCCAGCCAGCATGGCTCAGTGGTTGAGTGTTGAGCTATGAACTAGGAGGTCATGGTTAGATTCCTGGTCAGGGCACATATCTAGGTTATGGGCTCAATCCCCAGTGTGGAGCATGCCAGAGGCAGCCATCAATGGTTCTCTTTCATCATTGATATGTCTATCTCTCTCTCCTCTCTCTTCCTCTCTGAAATCAGTAAAAATATATTTAAAAGAAACAAAAAGGGCCCTGACTGGTTTGGCTCAGTGGATAGAGTGTCGGCCTGTGGATTGAAGGGTCCCGGGTTTGATTCTGGTCAAGGGCATGTACCATGTATTGGTTGTGGGCACATCCCCAATAGGGTGTGCAGGAGGCAGCTGATTGATGTTTCTCTCTCATCGATGTTTCTAACTCTCTATCCCTCCACTTTCCTCTCTGAAAAAAATCAATAAAGTATATTTAAAAAAATAAAAATAAAGAAACGAAAAGGAATAGGAACTGTGCACAATAATAAAAACTTGTCTGTCATGAGGGATTTTAAGTATGTATAAGAAATCAATTCAGAGCTTGTTCATCAAGATGGTACAAAGGTGTTTTGTTATTTTTCTAAAAAATTCTCTTCCTTGTAATAATCTTGTTACACACATATTCAATTTTTCTCTTGGAACCTAAGGTAGTAAATATATTCATTAAAGTTCTAACAAGATAATGGAATAGATTAATAGACTGGAACCTCAAGTTGTGTTTTGTTGTTGTTTTTATATTTATACTACTACTTGTAAAGTTTCTGGGTAGATGATTTAATTTCTAATTGTAAAATTGTAAACAAATATATTATTGTGGTTTCTCCCTTAAGGTGTTCCAAAACTTTTCAGGAAGTGGGCCTCTTAATTTATGTTCCTTATTTTCATAGCATAAAACCATATTTCTTCTTTCTGATTAGGGGAGAGTTGATAAAACACTTAATATTCATGGGAAATTTCTTGAATGTATGTTATTGGTAATTAATAGGAAGTGAAAGGTTTAGCAAAGAAAATGACACAATTGGGGGTGTTCTATTTTCATAGTTTTAAATTATAACAGTAATCCTTGTTCACAATCTAAAAAATCAAACAATATAGAAGTGCTGTCTAGAGATACCTATTATATGATAACACTAGAGGCCCGGTGCACCAAATTTGTGCAGGGGGGGGGGCTGAAACCAGCCCGCACCTTCTCTAATCCAGGACCCCTCGGGGGATGTCTGACTGCTAGAGATCAAGCCTAAACCGGCAGTTGGACATCCCTCTCACATCTGGGACCACTGGCTCCTAACTGCTCACCTGCATGCCTGCCTGATCACCCCTAACTGCCTTCCCCGCCAGCCTGATCATCCATAACTGCCTCTGCCTGCCAGCCTGATAGCCCCTAACTGCCCCCTCTGCTGGCCTGGTTGCCCCCAACTGCCCCCCTGCCAGCCTGGTCACCCCACACAGCCTGCTATTTGGTTGTTACTGTTACTATGATGGTATCCTGGACAATTTGCTTATTCCCCTATTATTAGTATAGATATTCTTGGCTTTTAATTTCACATTGGTGTACTCAAGTGTATTCATTTAATACATATCAACTTCTTGGTCAGTCACATTCAGGCAAAAGAAAGGAAAAGGAAAAGGAAAAGGAAAAGGAAAGGAAAGGAAAGAAAGAAAAGGAAAAAAGATTTCAATTAGGAAAATAAAACAATGTAAGTTGAAAATATTGATAAACATCTCAACCCTAGATTACCCAAAACAGCTCCATTTAATCTTTAAAAAGGGAAGCATGCAAAATGTTAATGAAAAATTAAAGGAAATTATGTTTAATGAAGGAGAAAATAGCCTAATATTTTAATAGCCTCTATAAAATAAGTTCAACTGTGTGTGAAGGTAAAAGTAATAAGAGATAAAGCATTAGTTTTTTTTCCCCTCCACAGCAGTGACTATATCAAGCATCACAACTTTCATGTTAGTAGTATTAGGAAAATGTTTTTTATTTTACACATATTAAGATAAAATTACCTCTTTGTTATGGATGGCTTTATGAACTCCAGTTATAACAACAACAACACAACAACAAAAAAGGATGGGAATTGGGAGAGTTTGAAATTGTCTAGACTCTAGATAGAGCTCACTAAACTCTGATCTCTATGAGGTCAAAGGCCACATCAATATGTTCCAGAGTTCCAATAATCTCCAGTGCCTAGCATGGTGCTTGGTATATAACAGGTACCTAATAAATGTATGACAAAGAAATAATACGAATAATGTTAATACTAATTAGCATTATTAGGAATACTACTAAATATTGAGTGTTTTTCATGTGTCACTATCCTAAGCACCAATATTTCATATAATCCTCACAGAAACTCACAAAATACTTCATAGGATACCTATTAGTTCATTCGCTATAAGGCAAAGGTTAAGAACTTTTGGAATTGTACAATTGCCTCCAATTTAGGTTTCCTGTGATTTACTTTTGTTGTCTAAAACATGCAATTTCTGCCAAGACCGGTTTGGCTCAATGGATAGAGCGTTGGCTTGGGGACTGAAGGGTCCCTGGTTCGATTCCGGTCAGGGGCATGTACCTTGGTTGCGGGCATATCCCCAGTAGGGGGTGTGCAAGAGCCAGCTGATTGATGACACTCTCTCATCAATGTTTCTAACTCTCTATCTCTCTACCTTCCTCTCTGTACAAAATCAATAAAATATATATTTTTAAAAAAATAAAAATAAAAATAAAATAAAACATGCAATTTCTTTGCCTGTCTGGTCTTTATCAGCTCACACACTGTTTACTTGGTCCCTTATGCTTGTTAGAATTTTAGTCCTTCAGTCATCATGGGTTTAAAATTTCTTTTGAACCACATTAACTTGAGCTCATATCCCATAAATTATGAATTCCTGCAGTAAATGGTCACTCCTTTGCTTTATTTCTGTCCCAGAATTTATGGAAAGTAATTTCCTACAGTTATGATATATCAGGGCCAATATATCATAACTGTAGGAAAAAAGATAAGAATTGGGAAGTCCATTAAGACAACTACATGAGTAAAATATAAATAAAATTTGGAACAACGAAAGAAAAACTTAGCAAGGGTCTCAAGAGTCTGGTTTGATTCCCAGTCAGGGCACATGCCCGGGTTGCAGGCTTGATCACCAGGGGAGGGTGTGCAGGAGGCAGATGATCAACGATTCTCTCTCATCATTAATATTTCTATCACTTTCTTCTCCCTTCCTCTCTGAAATCAATAAAAATATATTTTAAAAATAAATAAGTAAATAGTAAGATCTTTTTAAAGATTATAACCAAGTATAAATGTAATAATTACTTAATATCATCAAATATCCAGTTAGCATCATTTACATTTCTTTGATACTCTCATTTTAAAATAAATTTTTTTTATCAAATTTTCCTCCAACATTTTATGAAAATTCTCAAACAGCAAAGTCTAAATAATTTTATAGTAAACATCTGTTCACAGACAACCTTAAAGGTGAAACCAGACTATTAATAGAGTTGAATGTGCAACAGCCAGGAAAACACTCATGATAGAAAATTTGGAACGTGTTCCAAAAGTAGAAGGGAGGATAAATAATCTTCTCCAATATTTATGTAAGAACATATTGCATATTTTTGTACAGACAATTGTTTTCTATGTATAGGATTTACATAGAGTTGAATTATGCAATGGAATATCATTTGCAACACTGTATCTTATCTTTTAAATATCTTCCCCAATGCATTTTTATTGTTTCTTCTATGTGATTTTTTTCCTTTTGTTATTCAACCTTCAGTTAATCTGCTTTTTGTTAAATAGGATTACAATTGAGGTCAACTAGCCACATTTTTTTTTTTGATGACTTGTCATTTTTATATCAACGGCACTAGAAATTACATTTTTTCATTCATTTAAACAGCAGCAACATAAATATGGCTAAGGACAAGCAAAGTATTCAAATTGTTGTCTTAGCAAATACTACTCTACAAAAATAAAGTTGTAGTCAAAATTAAACTGGCAGGCAGTATAACTTTGGGACATCCCAAATGTTTGTAAGTCAGTTGGTCGTGAGGAAAAAGCAATTAAAGAGTATCAGTGAATAATGCATGAAAGTGTAGACTGTAAGAAAACTAAATTTTTGATATGGGCAATTGTCTATGTTCATAAACAGTGGTAAGTCTTAACTGAATCTGTTTAGGAACATTAACCTTAACTTTCTTCTGCTCTTAGCTAGACTAACTATGGTACAAGAATCATTCAACTCTTGGATAATTTATGCAAATGTCAAAGATGTAAATTATTTTATCCTTCTTTAAATTTACTAATTTTTAAAATATGCCATTCATTTTTTTAAGTCATACTGTAAATAATGGGTTAGAAAGAAGTAAAATAATAGAAACTTTCTTTTGTATCTCTAAATTTTAAAAAAATATATATTTTATTGATTTTTCACAGAGAGGAAGAGAGATAGAGAATTAGAAACATCGATGAGAGAGAAACATCAATCAGCTGTCTCTTGCACACTCCCCACCAGGGATGTGCCCGCAACCAAGGTACATGCCCTTGACCAGAATCAAACCTGGGACCTTTCAGTCTGTAGGCTGATGCTCTATCCATTGAGCCAAACTGATTTCAGCTCTAAATTAAAAAAAAAAAAAAAAAAAAAATATATATATATATATATATATATATATTTATATATATATAAATATATATAAATATATATAAATATATATATATATATATATATATATATTTTTTTTATTGATTTCAGAGAGGAGGGGAGGAGAGAGAAATAGAAACATCAATGATGAAAAAGAATCATTGATCAGCTGCCTCCTGCATGCCCCACCCTAGGGATCAAGCCCATAACCCAGGCATGTGCCCTGACCAGGAATTGAACCAGTAAGTTCTTGGTTCCTAGGTCAATGTTCAATCACTGAGCCACACCAGCCGAGCTTTAGTATCTTCGGGCAAAGCACCACTGATATTATCCATAATAATAAAAGCATAACATGCTAATTAGACCAGACGAAGCAGGGGCTGTGAGAGCTGAGGCAAGCCGCCATGGCTGAGGGCCAAGCCCCTTTCACAAATTTCATGCATTGAGTTTCTAGTCTATACTAATAAAAGGGTAATCTGTTAACTAGACCAGACATCCTTCCAGACAAAGCCATTGTGGCAGGGGCTGAGGCAGAGGCGGTTAAGGGCGATCAGCCGGCAGGAGAGGGCAGTTAGGGGCAATCAGACCATCAGGGGAGCAGTTAAAGAGTTCAACTGGGAGACTGGGAGACCAGGAGTTGGATCACTTGCTATGACGTGTGCTGACCACCATGGCATGAAGGAAGGACCTGGCTGGCAGCTGGCAGCCAGGGAAGGGAAGCCCTGGACAGCAACAGAAAGGAATGCCCTGGCTGGCAGCTGGAAGGCCCCAATTGACCCTGACTGCCAATCAGGCCTAGGGACCCTACCCGGGCACGAATTTCATGCTCCGGGCCTCTAGTATTATAATAAAAATAAGTTAATTCATTCATTAATGTATTCAATTGTATTCCAACAAATATTTAATTGAGTACCTTCTATGTGTTAGGCACTGTGGAAGGAATGTTTGATAAAAAGACGTTTTCCCTATTTTCAACTAGTTTATATAGTGGAGGAGATAAACATTAATCCAGTAATCACATCTTTGATGAGTACCAAAAAGAAATACTCATGGTGCTGGGTATTGTATAATGGCAGTTTTGATAGTGTGGGTAGTTAGAAAAGACCTTCCTAGGAGTAGTAAATGAAAAAATGCTAGAGGATGAGTAGAAGTTGTCTACTATAGGTTAAAGGAGTGGGAATCAGAGAGACTGGTAAAAAGAAGAGCACGTGTGAAAATCCTTGACAAGGGAATCAGGTAGAGAACTCAAGAAAAAGTGGTGCTTGCTTCAGCAGCACATATACTAAAATTGGAACGATACAGAGATGATTAGCATGGCCCCTAAGCAAGGATGACATGCAAATTTGTGAAGTGTTACATATTGAGAGAGAGAGAGAGAGAGAGAGAGACAGAATGAAGCTGGAAATGTAGATAGTCAGACCAGGCAGGTGGTGATATGATGAATTAGGATTTGCATAATGTCACTTTGAATGCAGGCTGGAGAATGGATTAAAAGGAGATATAGATTCTTGGAGATCAATTACAATGCTATTCAAAGACTCTTGAGAACACATTATGTACCAGGAACCGTTGCTAGGTGCTGGAAATACATTGGTGAACAAGATCAACAAGGCTCTTAGAAAACTGAAAGCATTTTAGTGATTTCAAAGGTAAAAAAATAAGCATTATGAATAAATATCTTGGTACTTTTATAAGTATAATGTAAAATATAGATATTAATATCTTTAATAAAAAGACAGAATTGATTAATGAAAATGAAACTTTTGATCTTGGTTTTGCCACTAACTAGTAACCTGACCTTGGAAAAGGACTATAACCTCTCTGTTGCTAGCCTTAGTAAAACTCATTTGTAAAATGAATGAGACTAATGAGCTAAGATCTTTTTCCACATCTAAAATTTTACTAATCAAATTAGATAATTTGAAGTAATGGCCTCATCACATTTGGAAAACTCTTGTTCCATCAAGGAAAGTGAATTCTATTTGTGAAACCTAAAGTGCTAAATTTGTACAGTCTTGTAAATCTATGTCAAGTGATTTATAGCCCATTGATTCATATGAATAAAGCAATGATTCATATCTTAATTACTGGCTATTGAAGTGTATAAAATAGCTTCGTTTGGCTCAAAGTGATTATAATTTCTGAAGCTTGTTTTTCAGGCAGAGATGACAGGTTAGAAGATGCTACATTTTAACCAACTTGGAAATATGACATTTTAATTGGAAAAATGTTAATAATTTCAAGATAGAAAAGAATTCCATGGCTATTCATTAAGCATTTTAGAATAAAAATCTTAGGTGATAAATTCTTAGAATTGAATCTTTGTAATTGTATCTAATGTGGCATTATATATGGCTATGTACTTCCTAAATGTCTTGAGGGGTTAAGAATGGTGATAGAGGGGAAAAAAACAATTATGTGAAATCTATGAGTCACTATAGTGTTAATATTTAGTTACAATAATACATTTAATCCTTTAAGACATTTAAAATTATTATAAAATAGATACTATTATATTGGTTGATAATATAACATTTCATATTTAGAAATAACATTAGACAATATATTTAATCATAATTTTACATAATAAAAACAAAGACCATTACAACAAAGTTGTCCATTTATTGTAGCAAACTTAATAATTTTTCAGATATATTAGTAGATTCAAACACACTAGAAAGTGAGAAATCTTGTGCACTCTGATTTGAAGAGTGATTGCACAGGCAGTGTGCACACTTGTGACTGAGGGTGGGTGGAGAAAGATAGTCCATAGCCCCAAACTAACTTTCCCATGCTCCATTCTCTGCTGCCCTGAAGGATTATAGATAAAAGAAAGAAGATGGAGATGGATGGGGACGGAGGGAAGGAAAGAAAGAAACTATGAATAAAGAGGAGGAAATAAACTGGAAGAAGAGCAAGTGTGAGAGGGAAGTCAGGAAAGATGGTCCCAGCCTGTCTGTCACTCAGTTCAGCGATGGAGGTGGGGAAATTGATCCTCCAAAGGAATAATGTCAGTAATTCAATCTTTTACATTTTGTTTTCCCCACCTCAGAAATTATTTTATAGCTTGGGGAAGTATGTCACACACTTCAGTATACTAAGTACTGAAATTCAGTTCGATTCCTTTAGTATTTTTTGTCTGAAATCTGTTCATTCAGGAGTTGTGGACGACACTGAGAATTTACTGAATGGTTTATTCTTTCAAGGAACTTCTCATCTTCATTTATCTATCTACCTAGCTAGCTTAGACTTTAAACAGTTTTGTCCCCTTGACATATGAATTCAATGACTGTATTTCCACTGGAGGGTCCTGGAGAAGGAGCGTAGCATTTAACAGAAGGGATCTTAGCTAGGACCTGCCTCGGAAAGGGACAGCGGCCTGGACAAGAGCACCAGGAAAAGAGCCAAGTCTGCTAGACAAGATAGAGCTTGAGTACACAAGCCGTTCCCCTAAAAGAGAAGAGCGAGATTAGATTTGAGAACCAGGACTGTCCACCTTCTGGTAGGAAAAGGATGCAATGGAAGTCTTCTCTGCATCAAGATTGGTCTGATGGGGGTAGGCAGGTGGGGAGAGGATGCCTTGGGGCTGGAGTAAGGTGAGGCAAAGGGAACAGAAACGTTGCTACCATAGCTCCTATGGACAGGGGTGAGAAGGCAATGGAGAGAACCATCGGTGCCATTAGAAGGTTAAAGGGTCTCTTGCCGAAGCCGGTTTGGCTCAGTGGTAGAGCGTCGGTCTGCGGACTGAAAGGTCCCAGGTTCGATTCTGGTCAAGGGCATGTACATTGGTTGCGGGCACATCCCCGGTAGGGGGTGTGCAAGAGGCAGCTGGTCGATGTTTCTCAACGACGTTTCTACCTCTCTATCTCTCTCCCTTCCTCTCTGTAAAAAATCAATAATATATATATATATATATATATATATATATATATATATGTATATATAAAGGTTACAGGGTCTCAGCTTGAGAGAACAGCAGTAGTAAAGTAGTAGTGACATCAATAGTTAACATTACTGAATGCTTATGTTCCAGAGTATGCTCTAATTATACACATTAACTCTTTTTAAAAATATATATATATATTTAATGATTTCAGAGAGGAAGAGAGAGGGAGAGATAGAAGCATCATGCCCCCTACTGGGGATTGAGCCTGCAACCCAGGCATGTGCCCTGACTAGAAATCGAACCGTGACCTCCTGGCTCATAAACTGATGTTCAACCACCAAGCCACACCTGCCGGGCCACACGTGAACTCTTTTAATCCTCACAACAACGTATGAGTCAGTACGAACATGCCATTTTATACACAGACGAACAGGCACAGAAGTTAAGTAACTTGCTTGAGGTTAGATGGCTTGGAAATGTTATAAGATTGCACTGCCTGTTTATTTGGCAGTCAAACCGACACTCATCCCTAGACTCTAAAGTTTAGAGGAATCAAGCAGAACTTTTGTTAAGCTAGCATACAACTTGTGCAGTGATACTATGTGCTCAGTCATTAGGTTTGGATGCAAAACCTGTCTAAGAGCAGCCTTTTCAGTGATGAGAATTTTTGACTTTGTTGTTGTTGTGGTTAATCCTGACCTGAAGATATCAACCGAGGTATGTGCCCTTGACCAAAATTGAACCCAGGACCCTTCAGTCCTCTGCGAAGCTCTAAATCCACTGAGCCAAACCAGAGTGATGAGAAGTTTTGGAATGTTGGGCACACCCTCGTTTAAGAATGCAAGCACATTCCAAAGTGAAACTTCAATTATTGTTTTTCTTTTCTTTTGCCACAACGGTTATCCCGGCTTATAATGAAGGGCAGACTGCAAATAGTCTTCAATTATAAACAGGGAAATCAATAATAACTAGACTGCTTCACTCATTTTTGTGTATTGCATAATAAACTTCTTAGATATTCTAAGGTGTCCTGACAAAATTAGAAAATATTGTAAATCCCCATGACTTGTTTGAGATATTTGGAAGTGCTCAATTTTTTCTTTTTCTTTTTTTAATTTTTATTGATTCCATCCATCTTGGCTGCCTCCTGCACACCCCATACTGGGGACTGAGGCTGCAACCCAGGCATGTGCCCTTGATTGGAACTGAACCCGGACACTTCAGTCCACCAGCTTACGCTCTATCCATTGAGCCAAACCAGCTAGGGCCAAAAGTGTTCCATTTAAAAGTGTTATGGAATAGTAAGAAGCTAGGACGAGGGGAATAAGTAGGAAAACCAAGACAGATAGTTAAATAGCAGGGGAATAAGTAGGAAAACCAAGACAGATAGTTAAATAGCAGTTTGCAGCCACCTAGTAAATCCTATCTTTCTTCAACCAAGGACACTTAAGAGTAAACAGTTTGACGGACATATGTAATACTTTCAGCAATAAAGATTTCTTTAATAGAATAAATGGTCTGCATTTCTCCCCAAACAGAGGATAAATAGCTTAAATCACCCTATTCAGGGAGACAGATAACAGAAATCCAATTAAGTGGTGTTTGCCAACCACATCCAAGGACAGACAAATTAAGAGACTAAATCTTATTTTGGTACATCAGCCTGAAGCTGATGAATATTCTATTGATCTGCCCCTAAAAGCTCCCTTACATGCCCCGCATTTAAAACCCCTGAAAATAGGGTCCCAGGGCACTCTCCCTTCAGGGAGCACGCAGGAACCTCTCCCCCTATATCGCACATATCCCCTAACCTCTAAGGCAGAGGTCTGCAACCTTTAAGACATAAAGAGCCACTTGGACCCGTTTCCGAAGGAAAAAAAAAAAAAAACCTGGGAGCCGCAAAACCATTGCGACATTTAAAACAAATATAACACTGCATATATTGTTTCTTACCTTAATGCTATATACCAGATCCTGCAGTTAGCTGTCAATCTGAAGAAAAAAAGGACTTTTTCACTTAACAATGTAAAATATATTTTTTGCAAATTAATAGCTAATTAAAATATTTAATTTACCTGGTTAATGGGATTTTTGCTCCTGAACCTCAGTGCACAGTGTCAGCACATCAGGGCTGTAAGACGTTACCTTCATTTTCACACAGGCTTGCAAGTTGTCTGAGCCGAGGTAAAGCTTCAAAAGAGCCGCATGAGGCTCTGGAGCCATAGGTTGCCGACACCTGCTCTAAGGGATCCCATGAGATATGCCCCCAGGGGAGCAAAGGCCCCCTCTCCTCTGACTTCCCAGGGACCTATGGCAGTCCAGCCTAGGCTCCTCTGCAGCTTCTATGCCCTTCCTAGTTTCCCTCACCTGAGTCTATTTTTGCTGCGGTCAATACATTCTTGTTTGCTTTTTTTTTTCTTCTACACTTTGTCTCTAGATTGAAATCTTTTCCTCCAGAAGATAAGAGTCCAGGGTTCCTCCTCTCATTGGTAACAAAAGTAAGTCTTCTTCCTCTGAATGGGATTCCCCTTTCTTTTGTGTAAGTCAGTGATTAGGTAGGAACCATGCAAAACCCACCTGGGGAAGGCGTACTTTTCTTAAGATAAAGTATTAGATAGGGCCGTGGTCGGCAAACTGCGGCTCTTTGGCCCCTTGAGTGTGGCTCTTCCACAAAATACCACGGCCTGGGCAAGTCTATTTTGAACAAGGGGCGTTAGAAGAAGTTTAAGTTTAAAAAATTTGGCTCTCAAAAGAAATTTCAATCGTACTGTTGATATTTGGCTCTGTTGACTAATGAGTCTGCTGACCACTGAGATAGGGTATTGTATTCAGAGAATGAAGAAAATAACATGCGAAAACAATCTCTCGTTTCATTAAAAAAAAAAAAAAAAAAAATATATATATATATATATATATATATATATATATATATATATATATATTGATTTTTTACAGAGAGGAAGAGAGAGGGATAGAGAGAAACATCGATGAGAGAGAATCATTGATCAGCTGCCAACGTACATGCCCTTGACCAGAATCGAACCTGGGATCCTTGAGTCTGCAGGCCGACGCTCTATTCACTGAGCCAAACCGGTTTTGTCAATCTCTGGTTTCATAATAACAATAGTTATTACTGTTAAAACGACAAAATTTTTTGCTAGACTTTAAAAGAAAGTAACAAGAGATCTCACGGTGGGAGTGGGGACAAGGCATCAGGAAGGAATTTACTTTGGTTCCAAGGAGATTCCAGAATCTCCAGACATATTCTTACATTTGTTCAAATGGAAGATTATATTAAGAAAATAAAAGCCCAGGACACATTAGGGAACTTATTCTAATCACCCACGAAATTCCCTAGACCGGAGTCCAGTGCTTTACATCAGGGTTTAAAGAAAGAGGGCTGCTGATTTAAAAAATGCACCTGCAGGTATCCTGTCCTGGTCCCTGCTGCACGCACTTTCAGCCCAACAGCCAGAGCAGAAAGCCTTCGGGCAGAAAACTTCCAGACTATCACCATCAGTCCGGGTAGAGGGGTGGGGGTGGGGGTGGGGTTGGGGGGGAGGGGGCGCACCTATGGAAGCACTGATTTCCTTTAGACTCCGCAGTGGTCGGCAAACTCATTAGTCATCAGAGCCAAATATCAACAGTACAATGACTGAAATTTCTTTTGAGAGCCACATTTTTTTAAACTTAAACATCTAACGCCCAGGCCGTGGTATTTTGTGGATGAGCCACACTCAAGGGGCCAAAGAGCCGCATGTGGCTCTTGAGCCGCAGTTTGCTGACCACTGCTTTAGAGGATTTGGTGGCTCTAGGAGGAAAAAAAAAGCTGTAGGAGAGGCAGAAACGCTCTAACTTTCCCCAGGAAACCGGCTGTTTACAGAGTAAACAAAGCTGTTGCCACAGACACACCTGCTACTCCCCAAGGCGCCCAGGACGCACCACCGCCACCTGCTGGCCACATCCGGGCACTTCTCTCCAAAACCTCTGACGTCCCCCGGCGGCGTCGGAGACGTTGGGTTCATTTGAAACACAGGCTCCACCAATCAGGGGCGGAGGGCCGCGGCCAACCCCCGCCCCTCCGGAGGCGCCAGCCTATGGGGAAGGGGCTGACACCACGCGCCAATCGGCATGGCTTTTAGGGAGAGAGCGGCTCGCTTTTTGAATCGGCAGTGGCTGCCTCCTGCGAGGAGGAATGGCGGTAACGGTGGACGGAGCCGGCGTGTGAAGCAGCGGCGCCGGCAGGAGGGCGCTTTGTGAGAGCGGTGAGGCCTCCGGTGTGAGCGGGGAGTGGGCGTGCGCTCGCGGCCCGGAGCCGTGGGCAGAGGTCCGGCGGCCCCGCCCCGGGACCGCCAGTTCCGGGCGCCGCTGCCGGGTCCCGGGTCCGGGTCGGGGACCTGCACCGCCGCTCTCCCGGCGCCGGGCGGGCGGGCGGGCGCGGGGGTGGGAGCCGAGGCCCGCCGGGTGGCTGTGTCTTCGCCGCCGCTCCCCAGGCCGGCTGTTTCTCCCCGGAGAGCCCGTGGGGGGAGGGAGGGAGGCAGGGAGGGAGGGAGCGGGGTGGGAAGGGGCCGTGGCCGGGCTCCCCGGCCTCCGCGGCGGCGGCGGGCCCGGCCCTCCCCCCTCGGTGCTCTCATCTCGGACGCAGTGGTTTCGCTCCAGGATTCCTCCAAAAAAAAAAAGATGATTGCCTCAAAACAAAAAAAGAAACCGAAAGTGAATATTCTGGTTCCATGACAATTTAAAAAAAAATACATATACTATATTTTTATTGTTTTCAGAGAGGAAGGGAGAAAGAGAAACATCACTGATGAGAATCATTGATCGGCTGCTTCTTGCAGCGCCCCCTACTGGTATATAGTGCATGGCCGGCCCATCGGTGGGCAGTTTAGTTTCTGCAGAAAACGCCAGCCCCCCATCCCGCCCCATCCGCCTCCCCTCTACCGCGCCCCCATCCCCAACCCCAACCCCAACCTGGTCCTCTTCGGGGCAGATGTGTGTGGCTCAGTGGTTAAGAGCGCAGTCTCGGGTGAGCCCGGCTTTGAACCCCAGGTTTACCACTAACGTTGTGACCTGGGGGGGGGGTGGGGAAGTTACTTAACCTTTCTGTTATGGGTTTCTTTTTTTGTTGTTCTAGGCTTCTTTATCAGCTGGAAACAATAACCGTACCCGCCTCTTGGGATTGTTGTCCATACTAAATAAACACAAGCAAAAAGGCGTTAGAGCACTGCCTGCCACACATTTAAGGGTTAAATAAACCTTGTTCATCATGATGTGTTCTGTAATGGTCTCAGTATTATTAAAGTTGCCAGTTACACCAATGACATACCCCGGTATTGCATTTAGCTCCCCCACCCGGAAAGATGATTGCCTCAATACGAAAAAGAAACCGAAAGTGAATATTTTGGTTAAACGACAATTTAAAAAAAAATAACATTTTTTTTAAAAAAATTATTTTTAGAGCAATTTTATTTATTTATTATTTTTAATATATTTTATTGATTTTTTTTTTTTTTTTTTTTTTTTTTTTTTTTTTTTTTTTACAGAAGGGAAGAGAGGGATAGAGAGTTAGAAACATCGATGAGAGAATCATCAATCAGCTGCCTCTTGCACACCCCCTACTGGGGATGTGCCTGCAACCAAGGTACATGCCCTTGACTTGAATCGAACCTGGGACCTTTCAGTCCGCAGGCTGACGCTCTATCCACTGAGCCAAGCTGGTTTTGGCAAAATACATATTTTTATTGTTTTCTGAGAAGAAGGGAGAGAAAAACATCACTGATGAGAATCGGCTGCTTCTTGCAGCGCCCCCTGCTGGTATAGTGCATGTGCTGGAATCAAACCTTGACCCCCCTGGTACTTTTGATTATTTGTAACATAGTCTACTGAGTCAGGTACTGGTGTATTTATGTTATAGAAGAGGAGAACAGAGGTTCAGATTCGTTGAGTGAACTTTCTTTGGTTCAATATATTATTAAGAAAAATGGGTGCTGATGCTTTTTATCCTTTTATTTTTTATTATTTTTTTTGAAAATATTTTTTATTGATTTTTTACAGAGAGGAAGAGAGAGGGATAGAGAGCTAGAAACATCGATGAGAGAGAAATATCCATCAGCTGCCTCTTGCACACCTCCTACTGGGGATGCACCAGCAGCCAGGCAACCAAGATACATGCCCGTGACTGGAATCAAACTCAGGACCTTTTAGTCCGCAGGCCGACGCTCTATCCACTGAGCCAAACCAGTTAGGGCTATTTTTATTTACTTAAAAACTTTTTTTTTTTCCTTTTGCTGATGCTTTTTATAAACACTAGTATAAAAGCAGAGTTTGCCCAAAGATCCTGTTTGTTTCATGTATCCTTATTCGAATTTATTCTTTTTTAGTGAACTTAGAAGAGTACAAGCAATGGCTGACAATAGTGTACTAACGTGTGCTGGGAGGACAAGCTTGGCAGACTCTTCCATTTTTGATTCTAAAGTCACTGAAACTTCTAAGGACAACTTACTTAATGGACCAACTTTGTATGTTGAAGGTAAATGTGCTTTAAAACTGCAAATCACTATTTTAATACTAACCTTATTGACTAGAGACTTGTTATCATTTAACTGTAACACTGCTAAGTTAGAGTACATGTATTCAGTAAACATTTGTTGACAATCTTTACACTACATAGATTTAAAAAAAATTACCTTTATTGTTGAAAGTATTATAGATCTCTCCTGTCCCCTAACCCTCAGTAACCCCCCCCCCCCCTTACACTTTTTATTGTATGGATTAATGCTTCCCAACCTTGAAGGGGAAGTCATATTGGATACGGCTTTTTCTGTATGTGAGGGCCATCCAGCTGCAACAGTGTTAGCTAGATTGTATTCAGTTATGTCTGGTTAGGTGAAAAGACTTCTTCCCTTACCTCACTATGTAAATGAGTCTTTCCTAAATTTGAGTGCACTGTTGATGAAGATGATTGTACAAGATACGGAATGCTTTCTTTGGTTAGGAGGAGTGTAGATGTTTGTATATATGTTCTCTTCCTTAAAATGGAATGTGGTCAAAATATTTTTTAATAAGCTGGGAATAAGTAATTTCAATTTTAGAGAATATTATGATCAGAAAGATGGGAAATATAGTAGATATAACAAAAAATGGGAATAGGAACTACGGATTTTGATGTTAATTCCTGATAAATATATTTAAACATTTTAATTTTAATAGAAGAAATGCCTCAGGTTGAAACAAGAGTGGTATTGGTTCAAGAAGCTGGAAAACAAGAAGAACTTATAAAAGCCTTAAAGGTATGGAGTTTTAAGTTTTTAACTTTTTAAAAAGGCTGTTTTTCTTCCATTAGGATATAAGTAATTTTTAGTTTTAATCTCATACTTAAGTCTCTTTTCCACAGACTATTAAAATAATGGATGTACCAGTTATAAAGATAAAAGAAAGTTGCCCTGGAAAATCGGATGAAAAATTAATAAAAAGTGTTGTTAATATGGTAGGTTCAGCATTTCATTGCATGTGGCATGCTGCACTTCCCTTGATTGTATTCTTATATTTCACGTATGGTGACGACCTAAATTAGGTGCAGGGTATATTGTGCACTCTGAAACTAGATAAATAGAAACCATTTTAAATTTATTTCTAAAATTTTGGTGTTTCTGAAACCCCAAACTATTGCATCTATTGCAAATAATGGAATCCTTATAATTTGTCATTGTAAATTTAAATGGCATATCATGAATTTCCAAAGATCTGGATACTTTTCTCTAAATTCTTTTATCTTTTTTCTCATTAGCTTGATATTTATTCTAAATTCTTGCTTTATTTCCAAATTATAAATAATAATTATTGACAGTCATTAGGGACTTCGCCTCAGCGTATGAAATATATTTAATTCTCTGTACCATCTGTAATAGTTTGTGAGGGCTGCCATACAAAATACCACACACTGGGTGGCTTAAACAACAGAAACATATTTTCTCATAGTTCCTAGGTCTAGGAACCCAAGAGCAAGGTATTAGTGGATTTGGCTTCTATTGAGGCCTTCCTCCTTGCCTTGGAGGCAGCCGCCACTTTCTTGCTGTCTTCACATAACCTTTCTTCTGTGTATGCACATCCCTGCTGTCTCTGTTGTGTGCCCCACCAGATTTTCTCCTCTTATAAGGACACAAGACAGATTGGATTAGGGCTCACCCATTTACCTCATTTTTCCTTAATTATCTCTCTCTCTTTTTTTTTTTTAATATATATTTTATTAGTTTTTCACAGAGAGGAAGAGAGAGGGATAGAGAGTTAGAAACATTGATGAGAGAGAATCATCAATCAGCTGCCTCTTGCACACCCCCCACCGGGGATGTGCCTGCGACTAAGGTACATGCCCTTGACCGGAATCAAACCTGGGACCTTTCAGTCCCCAGGCCGATGCTCTATCCATAGAGCCAAACCGGTTTTGGCTACCTTAATTATCTCTTAAAAGACCCTTTCATCAAATATACATTCACATTTTAGGGTATAAGGAGGTTAGTTTCAACATGAATCTTGGGGATACATGATTCAACCCATTATACCAAACTGCAAAAGAAAGCTCACATCATTTAACCATTCAGAATTTTCCTTTAAATGGTTCTCTCTTTTTTTGTTTTGTTACATGGGAGTCATATAGGTACTTAAATATCTTCATTCTTTTTTATAGATGTACATAAAGTGGTAAACAGTAACTTGCTTCTTTATACCTCCTTGCCATGCTGTAACTGCCTACATAGTTCACATCTTTCTCTTATTTTCCTCATATATACTGAAATGCTTACGTTAATCTATACCCTTTTGGAAGATCTCAAGTTTTCTATTTTTTCTAAAGACTTATTTGTACAAGAAGGAACCATATGTATGACATCATTTTCTTGGTTAGAAGAAAAAACAGTAGTGGATATCTTAATGCATCCTACTGTCAAAATGTGTGTTTAATTTCATTTTTATTTTATATGCATATAAGATGATTTATAATAACTATTAAGTTAAGTCAAAACTTAGGTCTTTATAAGAGAAATCTTCAAAATTTAAGATCTTAATGTAGATGTATATATATATATATATATATATATATATACACATACACAAATGCAAGTCAGCAACTAAAGAAATGACTGTTCACTCTTGAATATAATGTTCATTATGGTATGATTTAAAACAAGTTTTCAACAAATATAAAATTAAAGTTTTGGTATTGAATTTGTACCATTAGAGAGTTATATGAATTAATTTTATAATACGTTTTATTTCTATAACTACATGAAAAAAAATCAAGGAAATTAAAGTGCCCTTTGTAAAGATGGAATCAGTAGAAGAATATGAAAGTTTGGATTCTCCAGAATTTGAAAATGTATTTATAGTCATGGACTTCCAGGATCCTGTCTTTACTGAGTTATACAAGACTGATTGTAGAGTTATTGGACCACCAGTAGTATTAAACTGTGCACAAAAAGGAGAGGTAAGAATATACATTTATTATGACTTTTCCAGGTTAAATTTTTATTAATGAATGTTGCGAAAATGGTGAAGTAGGAAATTCGGTTAATTGTTGAAAGTATGAAATATTTAGAATAGGAATAGTAGTAGCTAGTATATAGTCCTTTTGTTTGTTTGTTTTTTTTCTATTGTAATTTTCAGTAGTGAAAATTTAAGACTTTTGCAAGTTAGGCAATAAAAACCCTATATATATATATATATATATATATATATATATATATATATATATGATATATGTATAAGAGTTGTAGCAGAGTTAGTCCCTATTTTGTTTTATTGCTATGTTTTGCCATTCTAAAACTTGTCTTATTAGCTTAAAATTGCTTAAGTCATTGCGTTTTTGTTATAGATACTAGTATGAAGCATATGGCAATCTTTAATTCTCTGTTTTGGTTGAGAAATGTTGCTTGCAGAAGCGTAATAAAAATTTTAGAGCCCAAAATTAAATATACACACATTAACTGTTAAATATCTGTATATTCTTATTCTGACGTATATATATGTGTGTGTGTGTGTGTGTCTGTGTGTCTGTGTGTGTGTATATATATATATATATACACACACATATATATATATGTTTAAATTGGTTAAAATATTTACTGATTACCTCCATGTTTGTAGCTCAAAAATTGGAAGCATATTTGGCTCAATTATATGTTATATACCTAGTATTTATAAATATTTGACTTGTTTTAACTTTAATTGGAAGCATTTACAGTATTGTATGGGGTCAGAAATTTTGTTTATTGATAACATTTTATATGTGACAAAGTACATTTAACTAAAGGTTTGAATATATTTGTGTTTAATTTGCAAATCATAAAGTGTGCTTAGATTATGTGTATCAATTATGATTTGGAAATTGAGGAAATTTTATTTTGAAACTAGCAATTTTTTTGCTATTTTTATTACATATTGAAAAATGCAGCTAAATCTTTGGATTGGGATAGTTGATTGATAAGAGGGCAGATATGTTTAACTTGAGAAAGATATATTCCATTTCTACTATAAAGAAAGCTCACAGATTTAAAATTATTCTTCAGCCTTTGCCATTTTCATGTCGTCCACTCTATTGTACAAGCATGATGAATCTAGTACTATGCTTTACTGGATTCAGGAAGAAAGAAGAACTAGTAAGTATTTCAAAATGTTCTAAATTGGTACTTTTTGATAATGTATTCTGGTTTTATTTTCAAAGTTTTGGAGGAGAAATTACTATGTCTATACCAGTTTCAAATTTTATGAAGAAATATTCTGAAGAGCCTTGTAAAAAAAATCCCAAATATTTTGTCTAGGATGGCTAGCGTATGAATTAACAGAAAAATTAGTAACTGTCTAATCAGTTTAAACTGTCTTTTCAGTATCCTATTGGCCACATTATTTGAAATTTTTGTGCACATAGTGCAATTTTTTTTGTTGTTGATGTTACACAAATTCAGCCTTAAAGTATTCTTACTGCCCTGAAGAATACACAGAAACTTTTTCTTTTTTTTTTAAATTTGTTTTGTTAATACTCACCTGAGGCTACTTTTCCATTGATTTCTAGAGAAAGTGGAAGGGAGGGAGAGAGACAAGGAGAGAGAAACATTGATTGGTTGCCTCCCACCCATGCCTCCCAACCATATGTATTGGGGATCAGGGATCAAGCCCTTGACCAGAATCAAACCTGGGATCTTCTATCCACTGAGCCAAACTGGATAGGGCTTTTTTTTTTTTTTTTCTTTCAAAAAAAGGAAATAATTGATTTCAGAGAGGAAGGGAGAGGGAGAGAAAGATAGAAATATCAATGATGAGAGAGAATCATTGATTGGCTGCTTTCTGCATGCTCTCTACTGGGGATTGAGCCTGCAACCCAGGCACGTGCCCTGACCTCTTGGTTCATAGGTCAACACTTAACTACTGAAGCACAATAGCCAAGATCATAGAAGCTTCTTTGATTTGTAAGTTTCTATGCTGGAGGTAACGGAGGATTACTCTAATTTTGTGGGAAGAATCTTGGTATGATATAACCTCGTGTTATAAAAAATGCAATATTTTTAGCTGTGAAAGCTTAATTAACTAAGTTTTGTGTGATCATCTTTATTAGCTTATTTTATATAATAAAAGCCTAAGAAGCTAAGTGTCTGGTCCTCTGGTTGGCTGTTCAAATAATCAAAGCATAATATGCTAATGATATGCTAAGGCTGCTCACCCTCTCACTATGACTGGCGTGACTACCAGGGGGCAAATAGTCGACTTGTCGACCAGCCACTATGATGTGCACTAACCACCAGGGTCAGAAGCTCCAACTGGTAGGTTAGCTTGCTGCTGAGGTTTGGCTGATTGGGACTAAATGAGATGGGCTGGACACACCCTGGAGCCCTCAAACTGGCCTTCGCCCTCGTAATCCAGAATCCCTTAGGGGATGTCCGAGAGCCGGTTTCGGCCCGATCCTGCAGGCCAGACTGAGGGACCCCACTGGTGCACCAATTCATGCATTGGGCCTCTAGTCATTATATAGTTTTGTGCCAGTAAAACATCAATCTTTTAATTTTTTTGTTGTAAAGTTTATACCTTTATAAATATTCCTATATGTACATTATGAAATAAAGTATTCAGTTATTGCTCAATAAGTTGTAAACATAGTTTAAAATTTTATTTAAATTAATTATAAAGCTAATGTTGCTTAATTTTTCTTTTGAGGTCAGATTGGTAACATTGGTCCATCACATGGGTGGAGTTATTCGAAAAGACTTTAATTCCAAAGTAACACATTTGGTGGCAAATTGTACACAAGGAGAAAAATTCAGGGTATGTAAACTTGGGTATTTTTGTGTATTTCAGGATTGCATGATTCAGGATTAGATTTGATAACAACAGTGCCATCTATGTTCTATAATTTATTGAAGTTTAGAAATTTAATTTTTGCTTTATGTACTTGTAGTAACATTTTTTCTTTTTTCAAACCCTGTGTTTTGTTGTTAATCCTCACCGAGGATATTTTTTTCCTTTCTTTTTTTAAGCATTTTATTTTTTTATATATTTATTTTTAATTCTCAGTAGAGGATAATTTTCCATTGATTTTTAGAGAGAGTAGAGGGGATAGGAAAAGACATATCATTTGTTTGCTGCGTGAGCCCCAACAGGGCCAGGAATCGAACCTGCAACCCAGGTATGTGTCCTTGACCTGGAATAGAACCCCTGACCCTTTGGTTCTGGAGTTGATGCTCAGCACTGAACTGGCTAGAACACAAAATTTTAAATCATAGAAGTATACTCTCAGGTTTTAAGGTGGCAATGGAACTCAAAGATGAGTGGGATTTTGGAGGTTTGTTGATGGGTAATATTTTAGGCAGATGAATCCTATTTGCAAAGGTTACTATGAGCATTAGTAAATGAGGGAAGTTGGGAAGTGAGGAGAGAGATATATACATATTTCACTCTTACCGAAGTGATCTTTATAAGAACAGAGCAGAGCTATCCTATATAATAAAAGGATAATATGCATATTGACCCTAATGGCTGAATGACCAGAATGACCGCTTGACCAGTCACTATGAGGCACATTGATCCACCTTTTGGTCCCTTTCCCCGGCTGGCAGGCTCCGATTGCCTAATGGAACTGGGGGTGGGTGGCAGGGGACACAGGTGATGCCAGGCCAAGACACCTGTCCTTCCAGTCGCCCACATACACAGGGCCACCTGCTGTGGTGGGGGTGAGGCTGGCGAGCAAGTGGGAATGTCCGACCTCTCATCCTTTTCTGCTGGCCATCGGTTCCGACTGCCCGATGGTGAATGGGGAACTGGGGTGGGTGGCAGTGGGGTCCAGGGCTGGGGCTGGCTGCGGGCGGCCAGGGAAGATGGCCCTGGTCACAGGCCACCCCTAAGGATCATACCCATGCAGAGTTTTGTGTGCCTGGCCTCGAGTGTTTTTATAAAATGCTCCTAAGATTTAATATTAAAACGAGAAAGTATCTTTATTAGGATTAAAATCTTTTTAAAAAAATACATTTTATTGATTTTTTACAGAGAGGAAGGGAGAGAGATAGAGAGCTAGAAATGTCGAGAGAGAAACATTGACCAGCTGCCTCTCGCACACCCCCTACCAATGTACATGCCCTTGACCGGAATCGAACCTGGGACCTTTCAGTCCGCAGACCAACGCTCTACCACTGAGCCAAACCAGTTTCGGCAGGATTAAAATCTTAGTTGAGATTATACTTTAATATCTATGTTAGTGAGATGTTATCTCTGTTCCAACCCTCCATCAGTGTATTTATTATTTATGTAGCAAGTGTTAATTTCAGTTAATTCCAGGGAATTCCTACTTTCTAATTCCTACTGAAGTTTTTAGTTAAACAGATGTTTTCTTCTGTAATGCTGTCTTGGGGGTCAGTTCTTGAAAGAAGTAAACATGAAAGGAGAAATGAACTATAATAAAGGTGAATTTCATCAACTTCAGAGACACATTTATTTAAAGTACTAGTAAAATAAGGAAATGGTTTGCACATCATGGGATTTGTTTTAACCTAAGTTGTATGATTGAGTTTTTTTTCTGTTAATTTTTCTTTATATTATGTTACAAAGTAGATGAACAATGATCTAAAACTGCAAAAAAGTATGCATGTAATTGCTTGGAACTTCCGTGAATGCAGTTATTTTAAGTAAAAATTGATAGTTTAATGTTATATTTTTAGATTGCTGTGAGCCTGGGTACTCCAATTATGAAGCCAGAATGGATTTATAGAGCTTGGGAAAGGCGGAATGAACAGTAAGTGTTTAAAAATTCAGTAGTTCATTATGTGAATTAAATGTTATAAAGGTAATCCCATGTGCTTCAACCCTAAATTCATAACTAATATAGAAGAAAACGAACTCAGTCTTGGGGTAGCTTGGGGAATAAAGGTTAGGGAGAGTGAAGTTATAAAAAAAAAAAAAAGTTATGGCTGGCTAGTGTGGCTCAATTGTTCAGAGTCAACCAATGAACAAGAGTGACATGGTATGATTCCTGGTCAGGGCACATGCCCAGGTTGTGGGCTTGATCCCCAGTAAAGGGGCATGCAGGAGGCAGCCAATCAATGACTTTCTGTTATCATTGATATTCTCTCTCTCCCTTTCTCTGAAATATTCTCTCTTTCCCTTTCTCCCTCTCTCTGAAATCAATATAAATATATTTTAAAAATTATGAAATATTGAAAATTGGAAGACATCTGAGAAATGATTTTGATTATCATAAATATTTTAAAATTATTAGGTAACTAGAGGCCCAGTGCACGAAATTCGTGCACAGGTGTGTGTGTGTCTTTCCCTGAGCCCAGCCTGCACCCTCTCCAATCTGGGACCCCTTGAGGGATGTCCAACTGCCCGTTTAGGCTCGTTCCCAGCAGGGATCAGGCATAAACGGGCAGTCGGACATCCCTCACACAATCCAGGACTACTGGCTCCCAACCGCTCACCTGCTGGCCTGCCTGATTGCCCCTAACTGCTTCTGCCTGCCAACCTGATCACCTCATAACTACTCCCCTGCCAGCCTGATCAATGCCTAACAGCTCCCCTGCTATTCTCCCCTGCCAGCCTGATTGCCCAACTGTCCTCCCCTGCAGTCCTGGTTGCCTCCAACTGCCCTTTCCTGCTGGCCTTGTCACCCCTAACTGCCCTCTTCTGCTGACCTGGTCATCCATAACTGTCCTCCCCTGCAGGCCTGGTCACCTCCAACTGCCCTTGCTTGGTGGCCCGGTCTCCCCTAACTGCCCTCCCTTGTCAGCCTGTTCACCCCTAACTGCCCTCTTTTGCTGGCCTGGTTGCCCCTAACTGCTCCCCCCCCCCCCGCTGACCCAGACACCCCTAACTGCCCTCCCCTATTGGCCTGGTCTCCCCCCAACTGTCCTCCCCTGCAGGCCTTATTCCTCCCACTTCCCTCCCCTGTAGGCCTGGTTCACCCCAACTTCCCTCCCCTGAGGGCCTCGTCGCCCCCAACTGTCTTCTCCTGCCAGCCCGGTCACCCCTAACTGCCCTCCCTTGCAGTCTCTCCCAAGTGCCCTTCGCTGCAGGCCATCTTGTGGCATATTGTGTCCACATGGGGTTGGCCATCTTGTGTGTTGGAGTGATGGTCAATTTGCATATTATTTTTTTATTATATAGGAATTATATAGGATAGCTTAATGGATATTTAGATCGTGTTTTTCCTTATTTTATGTTTTTCTGAGTACATTTTAAGTGGTAATTGCAATTCATAATCTTTTTAAGCTTTACAACCTTGTAATTCCTTGCTGTTGTGCTTCTTTATTACTTAATATTTAATGAAATTAGAACCCCTAGCACACACAAAATTTCATGTACAGAGCAGGAATTTGAATCTTGTAAAAATTACCCATGATCAAATTTTGTCAGAATTTAATTCAGGATAACACGAGGACACATAAAAATATATTTTTTAGCTTTTGTTATTAAAATGTTAAAGTTTTGTTAATATTTCAGGATCTGATGTAAAATATTTTCAATAAATGGATTATGCTAAAACCTTGAGCATTAGATATTCATGTATCTAATTTGTTGAATTTAAGTTAAGCTGTTTTAGAAGAATATATATGTGTATATATATATATTTTGTTCATTATTATGTAATTACTTTTTCTAAATTTATTTTTTAACAATAAATTTTTATTGTTCAGATTATTATAATTGTTTCTCCCCCATAGCTCCCTACCACTAGGTTCCTATCCCATCCTCTGCCCTTATCTCTCCCCCCTCCTCATTCATAGATGTACGATTTTTGACCTGTCTCTTCCCGTACCCCCCATACAGACACCTGAGAATTATCAATCCACTCCCATCTATGCCCTGATTCTGTTATATTCACCAGTTTTTTCTGTTCCTCAGATATTTAATTCACTTGACTTTTTTTTTTGTAAAATTTTTTAATAATTTTTTTTTCATTTTTTTTATTAAGGTATTATATTGGTTGCTTTTTCTAATTCACTTGACTTTTAGATTCACTTGTTGATAGATATGTATTTGTTGTTCATAATTTTTATCTTTACTTTTTTCTTCTTCCTCTTCTTACAGAATACCTTTCAGCATTTCGTATAATACTGTTTTGGTGGTGATGAACTCTTAGCTTTTTCTTATCTGTGAAGCTCTTTATCTGCCCTTCAATTCTGAATGAGAACTTTGCTGGGTAATTAATCTTGGTTGTAGGTTCTTGCTATTCATCATTTTAAATATTTCTTGCCACTCCCATCTGGCCTGCATAGTTTCTGTTGAGAAATCAGCTGATAATAGTATGGGTGCCCCTTGTAGGTAAACTGTTTTTCTCTTGCTGCTTGTAAGATTCTCTCTTTGTCTTTTTCTTTTGTCATTTTAATTAGATGTGTCTTGGTGTGGTCCTCTTTGGATTCCTTTTGTTTGGGGTTCTTTGTGCTTCTTGGACTTATAAGTCTATTTCTTTCACCAGGTGGGGGAAGTTTTCGGTCAGTATTTCTTCAAATAAGTTTTCAGTGTCTTGCTTTCTCTCTTCTTCTAGCACCCCCATAATTCTGATGTTGGTATGCTTGAAGTTGTCTCAGAGACTTCTTACATTATCTTCAACTTTTTGGAATCTCTTCTTGCTTCTCCAGAGGAGTGTCCTTTGACTCTTTGTATTCCAAATCTTTGACTTGATTCTTTCTTTTTTAGGGATTTCTGTGCATCAGCTGATGACTTTAGAAATGAATTTAAAGTTCCTCCATTTCAGGATTGCATTTTAAGTTTCTTGGGATTTTCAGATGAAGAGAAAACCAATATGGAAGAAATGACTGAAATGCAAGGTAGAATTTGGCATAATTTAAAAGCTTTACATATATATTTTATTCCCCACTCCTGCCTAATGACTTCCTGGTGAATATACCTCTTAAAAATTTTTTGGGTTTGGCCTCGCAGAGTGGTTCCATTGGTTGGAGCATCATTCTGCTTCAGTGTCATGGGTTAGATTCCTGGTCAGGAAATATGCTGAAGTTTTGTATTCTGTCCCCAATTGGGGTGGGTATGGGAGATAACCAGTTGATGTTTTTCTCTTTCTCTCTTCCTCTTCTTCCTCTTCTTCCTCTTTTTCTCCCTTCCTCTCTCTAAGAAAGAAAATTGATTTGTGTTTGAAGGTAGTTTGCCTTATTTATATGTTTGTATGCTTTTTTTCTTTAGGAGGTGGCTATTTAGAGGTTGGAGATGAAAGGTGCACTCACCTTATAGTTGAAGAGAGTACAGTAAAAGAACTTCCATTTGAACCTTCAAAGAAACTTTATGTTGTCAAGCAAGAGGCAAGTAATTAAAAAATGCGATTGGTTTTCTAAAACTATTACAATTGGCATTTCTGATAATGTGAATTCTTAATTAAAATGTTCTTTTTCTCACCTAGTGGTTCTGGGGAAGCATTCAAATGGATGCCCGGGCTGGAGAAACTATGTATTTATATGAAAAGGTATGTTTTCTAAAAAAATGTGTCTTAGTTATTTGTTCTTTGAATTTGATTTTATAAAGATGGCACTTTCTATCCAAAAAGAGCATGGTATAATTAGCATACAAGTCATCTGTTACATCATGTTTAGGAGTTTGAGAACAATTGGAGTAGTTGTCTATGTCTATTTAGGTAAAACCACTCATTGTAATGTATATTGTTGAAATCTTATGTCACTAGAGGCCCAGTGCACAAAATTCTTTCACTTCGGTGGGGGTTGTCTTCAGCCCAACCTGTGCCCTCTCACAGTCCAGGAGCCCTCAGTGGATGTCCGCCTGACGGCTTAGGCGCGCATCCCCATCCTTAGTTAGATATCCTTAGCACTGCTGAAGAGGAGGGAGAGGCTCTTGCTACTGCCGCTGCACTCATCAGCCATGAGCCTGCCTTCCCGCTGAGCAGCGCTCCGCCTGTGGGAGCGCACTGGCCACCAGGGGGCAGCTCTTACTTTGAGTGTCTGCCTCCTGGTGGTCAATGCGCATCATAACGACTGGTTGTTCCACTGCTTGGTCAATTTGCATATTAGCCTTTATTATGTAGGATTCTGTACTAATAATTGGTGGTATTATTATGAACACTAATATCCCTATCTTTAGAAACTTAGAACTGTAAGGGAAAGATAGATATGCAAACAGTTATAGTACATGATTATATATGCCATAATTGAATAATGTATTTAGCTAGCCTCATTCTGAGGAACTTGGGTAGGATTGAAAAGAGCAAAGAAGTGTTCAGCCAATTTACTAGGCTAACCTGGTAAGGACAGTCAAGCTAGAACACAGGCGGGAGTGGTATGAAAGCTTGGAAGTACAATATGTTAAAATGGCACGTATCGTAGTATGGCTTTAGAAAAAAAATGTGAGAAAGAAGGCCAACAGATGAAGCTTACACGGTAGGCAGAATTAAGAAGTTTTTAATATATTGAAGAGGTTTAAATTTTATCCTATAAGTCAGCAACTTTTAACCTTTTTTACTTCATGGCACACGTGAACTAATTACTAAAATTCTGCAATATATAAGAAAATATATTTTTTGCCAATCTGACAAAAAGTACTTATAATTTTCATTCATTCCCACTGGATGCTATTCTTATGTTGACTGTAGTCATTTTTTTATTGGACAGTAAAGGAAATGAGGCCAGTGCCCCAGACTAAATAGATGGGTATTGTGTGTTTAAAAATTCTTGCAGCACACCAGTTGAAAATCACTCCTATAAATATTGGGAGACATTTAACATTAAGGGGGAAGATGTTGTTAAAAACAGTGATTGTAGTAGTAGAATGTAGGCAAGGAAAATCCAGCCTCCATGCTGGATCTTGGTGAAGAGTGGTATCATTCACCAAAATGTGGCATAAAGCTATAGAAGAGGTTTTACAGGAAGATTTACTTCAGTTTGGGAGTTAATAATTTTGAATAGAATACTGAAGATGTGGTATGGGTTTAAACAGGTAAATACTATGTTGTGTTCTCTTCTCAATGTTAGGTTCTTAACATAAAGTTAAAATGCTTTAGATACTGAGAGAGAGCTTTTAAAATCTCGTGGTGTTTGACAAATGTTGGAGAGCTCTATGTCCAGCACTGTGCTAAATGCTAGAGATACAGTGCACAAAATGTGAATAGCACCTGCTCTCCTGGAGTTTATGGCCTAATGGGGAATAGATAGTAAACAAGGTTACAGACGAATATGTAATGGTGATAGAGCTGTGAAGAAAAGGAATGAGGTGCTAGGGCTTAGACAATTACAGTGTCCCTTGACTATTATGTTTTATGAAGCTTCTGAATTGCCTGACAGAGTATATAGTTGTAAAATTATTGTGCAAAATCCAGGTTTTGTCAGACTAAAATATATTTTTCTTTTGTTCCTGTCTCAGTAAAGAGCCATGGAAGTGAAATTGAGATTTTGTGCTTTTGGTTGCAGGCTAATACACCTGAGCTCAAGAAATCAGTGTCACTGCTTTCTCTAAGTACTCCAAACAGCAATCGCAAAAGACGTCGTTTAAAAGAGACGCTTGCTCAGCTTTCAAGAGACACAGACTTGTCACCTTTCCCTCCCCGTAAGCGCCCATCAGCTGAACATTCCCTTTCTATAGGGTCACTTCTAGATATCTCCAACACACCAGAGTCTAGCATTAACTATGGAGGTAATTCACATTTAAAATTTATCTTTAAAAATATTGTTAAGCTATAGTTAAATCTTTGCTTATATTGAATATGAAAGGCTCTGCCTTTAATTACTTTTTGTTCTAATTGAGAAAAGGCACATGAAAATGCTTCTATTTAATGATTGTTTACTATATGCTAACTGCTTTTGTATATTTTTTGTATTTATAAGATAGATTTCATTTATCCTATTTTATGGATGACTAGGCTGAGGTCAGAGAAATAACTCATTAAGGGTCACACAGAAAGTGATGGAACCATTCAAAGAGCATTCTTAGCACTAGCTAAATAAAATTATATGTGTATTATGGGGAAAATGGGTATAATGAAGTCAGAGGAGGCTGAGTTTACTTTGTTCTCAACTGATATAGGAAAGCTACAATGAGTTCTCTGCTGATCATCAATTTTTATTTTTTAGTCAGCTTACTATAATGTTGTGTCTTCTAGAGTTGATAACAATCAAAACCTCCCCTTGATCTTGTGGCACTCTCCATTTATTAGTCCCTTTTTCTCTTTCCTTTCACATGAGTACTCTTCAAATAATTACCTTAATCAACACTATCTTATTTCCTGCTTTTCATGGTCTTTTCAACCCATTCCAGTTTAACGTCAGCCTCTCTACTGTGACATTGGATCTTGCTAGAGAGATGACAGTTTCTATACAATCAATAGTATTCGATTCTGGACTCATTTTTTTTTTTTTTTTTTTTTTAATCTTGGCTTATGTACATTTCTCATTCTCCTTTGCCCAGCTTCACTCTCACTCTGGATGTTGAGTGTTATGCCTATGATGTTTCTTTTCTTTTTGTTTTTCCTAAACGATCTCATTTAATTCCATGGCTTTAACAACATTTATATGTTGATGACCCCAAAATTTGTTGTCTTCCCTCTCCAACTGCCTACTTCATGCCTCCTTGTCCGCATCTTAAACATAACATTATAAAATTAGAACTTTGATTCTCTTTACCATTCTCAACACTATTACTTTGCCATATTTTGTCAACTTTTTCTGTAGAAAAGATCTCTGTGAGACAACTGCAGTGGTCTCTTTATATCCATTTTTTCTTTCTACATTAGCATTTAACAGTGGTCTCTAAAATTATATAAATTAGATCAGCAGACGCCAACCTTTCTAATTGCTGAATTAGATTATGCCACTCTGCTTAAACTCATTGAGTGGCTTTGTATTACTATAACTCAAGTTCCTATGTAATCCTTCCTTATCTACCTCAGACCTCATGTGATATCATGCTTTCCAGTGATACTCTTTAAGCTTCAGTCACACTATCTTTGTTGTTCTTTGAATATTTTTACTACATCCATAGCTGAGGAACATTCTACTTTCTTTTAGGAGATTCTGTATATACTGTTGAAATATTCTAATCATGATAGTAAGAAAATGTATTTTAAGCTTTTATAAAGTTTATTTTAATTTTTCTTGAAATACATATAAAATATATGAATGCATCCTCCCTGCACTTTGGGTTAGACTAGATGTTTTATATTAAGATACTTTGAACTAACGATGAATTTGCAGTTGATGTTGGGTATTTTTTGAGGGAGGCTTTTTACATATATATGAAGAGTGTAATCATAACCTTTTCCTCCTTTTTTAACTTAAATGTTTCTATATGTTGCTTTTTATTTTATTATTTAAGCTTTTTATTTTGAAATAATTTCAAAAATATTGCAAATATACTATAAACATTCCCATATATTTTCTACTCAAATTTCTCATGGAAATATTCTGCTATATTTGCTTTAATATTCACTCATTCATTCTCTCTTTCTGTCTGTCTCCACACATATTTTTAATGTTTGAGAGCACATGGCAGATATGTTGTGCCTTTATGTCTAACACTTAAATTTATATTTCTTAAAATATAGGGAGATTTTTTTGTATTTTGTAATTAGGAAATTAACCTTAATGCTATGATCTATCCCAGCGTTTTTCAACCACTAGTGTGCCGCGAGATGTTGCCTGGTGTGCCGTAGGTGCAGACAAAGACAAGAATTTTATAATTTTTCACTATTTTGTTTACTTAATATTTCATAATAAAGTAATTATAAAATACTTTCTTTGTGTTTATTTGATTCCTATTCAAGAGAATTACTTTATATATAGTCAATATAGGCACAGAGTTAAATTTTTTAACATTTTCTAATGGTGGTGTGCCTCGTGATTTTTTTCATGAAACAAGTGTGCCTTTGCCCAAAAAAGGTTGAAAAACACTGATCTATCCCACAGACCTTCAATTTTTATCAGTTGTTCCATTAATATCTTTTTAGCAAAAGAGATCTTTTTTTTGTTGTTTTCTGGTCTAGGATCTATTCCAGGATCACAGGTTATGTTTTTTTTTTTTTTTTTTTTTAATTTATTTTATTGATTTTGTACAGAGAAGAAGGGAGAGAGATAGAGAGTTAGAAACATCGATGAGAGAGAGTCATCGATCAGCTGCCTCTTGCACACCCCCTACTGGGGATATGCCCGCAACCAAGGTACATGCCCTTGACTGGAATCGAACCCGGAACCCTTCAGACCTCAAGCCGACACTCTATCCATTGAGCCAAACTGGTCTCGGGGGATCACAGGTTATGTTGTATTTCTTTAGTATCTTCCAATCTGGTAGAGTTCCTCAGTCTTTGTTTTTAATGACCTTGGCATTTTTTAAGAGTACAGGCCATCTATTTAGTAAAAAGTCTGTCAATTTGGAGTCATTGATATTTTTGACAATTTTTTTCCTCTGGCCTCATCTTATGAGGAAATTTTACCGTAATGAAAATCTATTTGGTGGTGTATTTATAAGAGTTAGTATGCATTTATAAGAATTAGTATGCTTACCTTTTTCTGTTAAATCTAGGTAATGTTTAATACTTATATCTGGCCTGCATTTTTAATCTTTCCTCCTTTTTTACCTCTTAGACACACCTAAATCTTGTACTAAGTCTTCTAAAAATTCCACTCCGGTTCCTTCAAAGCAGTCAGCCAGGTGGCAAGTTGCAAAAGAACTCTATCAGACTGAAAGTAATTATGTAAATATATTGGCCACAATTATTCAGGTAAGAGTTTGGTTGCAAAATGATTTCTGTTACAGTGTTTCTATATTAAAAAAATCTAAGAGATGTTATTTCTTAGAAGAAAATTACATAGGCATAGAATTTGAACATAGATATTAAAAATGAAAATGTGTGACAAAAACTGCTCTTAGGGAAATGCCATAACTGTAATGGTAATTTTTATTCATGCAGAAATAGCACCTTATTTTAGAGTGACTTTAAAGAGAGAAGGATCCCGATTAGATGATCATAGAGGGACCAAGTTTAATTCAGAACTTTGCAGATTCCTTGTCAAGATACTGTATGTTTATATTTGGAAGTTGGAGATAACTTTTTCTGAAAGTGTGTATTTAGAGTCATTGCTTTAAGTAGTGCTGTATATATGTGGAAAAAAGCCATAGCAACAAAGTGTAACAATACGAATGTCCATACTTTTTTTTTTTAATTATATTTTTATTGATTTTGTACAGAGAGGAAGGGAAAGAGAGAGAGAGCTAGAAACATCAATGAGAGAGAGTCATCGATCAGCTGCCTCTTGCACACCCCCCACCAGGGATATGCCCGCAATCAAGGCACATGCCCTTGACCAGAATCGAACCCGGGACCTCTCAGTCCCCAAGCCCAGGCTCTATCCATTGAGCCAAACTGGTTTCGGCTGAATGTCAGTACTTTAAAGAAAAAAATCCTTTCATATGTTAAATTATCTTAAACTTCACAATGGTTAGACATAAATAAATGTTAACTCCTTGCTTACCACTATTAAAATGTACTATGAAGTTATTTCTGTAGAAAAAATAATTCTAATGAATCATTGTAATATGAGATTGAAGAAAGTATTAAGGAATAAACTGAAATTCAAGGTTCTGGAAGACATAATAATAGGACTTTTTTTGGAATCTGTAGAAAGAAGGAATAAATTTGTTTTAGGTAATGACAGAAATAGTTTGTCAGGAAAATGAAGTTAATACTATCAAATTTATCTTTGAATAGAAAAATGATAGTGATAAGAAATGGAAATTTCTTGGTGTAGTAGTGGAGAGATTATCCTTCACAGTTAATTTGTTTAGTAGTAGTCATGGTTTCATGAGACCTCAGCTGTATTAAACTTTACTTGTTTTAAGTAATCTTTTCTCTTCCGCAAGGGAAATAACATCCTGGATGACTTTCTGTTAGCCAAAATGTAGTTGAGTATCCTTTTGGCATACACTTTCCTTCTACTGTGGTAGTATTTATTAACTAGAAATGTAAATTCTTTCAAGCCATGGTAAATGCACTGGAGTTTCAGAATTCTAATTTGCATATCAATTACATTTTCCAGAACTCCTCTTTAAAGAGCCCTTGAAATTATTAAACTGCATACAAAATTTCATACCACTATGCTTAGTATAAACTCACCTAATCTTTTTTAAAAAAAAAAAAATATTTTATTGAGTTTTTTACAGAGAGGAAGGGATAGAGATAGAGAATTAGAAACATCGATGAGAGAGAAACATCTATCAGCTGTCTCCTGTACGACCCCCACTGGGGATGTGCCCGCAGCCAAGGCGCATGCCCTTGACTGGAATTGAACCTTCAATCTCAGGCGCTTTATCCACTGAGCCAAACCAGTCAGGGCTCACCTAATCTTTTATTTAAAAGATTATGGTCTAGCCCTGGCCTATGTGGCTCAGTTGGATGAACTTTGCCCAAAGCTACAAAAGATCAGAAGTTTGATTCCAGGTCAGGGCACATTCCAGGGTTGCATGCTCAGTTCCCAGTAGGAGGCATGTAGGAGGCAGCCGATCAATGTTTCTCACATCAGTGCTTCTTTCTCTTTCCTTTTCTCTTTCTAAAATCAATAAAAACATATTAAAATATTAAGATCTAAATTCATGATAGTGTTTTCTTGAAGTTTTATTTTAGGACTGATGTATTTTTTTTTTTTTTTGGCTTGTATTCAGAATCTTTTTTGTTTTTTGATATTGAATTTGGAGTAAATTTTAACATAGCCTCCAAATTAAGTAAATATCCAGAATATATAATATAATATAGAATAAGATAACTATTCCAGAATATTATAAAAATTAATAATAAAATTATAAGTTAATATTGTGTCAAGAGTTAAAGAGCATTTTTATTTTAAAGGAGTTAGACTGAAAGGGGAGAAGATAGAATATAGATACCAAAATGTAATATCAAACGGGAGGTTATATACATCATGGTGTGTGTAGGGGGGATATTTACGATAATTTGGAGATTTGCGAGGTTTGTTTTATTCCTCTTCCAGCTTAGGAAAGTGTTGGGTTGGAATTTTTGATAGGTTGAACATTGAAAAAAGCATAAGAAAAAAATTGAGTTGAATTTTAAAGTATGAGCCTGATTGGGACATGCAAAGAATATCAGTGGGCAGTGTATTTGAGATTTCGCAAATAATATAGATGATTGAAGATGTATGTTCAAGGTATTGAGAATAGTCTAGGGCAGTGGTTGGCAAACCACGGCTTGCCAGCCACATGTGGCTCTTTGGCCCCTTGAGTTTGGCTCTTCCACAAAATACCACGATTGGGTGCACGCATACATAGCAATTGAAACTTCGTGGCCCATGCGCAGAGAAGTTGGTTTTTGGCCTGGGCGAGTCTGTTTTGAAGAAGTGGCATTAGAACACTTCAAGGGGCCAAAAAGCCGCATGTGGCTTGTGAGCCGTGGTTTGCGGATCGCTGGTCTAGGGATTAGAGTTTAAGGTAGTATAAATTACTTTTGACTTAACACCTTTTAAGTGGCAGATCCTACTGTCTCTTGTCTCTTAATTTTATCAACAATACTCCCCTATGTCTTGCTGTAGTTTTTTTTTTTTTTAAATATATTTTATTGATTTTGTACAGAGAGGAAGGGAGAGAGAGATAGAGAGTCAGAAACATCGATGAGAGAGAGTCATCGATCAGCTGCCTCTTGCACACCCCCCACTGGGGATGTGCCCGCAACCAAGGTACATGCCCCTGACCGGAATCGAACCCGGGACCCTTCAGTCCCCAGCCGACGCTCTATCCACTGAGCCAAACCGGTCCCGGCTGGATCTGTTTTTGTTCATCAGTTTATGTTGTTCATTATAACCTGTGAATGAGTGAGATCATGTGATATTTATCTTTCTCTGACTGACTTATTTTACTTCCAGCTCCATTCATGCTGTTGCAAATGGTAGGAATTCCTTCCTTTTTACAGCAACATAGTATTCCATTGTGTAGATGTACCAGTTTTCTAATCTACTCATCTGCTGATGAGCATTTAAGCTGTTTCCAAATCTTAGCTATTTGTAAATTAGGAAATTGTGCTGCTATGAACATAGGGATGCATATATCCTTTCTGATTGGTGTTTTTAGTTTCTTGGGTTATATTTCTAGAAGTGAGATCACTGGGTCAAATGGGAGTTTCATTTTTAGTTTTTTAAGGAAATTCCATACTGTTCTCCACAATGGCTGCACTAGTCTGCGTTCCCAACAACATTGTTCGAGAGTTCCTTTTCTCCACATCCTTGTGATAAAAGTTTTATTAGATGCTAACAGAACATTTTATTACAAGAGCATATATAAACATATACACAGATCCTATATAATAAAAGGATAATATGCAAATTGTCCCCTCAACCGGGAGTTGGACCAGGGGGCGGGGCTGGCCAGATCTCACTAGTGCACAAATTTGTGCATTAGGCCTCTAGTCTATATATATTGTATAATAGCCTAAGCGACCAAAGGACTGATTGACTGGTTACTATGATGTGCACTGACCACCAGGGGTCAGATGCTCAATGCAGGAGCTGCTTCCTGGTGATCAGTACACTCCCACAGTGGGAGCACCCCTCAGCTGACCTACTGGTGCCTGATGCCGGGCTCATGGCTGGCAAGTGCACCTGTGGCTTAAGCCTCTCCCATGGACACTCCCCCTGCGTGCCCTTCCCCATCTGGACGGGGGTCAGGAGGGCATCCAGACTGACTCGGCACCAGCCGGCTTTCTCAAGAGGAGCAAGGCTGCAATGACAAGTGGAGGCCGTACAGTCATGGGTGTGCTGGTATCGCCCCAGGATGGGTGCGTGGAGACTGCTGCAGAGTGGCAGCAAGCCTACTGAGCGGCGGTGGCAGGCACAGTGGGGCTAGGATGAGCAGGAGCAGTATGGTGTCCCGCCTGTGCCCGGGCTCCGGCTCCTCCCCGCCTGCTGTTGCTTCGTGCACTACTTGCTGTGCTGGATCGATGAGTTGGTGGGTAAGGCCGGGCTGCGGCGGTGCGGAGGTCCACTGATCCCCATAGGCCAGGCTGAGGGACCCCACTGGTGCACAAATCCGTATAAATAAATAAGATAAAGTAGAATAGAAAATGTTAGAAAAAAGGCCTCAAATTTAGAGAAGTATTTTTATATCTTTTTTCTTTTTCATCAACTTTTCATCTCCCCTTTATCACTTTGTGTTAGTTTCACTCCTTCTCCCCTCCCCACATTCTACTGAAACTACTATTTTTTTTTTTTTTACCTTTTAGTTATTTCAGGTACCTTTGGAAGAAGAAGGACAACGTGGTGGGCCTATCCTTGCCCCAGAAGAGATTAAGACTATTTTTGGTAGTATCCCAGATATTTTTGATGTGCACACCAAGATAAAGGTAAATTTTTATATGTTAGGCTTGTAATAATTCTTTTTTTTATGTATATGTTTATTATGATTTTTCAGGTACTTCTGATGAGCTAAATAAATTTTGTATCTAAAATTTTTCACTTATTCCTTCAGATTTGTTCTTTGATGCAATGCATTGTTAATGTTTGTTGTTTGCTTGTATTTTTTAAAAATTTGAATTCATCCTGAAAATAAGGAATTAAGGCCTCATAAAGTCTTCGATAGAGAAATGTAGTTGCTAGTGTTATTTTTCTACTGTTCCTCTGCTCTATGTTTATGTTTTGCTTCAGTTTGTTTGAAAAACTGTGAAACTGGAAGGGACTTAGAGTTTATTTCATTCAATTCTCTATAGTTAGATAAATGCTAAAATCATATAAGACAATCCTATTTTCTTTTTAATGATTTTTTATTTTAAATGAAGGATCCATGATTTCCAGGTACCAATCAATCATAGTAAAGTAAGTTTGGGGAGGACTAGCTGAGCTCTAAAAGTCGTTTAGGTTTATTTCTTCTTATATTTTCTGTGTGGTTCTTGAATTGAATTTATCAGTTTTCTCAAAATTACCCATATTAATGTTTATCCCATCTTGCAGGAAAAAGATTAAGCTGAATTATAAATGGTTCAAGAAAATATATTAACTTTTGATATTACTGTACATTATAAATAAAAATATAAAAGATCTATAAGTTAATAAAATGCAATTTATCAAATACTTCTATTTTATATTTTATCAAAATCCTTGGATATTTCAGTTATTGGAAACTGAAATATCCAAGGGAACATACTGTGTAAAGTACCTTCAAAATGACTATCTTTTTTTTCAAAATGACTATCTTGAAAATGTTAAAAGATATTTAAGAGATTGTCAAGTGCAATTTTAAATGTCTTAATTTGTATTATTTTTTTTTTTTTTAGGATGATCTTGAAGACCTTATTGTTAATTGGGATGAAAGCAAAAGCATTGGTGACATCTTTCTTAAATATGTAAGTATTATATTTCTTTTTTTTCCTAATTTTCAGATTAAATATCACAAAGGATTGGCAGGAAATGAGTTACCTGCTTAAATGTGAGAGCTTTTAAAACTTTGACATCATTGTGTTTGTTAAATATAAAACTTAATACTTTCAATAGCTCAAGGTCATAATTAGGAACACTGTAGTACTGTGCTATAATTATTTTATTATATATCAGGTTATTTGCCCTTCACAAATGGCCATAGATTAATGATTTGTCTGAAATTTTCTTGAACTGAGTTTTCATTTTTATTTTTCCTTAGTTGATATTACTTGCTGTCATTTTGTCTGCTCTACATAATACTTTTTTTTTAAAATAACTTAAGTTTTTTAAAATAAAGTAAATTCATTTTGAATGAGAGGATATGAATAGGATTTATACATTTTTTTTTTAGTGTTTTTGAATATAATTGTAAGTTTCAGTGCCTTGGGTTCTGGCACATTTACTTTCGTTTTCTGAAGCCTTCTAACTTCCATTCTTAACATATAATCGCTCAGATTTTTTTTGTGTGTGTGCTTGCTTGAGAATTCCAAATATGCAAATTATTCTACATGCCTTTTGATACCTTTTAGTCTCCTCAATTAACCAAGGCATTTTTTCTTTCCTTGTTTGCATTTTTGGCTAATATAGTTAATCTTTTAATGGTGGTTTAGATCCTTCCATAAATAATAGCATGTTCTTAGGTTCTGCATAGATCAATTCTAATTAGTATATTCTGAACTTGCAGACTTTTTTTGATTATATAAGTTTCTGGTCTACAACATAATTTAGCATCTGTATACACTTACAGAGTGATGACCAAAAGTCTAGTTATTATATCACCATGAAATTGACCCCTCCCCCTCTTTTACTCACCCCTGAACTCCCTTCCACTTTGATAACTACTGATCTGTTCCCTGAATGTATGATTTTGTTTATTTTGTTCATTTCTCTCTTTTTAAAAAAGATTACACATTTGAGTGAAATCATATGTTGTCTTTATCATTCTGACTTATTTCACTTAGCGTTTTACCCTCAGGTTTCATCTTCGTTATTACAATTGGTAAGATTTCATTTTTTTTTTTTTTTATAATATATTTTATTGATTTTTCACAGAGAGGAAGAGAGAGAGGATAGAGAGTTAGAAACATCGATGAGAGAGAATCATCGATGAGAGAGAATCATCGATCAGCTGCCTCTTGCACACCCCCTACTGGGGATGTGCCCACAACCAAGGTACATGCCCTTGACCGGAATCGAACCCGGGACCTTTTAGTCTGCAGGCCGACGCTCTATCCACTGAGCCAAACCCGGTCCCGGCAAGATTTCATTTTTAATGGCTGAATAATATTCCACTATATATAGAGGGTGTCTCACACTTTAACAGCTAATAGCTGAATTTTGAAAATGAAATGTATTTTAATAAACACTGTCTTATAATTATTCAAAGTGTGTGTATACATTTTTTTGGGGGAATACACACACACACACACACACACACACATACACACATCTTCTTTATCTATTCATCCATTGATAGACACAAGTTGTTTCCACATCTTCATTATTGTAAATAATGCAGCAGTGGACATAGGGGCATGTATATCTTTTTGAATTAGTATTTTCGAATTCTTTGGATAAATACCCACAAGTGGAATTGCTGAATCATATGGTAGTTCTAGTCTTAATTTTTTGAGAAATCTTCATACTGGTTTTTATAGTGGCTGTACCACTTAATTCCACAGATAGCGTATGGAGTTCTCTTTTCTTCACATCCTTTCCAACACTTGTTATTTCTTATCTTTTTGATAATAATTATTCTAACAGGTGTGAGGTGATCTCTCATTGTAGCTTTGGCTTGCACCTTCATAATATTTAGTAATGTTAAACATCTTTCCATGTGCCTGTTGGCCTTTGTATGTTTTTTTTGGGAAAATGTGTATTCATATCCTCCTGTGGCCCCTTCTCCCTTTTTTTAATCAGGTTCTTTTTTTTTAATGTTGAGTTGTATGTCTTTTTATGCGTTTTGGATATTAATCCCTTATTGGATATATTATTGTCAAATATCTTCCATTCAGTAAGTTGCCTTTTCATTTTGATGATGTTTTCCTTTACTGTGCAGAAGCCTTTTAGTTTGATATAGTCCCATTTATTTATCTTTTCTTTTGTTTTCCTTGCCTGTGGAGTCAAATCCTCAAAAACATTCCTAAGACCCTTGTCAAGGAGTTTAACCTCCTATGTTTTCTTCTAGGAATTTTATAGTTACAGGTCTTTTTTGAATTAATTTTTGTGTATAAGAAAATGGTCTAGTTTCATTCTTTTGCCATGTGGCTGTCACGTTTTCCCAGAAACTCCTTTCTCCATTGTTTTTTTTTTTTCCCCTCCTTTGTCGTGAATAAATTTATAGGTTTTAAACTTGTTATGTTTATATCAGTACAAGTTTTAACATACTTTTTTTTTTTTTTTTTTTAAATATATTTTATTGATTTTTCACAGAGAGGAAGAGAGAGGAATAGAGAGTTAGAAACATCGATGAGAGAGAATCATCGATCAGATGCCTCCTGCACACCCCCTACTGGGGATGTGCCCGCAACCAAGGTACATGCCCTTGCCCGGAATCGAACCCGGGACCTTTCAGTCCGCAGGCCAATGCTCTATCCACTGAGCCAAACCGGTCCCGGCTATACTTTTGTTTTTTTATGGTGTTTACTTTTCAGGCAGGCGTACCAATTGATGCATTTTATTTAGCAGTTAACTCACTTATAAATTTTTATATTTAACATGAGAAGAAACTTACACACTTTTGCACTCTGTCAGATTGTGACTTGATCATTCGACTTCAAGTTTTATTGTCTAAGGATGAAAGGTATTACAAATCAATGTGTGTGTTTTTTCTTTCTTCTTTCTAGGCAAAAGACTTAGTAAAAACCTACCCTCCTTTTGTTAACTTCTTTGAAATGAGCAAGGAAACAATTATTAAATGTGAAAAACAGAAACCAAGATTTCATGCTTTTCTGAAGGTAATGTACAGTCTTTCAAATAAAAATCTGAAAATAATTTCTGAAGGAATTCATTAAAATTATGCTTTTAGTAAAAATAAATTAATGTAAGAGGCAGCTAAGTAAATGAGAATGTTGTTTATGGTGTTTTTTTTAAAAAAAGTTATACATGTTTCAGTTCTCAAATACCTAAACTATTTCTAGGGGAATTCTGTTTGCCTTTTATGATTCTTCCCCCTCCCCTCTCCCTTGCAGTCCCCTCCCCACCCCTACCCCCACCCCCCTACCCCTGCCTTACCACTGCCTTATTCTGTTTATCTAATCAACACAATATTTTAAAGTTTTTTTTAAGATTAATTTAAGAAGGATTATATAGTAGTGTGTAGAGTAATTCACTTTCTGGTTAAGATGTTAATTAACCCTTGGCTGGCCAGGAGGTCATTTCAACCACAGTAATCTACCAGAGTACATTGCCACCCCAGCTTTCCTGTTAGCTGTTAGGGCACTAATGATGAGGTGTAATTGATAAATGTAGTGTGTCTAATGTTTGCAAAACCATTTTTAAAAATTGTTGAATAAATTAATTCTTTTCAGATCAATCAAGCTAAACCAGAATGTGGACGGCAAAGCCTTGTTGAACTTCTCATCCGACCAGTACAGAGGTTACCTAGTGTTGCGTTACTTTTAAATGGTACTTGTCTGATCATTTTTTAGACCATTTGGGTGTTTTTATAGAATTGTTTTGTTTTAAAAACTTTGAAACTCTTTTTGTTTTCAAATTTTCTTACATTTTTAACATTAAAGTTTATATCTTTTACATAGAAAATATCTTTATGGATAATCTTAATCACTACTGCTACAAAAATTTAATCTGGCCTAGAATGCTTTATTTATTCTGATATTAATTATATTGACTAGTATTGAACTTTTTATCTTTCCACTAAAAGTCTCCTTAACTTTCTTAGTGTGTCATTAATGCAATTAATTTCTTGGTGTGTCATTCATGTAAACACACCATTCACCCACAGAAATCCCAAGGCAAGAGATGATTCCTATGTCTCTATTTGGTTCTTTTTTGAGTGTTAGTAAAATTTGGTATATTTGGTCTTATGTCCAATTTTTTCTTAGATTGTGCAGAACACTTGAAATACTCATTTAGTTTTGGAAAGTAAACTATAGATATCAATGGAAGGGAGTTTTATAGCGAAGAGTTAATTTTTTTGAATAAATTTTGCTTGCAGTAAAAGATAAGCTTATGGCTATGCCTTTACATTTAGCTTACTCTTAAGTGAATATTTTTAGGATAGTGTCAATTTTTACATTATTTTTAAAATTTATGTATGAAAATTACATTACTAATAGGAATAAGTCTGTGAAAAAGCATTTTGATTCTCAAACCTTAAGTACAGTAGTATGTGTAGCTGGCAAGGAAGCTGATTTTTTTTACTATTTAATCTATTTTTTTTTTTAATATATTGTATTGATTTTACACAGAGAGGAATTGAGAGGGACAGAGAGTTAGAAACGTCGATGAGAGAGAAACATCGACCAGCTGCCTCCTGCACACCCCCCACTGGGGATGTGCCCGCAACCAAGGTACATGCCCCTGACCGGAATTGAACCCAGGACCTTTCAGTCCGCAGGCCGACGCTCTATCCACTGAGCCAAACCCGGTCCTGGCTATTTTTTTCTTTAAATATTTTAGTTAACATGAATTATAGTAGTAACTAGAAAAAATGATAAATTTTTGTTTTATCTAATGTAGTTTAGAATTACTAGCATATAAAATTATTTTCTAGCCTTTGAAGGCTGTCATATTTTATAGATTATAAAGAGAATATATGTGCAATCAAAGCAGTGTAATATTTTTTTGCTTATCTTCATTAATACTTAATAGAAATCCATTAAATGGTGTCATGACTAAAATGAACTTGATTTAAAAAAATAAGTAAATAAATAAAATGATCATGATTTCTAAGATTTTCTTCTATCAATCCATTTTAAAGATAAAGTGGGTGTAGTACTAGGGAATCATTAGGTGAATACAGCATATGGAACATTATGAGCAACCTGGGTATGAACAATCAAGGCTTAGGTATCTCATTAACCCGTAAGTTGAACAAAACCTGCTCTAAGGACATCAAAGGCTCTCTGTGATGGACTCATGGACTCCAGTGTGAAATACAGCTATATAATGAGGACCAAGTGTTTTCATTCATGGAGGGAGTTTAAGGAATCTAGCAGTTCTCAAACTTTATTAGAAGGAAATTGAGATAGCTGTGAAATAATGGGTCACATATTATTCTGGAAGTTTAGTAAATAAGAAAAAAATGTGGGAATCTTAACAGATGTGTAGGAAGAGAACTCTTAAGGTAAAGGTTGGATATTATCTTTAAAAATTATTAGTTTATGTCTGTTAAGATGGATGGTGTTTTTTTTTAATTAAATCTTAGATGGAAAACTATTGAATTTTTGTTAATCATGGAAAAAACATTTTATCATTACAGATCTTAAGAAACATACAGCTGAAGAAAATCCTGACAAAGACACTCTAGAAAAAGCTATTGGATCACTAAAGGAAGTAATGACGTAAGTGCATTATTTCCATGTTTTTATTGTTCCTTGGATTTAGAATAGAATTGATAGAACAATTAGAATCGTAAATGGAGAGAAAAATAACAAATATTGGTTGTTATTTTTCTAATACTGTAGTTACACATTAAAATGATGAGAAAGTATTATAAGAATACATTTATTAATCAAAAACATTTCTTAGGGTATTAAACTAATATGTACAGAGCGTAACAGTGGTTTACAAATTTGAAAATGTTATAATTTACTAATAGCCATTTTCTCTAATCATAGTTTGTTCTTTGTGTTCATATTCATATAAATTGCCCAAATGTAACTTGGGAATTTGACCATGGTGAAATAAAAAAGATTTATAATACTTTTTTCACTTTACATTTGGCTTTTGGCTTCTTACCTTGAATTTTAAGGAATTAAATTATTGGGGTTGGTTGGAGATGTATGAAAAGTGTAAACTCAGTGAAATTGCCTTGGGGCCTTGATTGTTAAACTTGTAGACATAGTTCTGATCAGAAATGATCTTTCCTGACTGTTATGATCACAACTTAAAACTGTGTTGGTATTGCTTTGACTCATGGAGGGTGAGGGCACTTCAACTCTTTGGACTTTACATTTCAACATATTTAATAGATTTAATTAAAATATTTCTGAGATTTCATGAGGTGTTTCAATCTGAAATCCTATATAATAAAGAGGTAATAGGCAAATGGTCATCATGCCCTCACACCCTCATACCCTTGTGCCAGGTCTAGGGGACCTGAGGCTCTACCATGGGACCTGAGGCCATACTCTCTGCCCCTTGGGGCTTGATGGGGGACCTGAGGCTGTCTTCCCCCCACCCCCCCTCCTGGCACTTGTTGGGGGGAGGGGGTGGACCTGAGGTTGCGCCCCTTGCCCTGCGGGGATTGACGGGGATGGGGCTGGCTGGGTCTAGGACTCATGAGATTTCGAGGTATGTGTGGGTGGGTGGCAATTGCTCAGTCTCGTGGCACGCCCGAGACTCTTACAGGAGGGACATTTTCAATTTTCATACACATTTGACTAATTTTCTTTCACCTATGACACTTGTATTATAGAGAAAGGGCAAACGGCAATATTAAAATATTTCCTCTAATTCCCTTTTAATGTGCATGAATTTTGTGCACTGGGCCACTAGTAGTTTCTTAAAATACTTGAAAATACCCTGGCCAGTTTTGCTTAGTTGGTTGGTTGTCATCCCATGTATTGAGAGGTTACTGTTTCAATTCCCAGTCAAGGCACTTGCCTGGGTTATGGGCTTGATCCTTAGTAGGGGTCTTGCAGGAGCCAGCTGATGTTTCTCTCCCTGTCTCTCTACAAAAAATTAAAGTAACAATAAGAAAAAAACATATTAAAAAAAAACAAAACTTGCAAAGGCATGCTTAGCAAGGAACTTTATTAGCTGTAAGAGTGAGAGCTCAGCAGTAAAATAATGCTTAAATTAAAGAGTTTCTGTTGCTATGGATAGTTTTAGGCATGCTATTTTTTTTTTTTTTTTGCTTACATTCATATTTTATATGTTTATCAGCTAGGATGATAGTTTTTTAAACACTTCATGGTTTAACAAATTCTGTCATTACTTACCTTGATTCTTTCAACCACTCTTTGAAGTAGGCAGTCAGTGTTAACATATTTTCACAAAAGAGAAAAGCTGAGAGGTTGTTACTTGGCCTATTTGCCTGTTTAGTGATGATAGCATATGCTATTTAGTATTTACATATAATGTATTTTGGTAAACAAAGATTATAAAGTAACCTAACTAAGGAGTAGACTTGTCATTTGACCTGTTGCCTCCTTTGGAGTAATGTAAAGTAGGCTGCTTTAGGAATAATGAGCCAAATTGATGACTGGTGATTAAGATTTCTTTTTTAACATTTTATTTAAGCTTTCTCAGAATTTACAGATCTTTCTAATATATCACTACCCTAAATTGCTTGCTCATAGGTTTTCAATAGATATTGAACTAAAGAAGCTGCAATTTTAATGTTGAGTTGTGATACTGATTTGTAAACCTTACAGAATTTAACCACACTTGAATTCTTAGGATTCTTGAATATTTAGCATAGGGATTAAGTGCTTACTAATATTGTGGTTGATTGAAACAACTATAATCTGTAAGATAAAGGAAATAATGAGAGAGCACCAATTAACTAATCCTTGCTATTTAAGCAAAACAAACAAACAAAACCCTAAAATTGGATTCTAACACCATTAATTACATATATTTATCTTATAAACATTAATTTGTAAAAGATCTATGTTTTAGTAGTTTTCAGTACATTTTTCTTAGCAAATTATACACGTTTAATAAAGGTTTTTTTAAAAATGTTATATATATATATATATATATATATATATATATATATATATTCATATTCCAATAAACCATCACTACAATCAAGTTAAGGAACATTTCTGCTAAGTTTATTCATAGCCTTTGATAGTAATCCCTTTTCCTCCCTCTCCGGCCCATTCTGAGGCAACAACTATTCTTATTTTTATTAGTATAATTTGCATTTTCTAGGATTTTATCTAAATAAAATCAAATTGCCTATATTTTAGTCAGGCTTTTTTTTATTCAGCATAATTATTTTTAGATTAGTCCTTATTGTTGCTTATATCAATAGTTCATTTTCTTTTATTGTTTTCTGTTGTATGAGTATACCACATTTATTAGTTCATGTGTTGGTGGATATTTTGATTGTTTTCAGTGTTTGTCTATAACAAAGCAGCTATGAACATCTGTGAATACATTTTTATATGGACATATACTTTCATTTCTTCTGGATAAAAAATACCTAGAAGTAGGAATGGCTAGGTCATATAAGTTTTAAAAAATTTCACCCAACTGTTTCCAAAGTGATTGTATTACTTTGCATTCCCACCAGCAGTGTATGTTGAACACTGTGGCTTTAAGTTTTTACCAATGCTCAATATGAGTAGTTATTTTAATTTGTGAAATTCTAATAGATGTATAGTGAAATATCTTATTTTAGGTTTAACTTGCATATTGCCTAATGTCAAATGATGGTTAGCATTTTTTTATGTGCTTATTTGCCATTCATATTATCTTCTTTGTGATATGTATATTCAAATCTTTTGTCTACTTTTTTTAAAATTTAAAGTTTCTTATTTTGAATTTTTTAAAAACTATATTTTTATTGATTTCAGAGAGGAAGGGGGGGATAGAACATCAGTGATGAGAGAGAATTATTGATCAGCTGCCTCCTGCACTCTCCACATGGGTTCTAGCCTGCAACCTTGGGCATGTACCCTGACTGAGAATTGAAACGTGACCTCCTCTTTCATAAGTTGATGCACAACCACTGAGCCCTGCCGGTTGGGTTATTGTTTTTGTTTTTTTAACCAGGGACCAACTAAGTTCCACTAAGCTTTTAAAGTTTTAAAAATAACCTCATTAATTTTTCAGGCATATTAATGAGGATAAGAGAAAAACTGAAGCGCAAAAGCAAATTTTTGATGTTGTTTATGAAGTAGATGGGTGCCCAGTAAGTATTCATCTTTGATAATTATAAATTTATTTTCTCTTTCTTGTTATTTAGATTCTATAATTTTTAATATAGAAAAAATCTTGACACCACTTTCTTTTAAATTACAGCTTAAAAAAGTCTTTGATCCCAAATGATCTATTAATATTCTCAATCTACACAGGCTAATCTTTTATCTTCTCACCGAAGCTTAATCCAACGAGTTGAAACAATTTCTCTAGGCGAGCACCCCTGTGACAGAGGAGAACAAGTAACCCTCTTTCTCTTCAATGACTGCCTGGAGGTAAAGTTGTACTTAATATAATATAATACTGATTTATATGACTTCCTGGAATGTTTAAAACCAAGCTTTGATTAAAGTATTATAAGTAACTTTAACTAAAATTAAATAATCACACTTTTTTAATAAGACCGGTTGTTGATTTAATACTTTTTATTAATGGAATGCTTTTAGAAGACCTAATATTAAGAAGTATGATAAATTTTCATGACTTCAAATTTAAGTCAGAATAAAAATTTAGTTTATTTCCATACAAATAAATGCCTAAGTCAAAGAATTTTAGGAACATCTTATTTCTTCTCTTTTTCTTTTTTTAAAATATATTTTATTGATTTTTTACAAAGAGGAAGAGAGAGAGAGAGTTAGAAACATCGATGAGAGAGAAACATCGATCAGCTGCCTCTTACATACCCCCCACTGGGGATATGCCTGCAACCAAGGTACATGCCCTTGACCGGAATCGAACCTGGGACCCTTTAGTCCACAGGCCGATGCTCTATCCACTGAGCTAAACCGGTTTTGGCGGAACATCTTATTTCTATGTATATTTATAAGAGATGTATGACATACTAGCTATGAGTTTACTTTGAAATTTAAGTAAAGAAATAAGTATTTTGTTGAAAAGAGATAAATTGATTGTGTAATATCATGAATTATGGTTTCCTGATTCTCCTTAAGTCATCAGGGTTAAATGAGTGGTCATTATATCACATGATGTGCATTGATTCTAAAATCTTCATCTAAGTTAAATTTTTTTCTCCCATATTATTCTTATAGACAAACAGAATTATATTTGTGTGCTTTTTTCTTTTTTTTTAAACATATTTTTATTGATTTCAGAGAGAAAGGGAGAGGGAGAATCATTGATTGGCTGCCTCCTGCATGTCCCCTACAGGGGCTTGAGCCCACAACCCTAGCATGTGCCCTTGACTGGAATTGAACCAAGGATCCTTCAGTCTGCAGGCTGATACTCTAGCCACTGAGCCAAACCAGCTAGGGGTGCTTTTTCAACTCTTTTCTTTCATTCTATTAATAGTGTACTTTCACACATTAAAATAGCCTAATGTGGGATATAAAGGAGTGTATTTTCCTTTGTCTCAGGAGATAAAGCTATTCATTTTGATATAACATATTAATTCAGAAGACTAATTTGACATTTCTGTTATTTGGTATCTACCTGTTGCTTTCATTAAAGTGATTTGATGGGTTTCCTTAAAAAAAAAAAAAAAAAAAAAAGTCAGTATCTCTTCCTTTTTTCCTTTTTTACGTGTCTTCTAGTGTTGTGCTCTTGTATCATGTATATTGTTATAAAACACAGAAAACTGTTAGAGAATAAATCATGCCCAGTCACCAAAATGTGCTAAATGCAGAGTTTTGTTGTGAGATTAGTGAAAAATAATATTTTCATTTGTTTAGGAATGTTACAAAACACAAAATGACGACACTGAAAATACTATACACAACTGACCATACCCAGAACTGAGAAAGTTATAATAAAAAATCATGAGGCAGATAAATCATATTTTACCCAGTAGGCATTATGGAATTTTACTGTCTGTCCATAGTTGCTCAGTTCTCTGTTAGGTCCTATTAAATTTTTTTTTTTTTTTTTTTTTTTTTTTTTAGGATTTTTCCTATTGAAGTCCCCTGGCCAATGGCTCCATTCATCTAATTGGTTAGGTTATCTTTACTTCCCAACTAACCCATTCTGGGTTTTATTCCCTTAATCCTGAGAGAGTTGTAGTTAACTTTAATATTTTGATCTTACATCCCCTTCAAATTCCTTGAAGTATTCTATAATTGGCTCATTGACTCACCTTCCACTTTAATTCTTGCCATTTGTCATTCCCTGTAGTTTCTGGTCGGTTATGTAATATACCCTAGCCTCTCATTTCATTCACCAGTGACTTTTTATTCTACTCTCTCTTAGCTTTCCTGTCTCAGAATCATAGTGATTGAAACAGTACTATTTCTAACATTAAATTTGGAGTTATAAGATTTATAATCCTAAACTCTCCATTCTTTAGCTTATTTGAAAAAAACACCAAACAGTCCTGACCAGATAGCTCTGTGGTTAAATTGTCATCTCAATATGCCAAGGTTGTGGTTTGACTCCATTCTTCTTCCCCCCTCTATCACGCCCCCTCCCCAATCAGGGCACATAAAAGAATCAACTAATGAATGCATAAATAAGTGGAACAACAAATTAATGTTTCCTTCTCTCTCTTCCTCCCTCCCTCCCTCCCCTCTCTGGCTTCTTCTCCGCTACCTCTAAAATTAACCGAAAAACCAAATTCACAAACAGATAACCAAACCTCCTAGCAGATATGGAATGAAGAATAAGATAAAAGTTAGAAACAATTAAAATGGATAAAATCTATATTGACTTCTCTTAAATATGGTTGATGTTTTACTGAAACTAAATTAATATAGTATTTAAGAATACACTTTTCTTTTTATATTTTATTTGTTTTGAGATTTTTACCTTTATGTACTAGCATAAGTGTCATTAATATTAATACTTGCGCCCTAGGTAGTTTTGTTCAGTGGGTAGAGCGTGGACCCTTGGACTGAAGGGTCTAGGTTCAATTCCTGTCAAGGGTACATACCTTGGTTCAGGCTTGGTCTCCTCGGGGTTGGAGCATAAGTAGAAGGCAACCAATTGACGGTATCAATGTTTCTCTCTCTCTCTCTTCTCCTTCCTTCCACTCTCTCTAAAAATCAATGGAAAAATATCCCCAAGTGATGATCAACAACAACAAAAAGTATTAACACTTGTCATTGTTTTTCCTTTTTAAAAAAACCTTAAAATTATATTTATTCTGCTTAACCAAGTTAATTTAATGTATATTTAAATATTAGTGAAAATATTTGTTTTTATTGCTTATTTTCACTACATTAAGGTAAATTAACTTAATATTTTATATAGGTCTGAGTCATACTTTTGCTTTAGTATGAATATGTACTGACGGCCTTTTCGTCTTTTCTAATTAGCTAACACTTAAGTAGATATATTTTTCAGCCGTACTTTGTCATATTCATGATGGTGACCAGTTAACCTCAATTCATTGAGTAACCTAATCTAAGACATTTTGTGTGGATGTCTTCCAGTTGATGATTATTACCTCAAAGAGATGTTCTTTTAAAAAAAGCTAAATAACATACCAGGCTTTCGTCGAAATGAAAACAATAAATTTAAAGTCCTTATAAAATTCACAGAACTCAAGTATCTCATGAATTACAGGGTCCTTTCTGATTTTGCCCCTGGTTTTTCCAATGTTATTTACCTCTTTCTTTTGCAGGAATCCCCAGTTTAGGTAAAATTATGTCTTAAGTAGCACCTTGAGTTTATAATTTGTACCATTTGTTTAATTTATTTGTTTAGTTACTTTTTTAACTGTCTCCTTTCTTGATGATATGAAAATATGAGAGGCAGAACCATTTCTGTGTTATTTATTCCCAGGATCTGAGATAATTACGAATTCTGCTCTTAAACTGATATCAGTTATCTTTTATACCTAATATAGAGGTCCCAGAGTAACTATTTTCCTTCCTAACTCAAGAAAATTCCTCAGTTCTTTGATCCTATTAGTTCTCACAATGCTTCTAAGTTTTTTCATACCTCTAGGATTTTTTGTGTAAATCTAAAATTTCCTGATCTTTGAACTCTTAGATAAACATGAGCATATCTGTTATATAAGTATATGTATGAATTTTTTATCCCATAGTAATTCTGGAATGAGCTGCATATATATTTATGTGATTAGTGCATTTTATTTTTAAGTATTTCGTCTTTGTTTTTATTCATATTACTTATAATGACTTTTGTTTTTCTGTAATCAGATAGCAAGGAAACGCCACAAAGTTATTGGCACTTTTAGGAGTCCTCATGGTCAGACCCGACCCCCAGCTTCTCTTAAGCATATTCATCTAATGCCTCTTTCTCAAATTAAGAAAGTGCTGGACATAAGAGAGACAGAAGGTATGCTTATTGGATAAACTTTTGTTAAATAAAAATAGTTCATACTCATTGCGGATTTGTTTAACTCCCTTATTTATTTTTTTTAAATGAAAGTGCTATGTTCCCTAATCTAGCCTATTCCCACACCAAAATATTTTATTTCTTCAGAATTCAAAAGAAATCATCTGTACTCTGTATCCTTGTTGCCATTGGCAGCATTCTTAAGGATACAGTTAGGAAATGACCAGGAATGATGTGCATGAGTAAATACATCCTAAGTAACTGTGCTAGTCTTGGCATGGAGTTAAATGTGTATTAAGGGAAGCCTTCTCCCTCAACTTGGATAGTGTAAGGGAGGTATCCCTGAAGGCCTGAAATCGCCAAAAGTTTATACTTAAAATAGTATCATTTAACTGGCACTAGTGATATATCTTTATGGTCATATTTTGAGTGGTAGGCATGGTTTTTACAATGTAAGCTGGTTCCATTAATGATCCCATCCTCTCATGATGAAAGGCTTTGAGTTAATAAAAACAAAGAAAATTTAAATAGTAATTTATATTGCTATCTTTATTGTCAAATTTGAATTATGGGTTATGTATTACATTTATTTAAAATATTTCCATATTTTTGGATTCTAATAATGGAAGACTTCATTGTTTAAACTAGATTCTAAAAAACATTTTGTAACAATTTTAATATTTGAAAATTTATTTCTTTAAACTTGATTTAAATAGGTTGAGTTTTTAAATTATTCTTACAATGCCATTTCATTTTAATACTCAAATTCTAGGATACTAAGTAATTATACACTCTAATTGTTTAAAACTCCATCATATAAAATATTAAATATCATGGAAAATACTGTTTATGTAATGTCAAATTATTATTGTTGGTTCTTTATATGGTACTGTTACAGTTCTTTCTTATGTTTCACTGTAAAACAGTGATAATCTTTGTCCAATTAAAAATAGAGGGAGTGGGAAGGGTGGAGAAAAGATCATTCATTTCATTGGAATGTTGTTGATCTGAGGTACCTAAACTTGCATAAATCTATCATTTTCCAAGAATAACACATATTGTTTTTAATTCTGGAACCCTAGATTGCCATAATGCTTTTGCTTTGCTCGTGAGGCCACCAACAGAGCAGGCAAATGTGCTGCTCAGTTTCCAGATGACATCAGAGGAACTTCCAAAAGAAAACTGGCTCAAGATGCTATGTCGACATGTAGCCAACACCATTTGTAAGGCGGATGCTGTAAGTTCTTAATCCCAATATGCTAATTGACCCTCACACTGTTGGAAAGATGGCGGTGCCCACAGCCAATAAGGAGGGAACATGCTAATTGACTGCCCTGCCTTCAAAGATGGTGGTGCCCACAGCACCCAGGCTCCTCAGCCCCTTAGCTACCCAAGGCCAGCCTGAGGTGCAGACAAGTTTTGGATGGTGGCTTCCTAGTTGCCCAGAGCTGCCCGAGGCTCAGGTAACCGGGGCGGCTGAGACTTGCACTGTTGGCAGTGGCAACAGCAGAAGTGTCATGGGGCGTCGCCTTCCCCTGATTGCTAGGTCACCTCCTGCCCCTGAGGGCTCCCTCGCTGGGATGTGAACTCCCCCGTCCAGTGCATCAATTTTCATGTACCAGGCCTCTAGTTTATTATGAAGAGTTAAAACTCCATGGCAGTACATTCAAGCTAAAGCTGTAGATTTCTAATAACTTGTTAATTGCTAATTGTGATTATAAGAGAGTTTTAGTTTTGTGTGTATTAAGGAAAGCTGGCTTAATAAATTGTTTTGGAAAAGATATTTTAAAAGTATAGATACATAAAACACTCAATTTTATTTGGAAAGGCCCTTTTAACCTTATAACTTCTCTGGCTTTGATTGGGTGAGACTTTTGGGACTTGTACCCTGTGATTTTCATGGAAGCTCTTAGGCCTGGCTCTTATAAAATAGAGGGTATTCTGTTCTGCTGTTCCCTTATCTAACTGCTAGCAATAATGAGATAAAGCAAGTTGTGTTTCCTATCAGGCATGTAGCCAATCCAGTTTTCTCAGTACAGCCTCTTAAATCAAATGTGAATTGTGAATAAATACATATAGAATATGTGATTATTTTCACCCTATATAGATTAATGTAAAGATACATGAGAAATTCAAATTATTAAAGTTAGACAACTATCAGAATTCAGGTAGCCTATAGTAGCTCTTGGATAAAATGTAGGTCCTATAAAAGGTAATTTACTTTCTTCATGATTAATGGTGAGACATGCTATAGATATAGACCATCATTTTTGCACAAATAACATGTTAATTAAAAAAATTCATTTGTTAATAGAATTATTTTTTATATTGGAGATTAAAAAAATCTAATGGTTTCAGCAAAACTACCATCTGACTTCAGGTGATGTATGAGCCTTAAGAGTATGGACAACACAATTAAAGGTTACAAGTTGGAAAGAGACCAAAAATACATACCTAAGTATTCTGAGAAAAATTTTTTTAACAAATTAAAACTTTAATCTTTAAATTTGAAATAACAGAACATGAGACATCACATCCATAATGAGAAAAACTATGGAAAGTTACAAGAATAAGGATACCTGGAATCTAATGTTAGCTTTATGCTCTTGGCCTTAGTTTTCACATGTAAAATAATGATAATAGATTAAATGTTATTTCAGCCTGAAAATTTTAATTCTTAAGTCATTTACAAATGGGTATGACAAATGAAATTAGTCTAGAATAAAATAATTATACTTATTCTACTCTTAATTATTTAAGCTCCAATTATTTAGGGCACCAATGAATATATATTAGAAGGACAGAAACTACTGTTTCAAAGAATCAGATTTTTTTTGTCTTTTGCATCTTTTGTATATATATTTAAAAATACCTTCTCTTCAACATGGCATATGTTCTCAAATTATAAAACACATACAAATGATACGAAGATAATGTATTGATAGATGACCCTTTTCAGTACAGAAGTACTGTAACTGACATTGCTTGGACATTCCTGTGACAGAAAAATGTTTATTTTATCATAGTTAAGTCTTCTTATGAAAGATATTGTGGTATAATTATTATTGTTTATAAAGTAGATAATACATGCCTAGAAAGTCCTACCTAAATGTTTAGAACAGTAAATAAACTATTTTTTGCTTTTGAACATTTCTATAGGCCAAAAATATGTTGCAAATAAAGGATGTTTGTTCCACAAAATGGTTTATAGAAGTAATGCAATGTTAATGCATAAAACAATGTTGGCTAGAAAAATGATGGAGACAGTTTTTATTACAGAGTTTACAAAATCGCTCATTATATGGAAGAATTTTTTTTCTTAGATCTAGGTATTCATATAAAATACGTATCCTTGCTTTATTGTGCTTGCCTATTTTAGAAATTACTCTTTCATTTATCAAGATGTCAGAGTAGATGGCTTAAGCAGTCCTTTTTAAATTTATAACTATAAAACTGAAGCATTAACAGTTAATGGAAAAATTTTCTTGAAATCTATTGAATTACCAGCTACAAGATAGCTAATAATCCTAGAATCTATCCTATATAATAAATATGCAAATCCACCGAATGGCAGAGTGATTGGTCGCTATGACGCACACTGACCACTAGGGGGAAGATGCTCAATGCACCAGGAGTTGCCCCCTGTGGTCAGTGCACTCTTACAGGGGAACTCCACTCAGCCAGAAGCTGGACGCACGGCTGGCAAATGGTGGGAGCCTCTCCTGCCTCCGAGGCAGTGTTAAGGATGTCCAACTGCTCCCTTAGGGAGTGGGTCTAAGCCAGCAGTTGGACATCCCCTGAGGGCTCCTGGACTGCAAGAGGGTGCAGGCCCGGCTGAGGGATCCCCCCATCCCCGAAGTGCTCGTAATTTTGTGCACCGGGCCTCTAGTATATATAAAAGGCTAATATGTAATATGTCCCCTTCGGGAGATTGACTGGGAAACCAGCAGTTTGCTCACTATGATGTGTGCTGATCACCAAGGGGCGGCACAGAACAAAGGAAGGCCCCAGTTGGCAGCTGGAAGGCCCCGATTGGCCTTGATTGCCGGCAGACCTAGGAACCCTACCTATGCACAAATTTCGTGCACTGGGCCTCTAGTATATATAAAAGCCTAAGCGACCGAATGATCAGTCGACCAGTCACTTTGACGCACGCTGACCATGGGGGACAGACACTCAACTCATAGGATCTGCTCCCTCCTGTCTGGATCAGGCCTGTGGGGATCAGGCTGAAACCGGCTATCCGACATCTCCCGAGGCGTCCCAGATGCTAGAGGCCACAGGCCAGGCCAAGGGACCACACAGTGCACAAATCCGTGTATCAGGCCTCTAGTTTTATATAATAAAACTCTAATATGCAAATTGATTGAACAGCAGAATGAGCAGTCGCTGTGACAGGCACTACCAGGGGGCAGATGACCAGCAGCTACAACTGGGAGGCAGGACCAGCCATTGGGCATTGCCAGGCTGCCAGCCAAAGCAGGCGCCAGCAGAGGCCCCTCCTGATCACTCCGCCGCCTGTCGGATGCCCCACAGATTGCCCTGATTGCCTTCTAGGCCTAGAGGAACAGTGTCTTAGGTTTAAAAATTAAAGCATGTCAAGGCTACTCTAACACTGAAAAAACAAGATGATGCAGCGATGACATGCATGGACTCTGGCTTGCACATTTTGTGGTCAGCCCCGATTCTGACACAACTGTGTGACAAAGCCAATTCATTTTTATTGCTTCAATTTTTCCACCCATAAAATGGGGAAAATGGTACTACTGCCTCAGAAAGATCATGTTATGTACTACTTTATATCAGGGCAAAAAAAATGTGGCTGCCCATACAACAGCAAGATGCCTTTCACCTGTATGAAATGTATGGTCACTGGTGCATGCAGCATCCCAGATTGTGAGAGGGATGTCCCCTGAAGGGTCCCGGATTGCAAGAGGATGCAGACTGGGCTGAAGGGATACCCATCTCCCATGCATGAATTTTGTGCACCAGGCCTCTAGTTTGTATATAAACAACTAATGAAACAAATTTCATAAAGTAAAATTAGCCACAAGATGGCAGCAAACATTTAACTATGTACTGATTTATACTGTCTTAAAGAGAATGTTTTTCAAGTTGTCACATTTTGTTACTAAGAAATATGTCTGTAAATTCACATATTGACTTCAGTTGAGATATTTCTCACATTTAAAATACTGCAGAGAGTAAATTTTTAAAAAGTCCTGAGTCAGTGTGTTACCATTTGAGAACATTTGCCATGCTGAAGAGAAAGTACTTTTAAATATTTGTGTGTGTGTGTGTGTGTATACAAAAGATGTAAGCAATAAAAATATCTGATTCTTTGAATCAATAGTTTCTGTTCTATTTATTATGTATTCATTGGTGCCCTAAATAATTGGAACTTAAATAATTAAGAGTAAAATAAGTATAACTATTTTATTCTAGACTTATTTCATTTGTCATGCCCATTTGTAAATGCCTTAAGATTTCAAATTTTCAGGGAAACTTATATAATACTTTAAACAATGAAGAATTTAAATTTAAAAAGAGAATTAAAATTTTCAGGCTGAAAGAACATGTAATCTAATACCATTATTTTACATGTGAAAACTAAGGGTAAGAGCATAAAGTTAACATTAGATTCTGGGTATTCTTATTCTGGGTTAAAACTCTCCATAGTTTTTCTTCTCATGTCCCATAACATATTCTATTATTCCAAATTTAAAGGTTAAAGTTTTAATTTGTTGAAAATTTTTTTCTCAGAATATTTAGGTATTTCTTTTTAGTCTCTTGCCAATATGTAACCTTTAATTTCGTTGTCCACACTATACTCTTAAGGCTTATATATCACCTGAGGTTGGATGGTGGCTTTGCTGAAGCCATTATAGATTTCTAACCTCTAATGTCAAAAGTATATTTCTACGGTAGTAATGAATTTAAGCAATGATACATTCCCCTCCCCCAATTTGAATAGCTTAGAAGTAACTTGATAATTAATTGTCTTATGCTACCATTCAGTACTTTTATCATTAATTATTTATTAATAACAGTATTCATTCAATATTAATATTCAATATTATGAAACTAGAATTTCTAAATACATGAGGAATAAATTGAAGATATAACATTCAAGAAGAGTTTTTGCTTCTGAGCCAATAATATTTATGCCGGAGTTAATATAACTTCTATTTAAAATTATTATTATTCTGCTGGTTATTAGCCATTCATAGTAAGTTGTTAATATAAATGCCTGTTATTGGTATCATTTTAATTTGACCAAATCAGATACTCTAAGCTATAAACATGATTACAAAGTTTGAGGAAATCCCTGTGGCACAGACTAAGGAAGGGGACACAATGATACTAGATACTATCATAAGTGAGTAAGTTTAGCTGTTTTTGTTGTTTTTCTATATGGGTAAATATTTGATGTATGTATGTTAATTTTGTAACCCATCATTTTTATTAAATTAATTCTCTTACTATTTCCAAATGCTTTTTGACAATTTGATTGGATTTTTTTAGCTATCAGTTATAAAACAATGTCACTTGTTGACCAATTCAGAGTAATGATTGGTACATTACCTTATAGTTTAAAAATGAGACATAATGGAAAAAAATGGTTCTGTGTCAAAACTTTTTCTGAATTTGTGTCTATGTCTAGGACCATGTAAACCCTACTATGAGATAGATTTTCATTATATTATTCATTGGATGAAATCAAATTGAAATGAAATTAAACTTAAAAATTGAATGAAATGAAAACAAAATTAAGTTCATAAAACTAAAGTTAATGCTTTGCTTAGTTTATGATGCCATATGTACAGCATTTTAGGAAATGTGATCCCATCTCCTGTGTATAGGAAATCTTAATAATGCAAAACCTGGAAGAAGTATGTGAGTGGGGATGTTGAGAGACTCAGAGTTAGCCAGACCTTAAATCATAGTCCTGAGTGCTTTGTTTTTCATGGATTGGCAAGAGGTGTTAACTATTCAGAGTTATTTTTCACATGATTATCTATATAATTAGCAAGAACCAATTGAAAACTACTAGCACTTATAACAGAGTTAAGTAGCCAAATAAATATAAATGCATACATATCAATAGTTTTCATCTTTGCCAGCAGTAACCAACTAGAAAGTAGGAAATAAAGAAGATCCTTGCCCCCTTTCCAGTAAGATTTGGTATACATTTAGAAAATTTTAGTATAAATCTAGGAATAGCCTTATAAGGAACAAATAAAACCTATTTTAAAGGAAACTATGATTCCAATTTTGTTACAATAAAGTATTTTATGCATGTAGGAAACTATCTATAAGGAATATACCAAAATATAAATAGACGTTTAGTAGTATTTATGGGTAATTTTATTTTAAAATTCTCCCCCAAACATTTTATGATGTGATTAAAAAAAAAATCAGAAAAAAATTGTTTTTAAAAGATACTGATAATTATAAATTACCTGAGTATGATTAGATTAAGCAACTGAGTCATTTAGCAAGTAGATCGAGTTGAAAAGAGAGGGTCTTTTTTTCTGATAGAGAAAGCAGGGTGGATTTGGTTTTTCTAATTAAATTAATTTTTGTGATACAGATTTTATAGCAAACATTATTCTTAAACATATAAATTATGCTAAATTTCTAACTTACTAGTTTTAGGGTTGCTAGTAAGATTTTATATATATACTAGAGGCTTGGTGCACATAATTCATGCACTTGTGGATGGGGAGGGGCTCCTCAGCCTGGCCTATGCCCTCTCTCAGTTCGGGAACCCTCAAGGGGTATCTGACTGATGGCTTAGGTTCATGAGGAGTGGGCATAAGCAGTCAGTCAGACATATTTAATGCTGCTGCAGAAGCAGGAGAGGCCACCACTACTGCACTTGCCAACTGTGAGCCTGGTTTCTGGCTGAGCAGCACTCCCCTTGTGGAAGCACATTGACCACCAGGGGGCAGCCCCTGCATTGAGCGTCTGACCCCTTATAGGCAGTGTGCATCATAGTGACCATTTTGCCCTTCGGTCAATTTGCATATTCGTCTTTATTACATAGGATTTCCAGTTGGTTTGGTCTCCATTGTCCTTGCAATGGATTTTTTTATTTACTGAGTGTTTGTTTTTCACTATCCTTCAATTAATACATTTTAGAATAGAAATGATGTCAAGTATGTCATAAACCTTGAGTAGGTTCTTTTATATATATATACTCCCATATGAAGATAAGAACTTAAAGGTTTGATTTTTTAAAAAACAGTTGTATATTTCTAAAATTTTATTTTAAAAATAATAAAAATGTTTATTTTTTGAACAGGAAAATCTTATTTACACTGCTGATCCAGAAACCTTTGAAGTAAATACAAAAGATATGGATAGTACATTGAGTAGAGCATCTAGAGCAATAAAAAAGACATCAAAAAGGGTGAGTCCCCTGGCATTATTATTTAACATATCTCCAAAAAGTATTTTTTAGACTACATTAAAATATTGCCAGAAACACGAGTGTAAAGGTAGTCTATCAAACAAAGTTAGTTTGAGGGCTTAGGAAATGGCCCACAGAGATAATAGTTTTAGTTTAGTGAATTCTTTGGCACAGTAATTATAACAAACTGTTACCTTCATATTCTTTTTATAGTGATACTTCTATGAACTCTCCTTCAGTAGAAATGTATTGATGGTGTTGTAGATGTAGGTTTGTGTGCATTCATCTTGAATATCTCCTCAGATATTGTTCAGCAAAGGGCACACGACAGAGACCCTGACCACACAATATAACGCTGGATATAACTTCCCTACTTAATCAGAGATAACTTCCCTATTTACCTTATTGAGGACTACATAAGAATATTGAGCCTTTTTAAAATAGAAAAGAAGGTATATTAATAGTCTAGGTGAAATTTGCAGCCATAGTCTATTGCTAGATTTACAGGTTTTTGCTTTTGAAGGGAAGCTTTGCACTTTTTTTAGTCATCTTTATATCTCCCACGGTTAGCATGTTTGATATATGGTAAATAAATATGTTAAATGGGGAGTCAAATTAACTCCTTCACTTCTTCAAAAAGGAAATTGAGGTTCAAGTGGCTTTGGGTTAAAGATCTCACAACTAAATTTTAGTGGAATCAGACACCAAAAAGCCACGTTTCTTGTCTCCCATGCCAGGTTTATCCTTGCACTTTTTTTCTCCCATTTGACTGTCCTGTTCTAAGAATGAGAGTATACAGCAGGTCTTTAAATAATGTTCAGCATTGTTTCATTATAATGTTAATGAGAATGCTATAGGAAATTAACTCTTGTTTATATCAATTAGCCTCTGATAAAATTGGTTTTATTATATGTCATTTCACTTAAAGTTGTAGAACATATTGAGGACCACAATGTTGAGTGAGGACTATTACTGTACTACATTTTCTCAGTGTTTTGTCCAAAGAGATTCTAAATCTATGATAATACTATTTGTACAAAAACTTTTGATGTGTATTTAGCTTTGTTTATGTATAATTGTTCTGATTAGTTATATTAAACTTCTCTAGGCTTAATTGTAACTTCTTAAAATTCTAGGTTACAAGAGCATTCTCTTTCTCCAAAACTCCAAGAAGAGTTCTACGAAGGGCTCTTATGACATCCCAAAGTTCAGTGGAGGGAAGAAGTCCTCTTAGCAATGACAAGCACGTAATGAGTCGTATGTCTAGCACATCATCATTAGCAGTAAGTGACTTTGATTTGATGGACTAATGACTTATTCCCACTTATGGAAGTTGGTATGGTATTTGCCAATTTTAAAGATGGAAATCTAATATCTCTTTTTTTAAAATACTTCTTAACTTCTAACATATTTTGTTAGGTAAAGATAACTGAGAAAACATCACTTTAATGAACTAGAAATAGAGACATACTTAATAAGTAGTTTATAGAGACAAACTTAATATGTAGTTTACTTAATAAATTTTATTCATATTGAGACATGTTCTAAAGTCTCTAAAGAAAAAAGCGTGTTTCAATCTGGCCTCTCACTTTACTAACATAAATAGCAATGGTTCTGTTTATACACATGGGTCTCAGCAATGTTATAACATAGACTGAGTTTTATTCTTTTTACTTCTGTGATGAGAAGAATATAATTTCTGAAACTGTAGACTTCAAAGGATGATATGTGTTCTGAGTTCATATGTATATTTTTAAATGTGTTCTGAAAAATACGAATTCCCAATGGTGTCTGAAGTATCCTATATAATAAAGAGGTACTATGCAAATTGACCGTGACACCCCCATAAGACGGCTGCCTAAAACCATGTTGGCAGGTGGCTAGTGAGGGATGACCACATGACTGAACAAGCAGGCTGCGTGGGGGCGATCAGGCCAGCAGAGGGGACCATGAGGGGCAACCAGGCTGGTGGGGAGAGGCAGTTATGGGTGACCAAGCCAGGAGGAGGGGTGTAGTTGGGGGCAACCAGACCAGCTGTGGGGGGAGGGAGTAGTAAGGGGTGACCAGGCCGGTGGGGGAGGGGAGCAGTTAAGGGCAACCAGGCCAGCATGTAGAGGCATTGAGGGCATTCAGGCTGGCAGGGGGGCAGTTAGGGTGATCAGGCAGACAGGCTGGTGAGCAATTAGGAGCCAGCAGTCCAGGATTGTTAGAGAGATATCCCAGGGACTGGTCCTAAACCAGTAGTCAGACATGCTTTGAGGGGTCCCGGATTGGAGAGGGTGCAGGCTGGGCTGAGGGGACTATCCCTCCTGTGCAGAAATTTCATGCACTGGACCTCTAGTTAGACAATAAATATTAAGGACATTTCTAACATTTATTGTTGTCATTAGAAATATGAGTGATGTATAATTATAAAATTATTAACCTACTAAAGTTAATAAAAGCAAGTGACTGTTACTCAATTATGTGTCCTTTAGCAAGTTTCTTGTTCTCTTGTCTCCACTTTTTTGCAGATGAGGGAAAAGAGATTAATAACAGTACTTTATGGTGTTATTGTAAGGACTAAGTACACACACACACACATACATTTTCTTATATGATGTGATTACATAATGAGAGGCATTTTGAGTAGTAGCTAAGAGCATGAACTCTAGAACTCATATGATCATATCCCAACTCTGCTATTTACTAGCTCTATGGCTTTTGATACATTTTTAAAGCTCTCTGTTTCAATTTCACTATCTGTAAAATGAATCTAAAGTAGCAGTTGTAAGGATTAAATAAGTTAATTTACACAAAGTGCTTTGATTAGTCCTTGGCACACAGTGTGAGCTCTAGTATTTTTTAATTTTTATTTTGCTTCCTTCATCCCATCCTCTTTCACCCTACCCATGGCTGTTAGAGAGAACCCATGTTGTTCCCAGCCCTCATTTATCTCCCCACATCCTTAGACTATCAGACCTCTCCAAGGCAGGCATACTCTGTTCCTCCACCCTTTCCTTTAATGCATGTCTCTCCCTGCCACACACACCCCCTATTTCAGCCACATTGGCTTTCTTGCTTTCCTTAAAAAACTCTTAAGCTAATCCACCTAGAGGCTTTAAATGGGCTGTTTCTTGCGCCATTAATACCTTTCTTGAACTCTGGACATGGATCTTGTGAACCAAAAGGGGTGCTGTAATAAATAATAAATCCCTAATTGGGCAATTTATGGTGAGTAGTCACCCCCAAGGCTACTCTAGTGTTTTATAAATGGTTACCGTTTATTATATAAAATTTATACAGACTTTGGAATCTAATGAACAAAATAAACTGATGAACAAAATCATCCCAGAGGCATGAAAGCATGGCACAGACAGGGATCTCAGAGAGGAGGGGCATTGGGAGTGGTGAGCAGAGAATGACCAAAGAACTTATATACATATGCTAGAGGCCAGTTGCACGAATTTGTGCACGGGGGTGGAGGGAAGTCAGGCCGGCTGCCCTAATGGAGGCCCATTGGGCCAGGCTGGTGGGGGGAGGGGTTGTGGGTGATTGGCTGATCAGCCCCGCCTCTGATTGTGGTGTTGGGGCTGATCGGGGATGGGGCCAGCTGTGGGGAAGGGCCACAGTGGTTGGCAGCTGGCCCTGCCCTTGAATAGGGTGTTGGGGACTGGTCGGGGCCCAAATGAGGCTTGCTGGCTGCCGCAGTGCAGTGTGCATCATAGCCACCGATCGTTCTAGTGGTTCCACTGTTCCGGTTGCTGGGCTTTTATATATATACATAGATATGCATAGTCCATGGACACAGACATCAAAGTGTATAGGCTTGTGTTGGGGCAGGAAGCAGGTAGGGTGGGCAGTGGTGAATAATGTAGCACATCTGTAATACCCTCAAGTAAAAATTTTTAAAAAGCTAGTTAAGACTTTAGTTAATACATCAAAGAGTTACAGCTGACTCTGAGCATGTCTATATGGATTTTTTTTTAAATCCTCTAATCCTGAGGATATGTTATTATTGATTTTAGAGGTAGAGAAAACACCAATGTGAAAGAAAACACATCATTGTTTTGCTTTCTGTAGCTGCCCCGTGCCCCGTGCCCCAACTGGGGATCAAACTCAAAACCTAGGTTATATGCCCTGACTGAGTATTGAACCCACAACTTTTTGGTGTGCAGAAGGGTGCTCTAAACCAGTGTTTCCCAACCTTCTCTCATGATGAGAATCACCTGGTGGAGTTGTTAAAACACAGATTCCTGAATCCCAACTAAGAAGTGCTAAACTAGAATTTTTGGGAACATATAGGTAAAATTGTATACTTAACTAGTGCTCTAAGACAGATTTTATATACAGAGCACTAAGTTAGGTATGCAATTTTACCTATATGTTCCCAAAAATTCTAGTTTAGCACTTCTTAGTTGGGATTCAGGAATCTGTGTTTTAACAACTCCACCAGGTGATTCTCATCATGAGAGAAGGTTGGGAAACACTGCTCTAAACAACCAAGCCATCCAGCTAGGGCAGAGCATGTTTATAAAGGTATTTGATCAAGGTTAAATTTCCAATACTTAGCTGATAATGTAAACATGCATAGAAATTTAATTAATATATTAAATGAAAAATATATTAAAAATGGCAAAAATAGCATTTATTTATTGAAATAGATTATAAGCTTTCTGAAGGCCAAACAACTGTCCCTTGTTTATTTCCTGTAGTAACTGTTATAAACGTTGCTTTTCAAATGAAAGTAACTGGATTTTATAGAAACTTTTTAGTAAGTTAAATTATATTATTTGTGGTTTTGTCACTTTTATATAGAAAATATAAATATAAATAAGAAGTACCTAAAATATCTTTTAGACATTCATATCCTTTTCTCCATTGCTTATTTCTGTTCTAACAGATTATCCATTCAGTTTCCACAAGCAGTACAATTGGATTTTCTAAGCATGTTAATGCTCAGTGCTCATACTCTACTGGTGGGCGCTCTCAAAACTCCTGGTTCCCATCTATACGTCATTCTGCCTCACGAGTTAGTTTCTCAGAGACACTGAAAGAAAATATTGATTTTTCAAATTTCAAAAAAAGTTCTATCCAAGTCATCTTTGGTATTTGTGAAGAATTAAGAGATAATACCAACCAGTAATGGAAACAAGCCTCAAGTTTAATGTGAGCTTATTAGCTGTTTGAAAAATGTATTTGGGAAAAAAGGAAGTATTCTTATTCCACTGAATTACTTATTAGGTGGGTGGGAACTTTTGAATTCACAATTTTATAACTGCTTAATGCAGATTGGCACATAAAAATATTTTTTTAAGGTAATTATGCTCAAGTTCAGAAAAAAAATCAGTACTATTAGAAATTTTCTTATTTATAAAAGTGAACATTTTAAAGAATAATAACAATTGCCATGTAAAGTGGATTTATGTTCCAAATCTGATTCTTAATCTTAGATTTATGGCATTTTATAAAATTTATGCTTTTAATGTAGCAAATCAAAATTTTTTTACTTTCTACTCCAATCATTGCTTTGTTATCACTTGAATAGTAATACTTGATCAACACAACTCTTTAAACTCTTCATTTTGCTATCTTGTAGGTGAGAACATAGTTGGCTAGTTAGACATAGCCTTTCATATATGCTAAAATAAAAACACTAATTTTCTTTGTAATTCATTTTGATTTATACTCACTGTTTTTTGTTTTTTGGTATTGTGAATACCTATTATTGTTAAAAGCTCTTATAAGAAATTTAGCTTTGACCTCTGAAACAAATTTAGACAGCTTAGTAACTGGATAATCTCTATTAACAAAAGTGCTGTTTTGCTCAATTTATTTTATTTTTAAAATATATTTTTATTGATTTTAGAGAGGAAGGGAGAGGGAGAGAGAGATAGAAACAACAATGATAAGAAAGAACCATCAATTGGCTACCTCCTGCATGCCCCTTAACAGGGATTGAACCCATAATCCAGGCATGTGCCCTTGACCAGAATCAAACCCAGGACCCTCAGTCAGTAGGTCTACGCTCTGTCCACTGAGCCAAAAAAGCTAGGGTTCAATTTTTATATGGAGCAAAATCACAAACATACATATATAAATATAGGTTATATACATAATCCACAACCTCTTTAGGAGTATATGACTTTCAATTTTAGAAAATTTTATTTGTCATAAAATAATTTCTCTTAATTTTGCTTTATGATTAAATTAAGAAGAAACCACTAGGGTTTGTCTTTTTACCTCAAAACTTGTTTACTAATTTGTAATTTTTTTAATAACCTGAAACACTGATTCATTAATATCTCATAGAAGTTAGGTACCACTACTAGCAGTAAGCCAATATCTATTCCAGTGAGTTGATATGTAGCTAACTAGTGAATCCATTTGTTTTGTTTTAAAAATGCTGAAGTTTCCTTCCCTCCAGTTTTAAATTCTTTTGCTTATTTACAGAGTTTAGAATTTTTAGATGTCTTTAAATTGTTATGGTATTTTGTGAAATGTAAAAATGATATGCATGATGCATAACTGTATGTTACAAATTTTAAAAAGAAAAAATTTAAGTATAAAATATTTGTCTTATCTTTACAGGGTATCCCATCGCCTTCCCTTGTCACCCTTCCTTCCTTCTTTGAAAGGAGAAGTCATACTTTAAGTAGATCTACAACTCATTTGATATGAAGCTTAAAAAATCTTATTTTATAGAAACTTAACACCTCATATACAAATAAGGAACTGACTTATATGGTACTTGTCATAAGCACTTGATGAAATCCAGAAAGAAGATAACACTAAACTATGCCAGTTGATTTTCTTCTTGAAAGAGTAAGGTTAACTTCTTACATTTTCCAAGTTAATTTATTAAAAGATTATATTGATTTTGATGTAATTTTTCTCTTTGCTTGAATCCTTCATTTGAAGACCAATATCTTAAGTTATTCATGATACCAGTAGTGCTGCAACCTGACAGATACAGTAAATAAATTTATTGGTGGGTGCCAAATATTCCTGTGGATTTCTTTGTATAGTGCCCATGAATGAATTTTGGAAATACATATTTGTGTATCTCAATTTGTGCAGAAATTAGGTGATATCACAGTACTTAATTATAGTAAAAACCTGCATAGATAACTGATTAAGTAGTGGGGTCTTGTTTCACATGTGCTGTTTGAAGAAGTTAACTGCTCCATTTGCAGTTTAATTTATTCTCAAGTGTCTTTAAGATCTAGCATGTGGATTTAAAAAGATTTGCCCTTATTAAAAAGAATAACAGTTAAAGGAGATTGTTTCAAAATACTTTTGCAAATTGAGATAAGAACAGAAAGATTAAAAAAATAATGTATATTTTGCACTAACATGATATTGGTGTATACTTGTAGCTGCTTCAGAGCCTGTATTTATGGTGATTTTTAGCCACTATCAAATCTTGATTTAATTTGGTAGTGTGTGGGTCATCCTTTATTTTGAAGGATGACCATGGGGAAATTGTAGTGAAAATTGTTTATACTCTTTATGAAATAACTCTAAAACTGACATTAGTTTTATTAATCTGCTGTCAGATATTACATGGATATGTGTATGGTCAACTTTTTATTGTCGTCCCATATAAAATGTAAAATTGAAATACATTTATTTGCTGTTGTAAAATATTTTTCAAACCTTGATATTTTTTTCACAATAGTTTTTTTTTTTTTTTATAGTCAGCAATACAAAATAATCAAGTACTTACAAATAAATTAATTTTTATTTCCTGTTTAGGGATTACTACAAACATTTAATAGTCATTTAACAGTTCTTGGTTATCTTCTTAATAGTTTAACTGACTATATAGATATTTTTCTATACTATGTATGTACCACTTTATTGCTATATTTTAAAAGCAGTTGTATTAGTAAGAACTTTGTAAATAAATACTTAAGACTTGAGTGTACTTTGTGTTTTAATTTTTAATCTGCTCTCTACTTTGCAGAATGGGAATAGTGGATTCTATGATAGTTATATAAAATTATGTTTATGCGCACAAATGCATTTGTCTGGTAGAAATTACACTGCTTTTATCATTTTATTGGGAATAGAACTGTGAGTCCCTCCAAAAAATGTAGTATTTCAAGTGAGAGGAAATGGCATAAAGTATGACATTAGAAACATATTGGATGTACACAAATAAGTTATGAGGTTAAAATCTGATACAAAAATCAGTATATAAATATTATCAACTAGAGGCCCGGTGCATGTATTTGTGCACCAGTGGGGTTTCTCGGCCTGGCCTGTGGGATTGGGCTGAAAAAGCTCTCCCAACATCCCCTGAGGAGTCCCTGATTGTGAGAGGGTGCAGGCCAGGCCAAGGGACCCCACCAGTGCATGATCGGGGCCAGGGAGGGAGGGACCCTGGGAAGGTTTCAGGGCACGTCTAGCATGTCTCACTGAGTCCCAATCGGCTGGACCCCAAAGGCAAGCTAACCTACCAGTTGAAGTGTCTGCCCCATGGTGGTCAGTGCATGTCATAGGGGGCGGTTGAGTGCCCTTAGCATATCAGTAGCATATCACACTTTGGTTGATTGGATGACCAGACACTTAGCATATTAGGCTTTTATTATATAGGATTGTATTTCTTAACACCAGCCATAAACATGCTGAAAATATATATTTTTATTATGGAAATATGATGTCCCCCCTCTCAGGGGACATCAGAATTCTAGCATATCACTCGGATATCCCCTCTCAGGGGACATTGCAGTTTATTAGTGATTACAGGGAATTGAGTTATTTCAACGCACGTTTCCGCCGCAAAGTAGCGTTGAGTAGCTGGTAGCCAATGTCTAGAATGGTTTGGAGTGCAAAGGGTTAAATTACCTGTTACAATAGCATAAAAATTATTGAAGTATTTAATAATCTAATAGAAGATGTAAAGATTTTACAGAGAAGACTATAGAGTTATTTTACACCTTAATAGAGATGCTTTTATCATAGTCATGGATTAGATACATCAATATTGAAAAATAGTTTTGCCCATATTGAACTATAGATTCAAACAAAGCTGATCAAAATACTGACAGTTTTTATGTGTGTATGCCATGATAAATTGTTCTCAAAATTAATACAGAAATACAAAGCATTAAGAATAACCAGTCAGTTTAAGTACAAGGACCTGCTCTATCAGAAACAAGGTTAATTATAAAGTGTAGAAATGAAGACAGTGAGAGGTTAGAGCTCATGGTATACTGAACACAATAATAGATCACAATTGAAAACCCACAATCAGGTAAAAATGGAACTTAGTGGGAAAAGAGTCTACTCAAATGGTTCTGAGAAAAATGGGTATCTTTATTTAAAAAAATAAAACTAATCTCTTTTTTTTTATACTATACAAAAATGAGTTCCAAGGGAATTATAGACCTAAATCTATAATTATAGACCTAAATCTATAATTCTGTGACTTCCACTCTTATGTCTTTTCAAACTAGTTCTTAATTTTAATGTAGATTTATCACTCTTTTCCATAATAATCTTAAACATGTTATATTATGGAAAAGAGTGATAAATCTACATTAAAATTAAGAACTAGTTTGAAAAGACATAAGAGTGGAAGTCACAGAATACATGTACATAATATATGTAATTGACAAGGACTCATATCCAGAATACAAAACAATAATCCAAACATTCCTATAGAAAACCAAGCATTTCACAAATGAAAATTCAAATGGATTTTTTTAAGCTTATTAAATGTTTTTATACATAACTAGAGGCCCAGTGCACGAAATTTGTGCATGGGTGTGTGTGTGTGTGTGTGTGTGTCTAAGCCCAGCCTGGATCCTCTCCAATCTGGGATCCCTCTTACAATCCAGGACTGCTAGCTCCCAATCACTCGCCTGTCTGCCTGATTGCCCCTAACCACTTCTGCCTGCCAGACTGATCACCCCCTAAACACTCCCCTACCAGCCTGTTTGCCCCTAACTGCCCTCCACTGCAGGCCTGGTCACCCCTAACTGCCCTCCCCTGCCAGCCTGATCACCTCCAACTGCCCTCCCCTGCCAGCCTGATCACCTCCAACTGCCCTCCCTTGCCAGCCTGAACAATGCCTAACTGCTCCACTGCTGGCCCAATTGCCCCTGCCTCCTGGTCACCCCCAACTGCCCTCCCCTGCAGGCCTGGTCACCCCCAACTGCCTTCTGCCATCCTGGTCACCCCTAGGTGCCCTCCCCTGCAGGCCTGATCACCCCCAACTGCCCTCCCCTGCTGGCCATCTTGTGGCAGCCATCTTGTGTCCACATGAGGGCAGCCATCTTATGTGTTTGATTGATGGTCAATTTGCATATTACCTCTTTATTATATAGGATAAGAAAGTACAAATAAGATACCATTCATTGCACATGCACCATATTGGCTTGGCCTAGATGGAAAGCAGAAAAGTCTTCCAGGAGTCTGAATTGTGTAACCATTTTCAAAACACTTGGAAATTAACCAATGAGGTTTTAAGATTATGCATACCTTAAAACCCAACAGTTTGAATCTTAGATGTTTATTCCAGAGAAATGTAAGCATATGAATACAACTATCCATGTATAAGAATGTTCATAGCTATATAACACATAATAACCTGAAACTGAAAAATCAGAAATTGATGTTAGATTGATAATACGGTTTGGTCATGCATGGAATGAACTAATGGACTAGCAATGACCTGGATAATTATTGAATGTAAGGAAGTAGATATAAAAGAATAACCACTATATGATTTCACCTAGATAAAATTTAAAAATCGGCAAAGTGATACTCTATTGTGTAAAGTTAGAGAGTTAATTGGCAAACATTCAAAGAAAAGCAAGAAAGTATAATAGCCCTAAAAGCCAACATATTCTATGGCTAAAAATGAGGAAGGGGTACACAATTACTTAAGTGCTGCTGGCAGCATTCTATTACTAAACCTGTGATATTTATACAGTTCATAGTAATTTATTGTTTTATTCAGTTTTTTGAGAAGCCCATAATATTAACATCTCAAGGTTAAGGGAGAGATAGAGCAAATAAACAATTTTAGGTAAGATCTACATCTGGACATAATATAAATAACTTTCAAAATCCAAGAAACAGATTGAAGAGTGAATGTTTTCCATTTCTTAGTTTAACATGACCTTGAGATATATATATTAGAACAGGGAAGGAAAATGGTAGTCTAACCTCATTTAAGACTCTTGTGGAACTATTCTAAAATTGCTACTATTCTAAGCAAAGTGTGTTCACATTGTATAAAAAAGATTATGCATCGTTATTAAGTTGGGTTTATCTGTGGAAGGCAAGGTTGCTTTAATCATACAAAAGCAATGTAATTCACCACAACAGTTAAGTATTTGGTTGCCTATATGATAGATATACAAAAGTTAAAAGCTTTTCTCCAAGTTGGCTATATCCATTTTGCATTTGAAGCAACACATTAAAGATTTTCCTTACAATAGTGACAAGTTTATAAAATCCCTTGGAATAAATTTAATGAGAAAGGTACAGGCCTATGTAAATACAAACTCTTATTAAAGGGCATGAATCTTGAATGACTGTAGAGACTTATTTTTCCTGGATGATAATGCCTATTGATGTTTTAGAGGAAGGATGAGGGAGAAAGAGTAACATCCATGTGAGAGTGAAACATCCATCAACTTCCTCCTGTACATCTACTGGGGATCAAGCCGAAACCTGGACATGTGCCCTGACCCGGAATTGAGCCCTGACCTGGTTCATGGGTTGATGCCAAACCACCGAGCCACACCAGCCAGGTTGATTCCATTTAAAAAAATTGTTCCGGAATTTATTTCTAAACTCACTGCATTTCCACTTAGTATATTATTTTTTTTCTTATTTATTATTATTATTTTTTTTTTTTTCAGGGGTTGTGGTTTTTTTTTTTTTCTTTTGATACCATTTTATTTTATTTATTTATTTTTAAATCAATCTTTATTGTTCATATTGTTACAAAGGTTCCTCATTTCTTCCCCCCTCCACCAGGTTCCCACCCCACCCTCCGCCCCGTCCCCATCCCCCATTGTCCTCATCCATAGGTGCAGTTTATGTTCAGTCTCTTCCTCCCTCCCTTTCCCTATAGTAAATCCCTTTTCAGATAGTAAATCAGTTACTTAGCATTTTCTCATATCAATAATACCACCACATGCCCAATGATACATTTCACACAAAAGACATTTCCAAATAGGTCAACCAGCCTCATCCAGGCCCCACCCAAGGCACTCACAGATCAACACCCCAGCGCTATACTAACTCAACACATCCAGATCTAAGCCTTCATCACTTGATTCAGCAGACCCTCAAGTTCCCGCAAAAGTTTCCAGCCATGTCTGAGAGTCAGCGGTGGGGCAGGGGCAGGCGAGGAGCGAGCTGTTCCGGGCCTGGCTGCTCCGGGTCTGGCCTCTGTTGCTCTGGTTCGTTCCACAACCAGCTGCTCCGGGTCTGGTCACCGCCGCTCCCGACCTAGTTGCTCTGGACCGGGCTGCTGCTGCTCCAGGCCTGGCCGCACCCGACCCGGCTGCTCTGGGCCTGGCCACTCCCAGCCTGGCAGCTGCTGCTCCGGGCCTGGCCGCACCAGACCTGGCTGCTCCCGCCCTGGCCGCTCCCAGCCTGGCAGCCGCTGCTTTGGGCCTGGCTGCTCCCAGCCTGGCAGCTGCTGCTCCGGGCCTGGCCACACCCGACCCGGCTGCTCCGGGCCTGGCCACTCCCAGCCTGGCAGCCGCTGCTTTGGGCCTGGCCGCACCAGACCCGGCTGCTCCGGGCCTGGCCACTCCTAGCCTGGCAGCTGCTGCTCCGGGCCTGGCCGCACTAGACCCGGATGCTCTGGGCCCGGCTGCCCCAGGCCCGGCCACTCCGAGTCTGGCCGCTCCCAGCCTGGATGCTCCGGGCTTGGCCACTGCTGTTCTGGGCCTGGCTGCTCCCAACCCGGCTGCTCTGGGCCCGGCTTCTCCGGGCCCGGCCACTTCGGGTCTGGGTGTTCCTGGACTGGCCACCCTGGGCTTGGCTGCCTCCGCCTCAGGCCTGGCTGCCACTGCCCCAGGTCTGGCTGCTCCAGTGCTGGCTGTTGTTGCTCTGGTTCTGGCTGCTGCTGCTCTGGGGCCTGGCCGTTGCTGCTCCGGGCCCGGTTGCCATTGCTTTGTGCCTGGGCACTCTAGGCCTGGCCGCCGCTGTTCCAACATTCTGTCCTTTTTTTTTTAAAACGCATTTATGTTGCAATGTTGGCTGGTGAGTTGAGTTCTGACTTAGTCTTTGATTTTTCAAGATCTTCTTTCTTAAGTAATTTTACTATCTTTTTGCTCTCACTTGATTTCTTCACATTGAGAACTTTGGTTTCTTCCTCCTTGTCCTGGGAGCTCAGCAGGTTGGCCTGTAGCACCCCTTTGTTCACCGCGGGCTCCTGCGCTGCTCCAGCCTGTTGCCGGGGTCAGCTCCGCCCAGGAAGCAGCCTCTGGCCTTGGCTCTGTTGCCCACGCTCAGAGGTCAAAGGCTCAGGGGCTGCCCCCCACCTGGGGGCCCTGTTGCCCGGCTCCCTGCCGGAGCCCGGCTGGCTGGTGTCCGGCAGGGGCTCCTGTTCCCTGTCGCATTCCTCCAGTCTGGAGCTTTTTTTTTTTCTCCTTCCTGCTAGGGGAGTCTAGGATTAGAGTCAACAGACTGTCCTCTGCGCGCAGTGCGCGCGACTCCGGGGGCCCTGCTTTTCGCCACTCTCCTGGGATTCCGCCTCACAGCCCCATCTCCCCCTGCCCTAGCCTGGGTCCCCAGGGTCTGGCTCATAACTGGGGCTCAGCGCTGCCGGTTCGGGGGTTCAGCCCAGGCTGGGGGTTTTATTTCCTTCCTGCTAGGGAATGCCAGGCAACACCCAGCCCTCTCCTCCTCTCCGGCTGCAACCTCTCCGCACGCGCGTGCGAGCGCGCAGCATGTCTCCGTACCTTAGGCTTTTCTTCAGCTCCTCTGATTTTCCTTCTGGTTTTCTCTTTCCTTCTTGTTGTAGAATTTTCAGTCAGTTGACTACCTGTAGCTCTGGGCGATGTCCACTCTACATTTTAGTTGTATTCCATTGAAATTGTTGTGTGCTGCTGCGGTTAGGTGTATACCCGAGCAGCCATCTTGGATCCTGGTTGTGGTATTTTTCCATGAAGAAGTAGACGGTACACATTTATGGTCGCTGGGCCCTGAGGGCGACCTTTCTGCGGCATTCTCCGGGAAAGCCCATCTCTCTGGCATCCAGTCTGGACCAGGGGAAGGTGGGGCTTCTGCCCTTATTTATTATTTTTGAGATATAACTGACATTTGTTTTAGGCATACAACATAATGGTCAATATTTGTATATATTTGACAAATGATCACATATACCATCCATCACCACATGTAGTTACAAAATTTTTCATGTGTGATGAGAATTTTTACAATTACTCTTATTCTGACTTTTGTGTATGCTGTATCCCCTCCCTGGGATGACCTTCTCCATTTTTGCTTAACTTTCTCAGGCCAGGTTAGTTCCCCTCATACAGCAGCACCCTATCTTTACCTTCGCCATACAATTAATATTCTGCTATTTTTTTGTTAAGGGGGGTGGTAATTTGTCTGTTAAGCTACATTATCAATCTCTGGCACAGAACCGGACAGATAACAGGTACTCAGAAACTTGGAATGGTTCCCACATTTATATGAAAGCTGTAAATTAGGGAAAGTGAAGCAACTATATCACTGAGAAAAAGAATAACCACATTCCGTGTTTGTCTACATACCTTTGGGGTTTTAGTTCCTCTCAGAAGGTGTTTATGTAACTTGTTCCTTTCAGGTGTACCTTAGGAAGAATGCGGGGTTTAAGCATTGCACGGAGTGATAGGTAAAGAGATAAGAAGGCATCAGCTCTGACATGCTAGAGTGGTCCAAAGAGCAGTCTTCTAGCTACTGATGGAAACAATACCTTGAAGATCACCTGCCTGCAAGAAATGTGAAACTGAGAATCTGGGAAGCCATGTCTTAGAGAGTTTCAGCCCTCCAGGAAATGGCACCCACATGCTGGAACTGGAGAAGCAGCGTGTGAGCCCGGAGGAAAAGGCCGGGATCACATGTGGAGTTGGAATTGGGATGCTAGGCACTAACTTTGCACCTCCCCAGGATCTGTGACTCCCCGCCAAGAGGTGTGGCCCTGCTGTAACCTTGGAGAGTGTGGCACAGATTTGGGGAAATATTTTTGGCCGAAAGGTTATTTTTTTACTTCCAAATGTATCTTTCAGACTGAATTCATTGGCAGAGGAATAGATTCAGCTTGATTTGTTTGGTGCTCTTGATTTCAACATTTGTAGAATTAATTTGTGCCAAATTTATTATCGCTTAATTTTTTAAATGAAAAATTATATAATTCTTGATTAGGAAAATAATAAAAGCTCATAAGGATTTCTAATTTTAGTGTTACTAACAGTTACCTCCTTAACTTTAAATAATATAAAACACTGCTTTTCTTCAACTATTCACTTTAGGCATTATATTTATTTGCTAAACTTCCAAGAAGCTAAGAAGTATAATTTCTCTGCTTCTCTTCCTTCAACTGAAAGTTATTTTTGTTGCCCAGACAGTGTGCCTCAATGGTTGAGCATTGACCTAATAACCAGGTGGTCACGGTTCGATTCTTGGTCAGGGCACATTCGCTGGTTGTGGGCTCGATCCTTGGCGTGGGACATGCAGGAGGCAGCCGATCCATGATTCTCTCTCATCATTGATGTTTCTCTCTCTCCCTCTCCCTTCCTCTCAGAAATTAATAAAATATATTTTTTAAAAAATGATTAAAGTTATTTTTTTAATTTTTAATTTTGCTGAGGTAGCATAGAATAGCTCCCAAATGATGTTAATGTTAAACATCTATTAAGTGCTTACTATATACCACTAAGCATTTTGTATACACTGTACATTAACTCATTTTTCCTCACATTGGACCTATGAAAGAGATTAATTATCCCTATTTTTTTAGACATGGAAACTGAGGCACTGAGCAGTTACATAACTTACACACGGTTACTAGTTAGTGGGTGGTAGAGCTGGGATGGCTCTGTTATCTGTGCTAGTTATTGTGCCCTGCTGTTTCCCCACAGAGGAGGCATCAACACCTGGCCTTCCCTCCACCTCACCTTTCCACTCTCACTGTGTATCTGCTGTCTCCCTGCATCTAACACTTCTTTTTCTCTTTTCACCCCCATATACATCTTATTCACTTACTTTCTGGAGCTAAATTATTTTTTTTTTCTCACTCTGTGGCTCTTCTCCCTCAGAGGAAGCCCCATTTTCTATCTGCTCCCAGATCCCAGAAGTGAAGACGCAGCCCCTCCAAGTCCCGGCCATGGGGAGTCGGGGGGTGGGGGGAAGGGTGGTGCCTAGGTCTCTTAGGCACAGAGTCTTGGGGCTCCTGGGTGAGATGTACCCTGGGTGGAGGGCCTCATGGAGGACAGAGGGAGGTGGAGATCCTGGTGGAGAGCATTGAACTCCACTGAAAAAACAATTCTGTGTTGTCAAAATCACTAACATACGTTCTGTGATGTAACATTTTAAAGCTTTCCTGTTCGGCTAATAGGTTAATTCAGAGGTTCAACACTTGATGCACAGCATTTGCATGATTATGACTACGTGAATACTCTCCAGTGTAGAGACAAGTAATACATTAGGGTTATACACTCAATGTTTCAACCTTGGTACCAGCCAAAGCTAAATGGTCCTCATAACCAGTTCCGATGATTTCCAGTTCTTCTCAGCAAGCCCTCCTCCAGCTGCTCAGAATCATACCACACTGTAGTTCTCATGGTTTTTGGGACATGACTTTCTTGTAAAGGTTTTCTTGTGTTCCTTTTTGCTTTCTCCCCCTCACCTGTCATTAAAACCACAAACTTTGTAACCCTACCTCCCAGTGTTGTTGAGTAGAGAAATTTTAATTAATTTCTCTTCATCTTCCTATCTTCCTGTCTTCCTCCTTACCTCTAACCTTGAATTTGGAGCCTTTGGGGTTCTGACATCTCTCTTTTTTGCTCCTTTTCCTCCTGCTGTGAATTCTAGATCCCTGCTTTCCCAACTGGTTTTATCGTCAATAGGCTTCATCCTCTTTCCATTTTTTAGAAACGTATTCACAACACTCCTTTAGCCTGGCTGGTGTGGCTCAATGGTTGAGTGTCAACCTATGAACCAGGATGTTATGGTTTGATTTCCAATCAGGAAATTTAGTACCAGTTTCTTGAGCTTTTTGTATTATGTCTGGTTGCAGGCTCCATCCCCAGTGTGGGGCGTGCAGGAGGCAACTGATCAGTGATTCTCTCTCCATTGATGTTTCTATCCCTCTCTTCCTCTCTCTTCTTCTCTGAAATTAATAAAATTTTTTTTTTTTTTTTAAATCTCTCATTTTCTCTTTTGTCCACTTTTATCACATAACTTCTTCCTCTTTCTTGGTAGAGTCTTTACTGTGTAACCATTAGTGTTTAAGCTTCATCTTGAACTAGAAATCCTAATTTGGTCCTGTGTGTGTGTGTGTGTGTGTGTGTGTGTGTGTATAAAAGCAGAAATGTGTAAAAATGACTTTAAAAAAGCATGTAAAAAAAGCATTTGTTTCTTTAAAACTGTCTTAGATATGGATGAATAGAAATATGACTTACAAATACCTAAACATTAAAGAAGATAATTTCAGGATATTATTCTCCACCTTCCACCTACCCTAGGCTGGTAACACAGAGAACACTTTGTTATTAGATCCCTCATTAATTAGACTCCTCAGGTTAAGCACACTTAAAGTGCAATAATAATTGATGCTCACATGTATGGCCTTAAGGTAATACAAGACCCAAAAGCATCTTCATAATTATTGGAACAGAGTTTAATTATGTTTCAGATTAATTCTAGTGCAAATTATTCTAAGCTAGGTCTATAGACATTTGCGACAAATATATTTATTGCCTTATATTATGGGAAGGATTTGAGGTGTTTTTCATAGAAATAAACCCCCAAAAGGTGGAAAACAGTGGCAAAAAGAATAGTCCTGGGAGAGAGGATGTTAGGGCTGAGGTTGGTACTCAACGCAAGTGCCTGCAGAGTGCCTGGTGCCTTTGTTAGATGTTCGCCACACATTTTATTCTGAATGTTCTAACAACAGAACAAAAGCCAGTCCCTCTGCCAGCAGGACCAATCCCTTGATTCACAGCGCCTGTAAAATAAAAACAGTTTGATGTGGAGGAGAACTGTTGCTGGAATAAAGGCTGGGGCAACTTTAACTTCCTGTGGGATCTGGTGGGGAAGGTGTGTTTAATGCAGTGTATGATGTTGTAGTAACTATAGCAATATGACGCATATGGGAGTTGTAATAATAGGAACAAACAGGACTCTCTAGGGCACAATTACAAGCACCCTTGCTCTCCCTCCCACTCCTACACCACAGCCTCTATCCATTTGATGCCTGTTGGTTTTCCCCACTCCTTTTGTGAAATTTAGGACCAGTCTCTTGAGCTTTTTGTATCATTCTCAGAAAACAAATTGTTTCTTTTCACTTTTAGTCCTTAGACTAGTCTCCTTTATAATTCTTTCTAGAGGCCTGGTGCACGAAATTTGTGCACTTGGGGGGTGTCCCTTCACCCAGCCTGCACCCTCTGGCAGTCCAGGAGCCCCCAGGGGATGTCCAACTGTGGGAGTACACTGACCACCAGGGGGCAGCTCCTGAATTGAGCATCTGCCCCCTGGTGGTCAGTGCGGATCATAGCTACCAGTCATTCCCCATTTGATCGATTTGTATAGAAGCCTTTTATGCCTGTAGGATTGGGTCGAAACCAACTCTCCAACATATGCTGAGGGCTCCTGGATTTCGAGAGGGTGCAGGCCAGGCTGGGGGACCCCACCGGTGCACAATCGGGGCCTGGGAGGGATGTGGGAGGTTGACCCAGCTGGGGAGGGACTGGTCAAGGGCTCAAAGGTGTGTCCAGCCCATCTCTCTTAGTCCCAATCAGCTGGACCCTAGCAGCAAGCTAACCTACTGGTTGGAGCATCTGCCCCCTGGTGGTTAGTGCACATCATAGCAAGTGTTTGAGCAGCCTTAGCATATCATTAGCATATTATATGTTGATTGGTTGAATGGACAACCAGACGACCAGACACTTAGCATATTAGGCTTTTATTATATAGGATTAATGTTCAGGCCACCAAAATGATAAGAACTATGAGCTTTATTTGAAGTTCAACTTTTCTTTTCCCACAGGCTGGGTTGGAAGTCTGTGGTGATCAAGGGAGGGGGCATTGTCTTGGATCTTGCTTTTTCTCAGGTCTTGACATTTTGTTTCTTTCCTTTCTTATACCCTCTTTCTTTTTCATTTTTTAAGTGAGGTATATTTTATCTATCTATCTATCTATCTATCTATCTATCTATCTATAATCTATTTATTTTTACTGATTTTTTGTTTAAGAGAAAGGGGGAGGGAGAGAGAGATAGAAACATCAATGGGTTGCCTCCCACATACATCCTGACCAGGGATCCAACTGCAACATGGTATGTGCAATGACTGGGAATTAAGTCCTCCATCTTTTGGTGTGTGGGAACAAGGCTCCAACTACTTGAGCCACTCCAGCCAGCGCTATACCTGCCTTTCTTACTCCTGTGACTAAGCTGTCCCAGATTCCTCTTATTTGGGAAGAGAGGAGGTCAGGGTCAGGAAGCATCTTACTTGACTGATAGTGCTGTCCCCATGCTGTTGGTGCAAGTGTCGCTAGCGCTCCCTGCCACTGCCTCAGGATACAGCAGTGCCTGTGCCCTTCACATTTGTCGAGCTCAGTAAATGTTCCCCTTTGAGCCCCTGACATTGAGGTAAATGGGAAACATCCGTTTTCCTCCCAAGGGAGGAGGGAGGGAAAATGTCACAGCACTGCAGGTTTTCCTCCTCTGCCTCTGACAGGGTGATGAGCTGAAGTCGAAAGACCAGTTCCTGACATCTGCTCTACAAGTCTCCTTGGTCATCTACTGTTTGACTGTCTGCTTCTGGGCGGCCCCTGCTGAAACGGATACTACTTGAGCCACAAAAAGGAGTCCCATTGTAATATATCGTTCCCTTTTCAATAAAGTTTTGCCATACAAGTGGATGGGAAATATTGTGAAAGTGCCTTTCTGTTTTGAGGACCAAAACAATGTGGTTCAGGTTGATGGTGTTTTATTCTTATTGATTTATCTATTTCCCCCATTTAAACTATAGAATTGATACCAACTCATTTTTGAGAAGCATTGATGAGCAAAATGAAAAATTATTAAAATTACTCTGTCCCATCTTTCAGGGATAGTTACCATTGTTTAAAAAAATATATTTTATTGATTTTGTTCAGAGAGGAAGGCAGAGAGATAGAGAGTTAGAAACATCGATGAGAGAGAGTCATCGATCAGCTGCCTCTTGCACACCCCCCACTGGGGATATGCCCGCAACCAAGGTACATGCCCTTGACCGGAATCGAACCCGGGACCTTTCAGTCTCCAAGCCGACTCTCTATCCATTGAGCCAAACCGGTCTCAGCAGGGATAGTTACTATTAACCTTGGTTTATATCCTTTTATATTCTTTTATTATTATAATGGACTAGCGGCCTGATGCATGAAATTTGTGCAAGAGTAGGCCTTCCTTCCCTTGGCTGTTGGCACCGGCTTCCCTCTGACACCTGGGATCCAGGCTTCCCTCGCAGCCCAGCTTTGTCCCGAAGGTCATCTGGAAGGACGTCCAGCCTAATTAGCATATTACGCTTTTATTATTATAGATGATCCTTGCCATTTGAATCTCACTATGCAAATCTTTGTTTAAAAGACTTATAAAAAAATTTCCCCGAAACTCACTATCCGAAAGGAAAACTTATAACAAATCCACATTTCATAGCAGCAAAAACCGTTTAGTTTCTGCACGAATTCAGGGGAGCACGCTGTGGTCAATTCTCAGCTTTTCTTTTGATAACACTGAATCTGTGCTTGCACCATTTAAACATGTGCACCATCTCATCACATTCCCTATATTATTATAAGAGAATGTCTCCTAAGAACGCTAAAAAGCCTGCAAAGGAAGTGGATGAACCCATGCATTGCAGAACACTATTGACAAAGGTGACTGAACTGCAAAGCAAATTTTTAACGTTGATGAAATTGGGCCATTTTGGAAACGCATGCAATCCCGTGTGTTCATTTCAGAAAAGGAGACAGAAGTGTCAGAACATAAACCATATATAAAAAAAGGCTAACACCATTTTAGAGTGAATGAGATATTAAGTTGAAACTTCTGCTAGTGTGTCTGTCACTTCAACCCATTCCCCCCCCCCCCCTCCTCCATGCCTTTTAAGGACCATTGAAGAGTGAAATGCCTGTTGATGACATTCAACTCATAGAACCGGGTGACCAAGGCAGAGCTCAGTAATTACATGAGGAGCTGTCTCTATTTATCAACGAATACACAGGATGGAAAACTTGCAACCAAGGCTTTTTTTGATAACAGACAAGTCTCCCAGATGTCCTCCTGCTGCTGAAGTTGCAGAGATAAGTTCACAGGGGTCTTTTCGCCTTCTGGCATCCGGTCACCACTGTAGCCTCTGGACCCGAGAGTCGCTGTGGCCTTCAAGGCAGTTGTTTCGGATGGAGATGCAGTATGTATGCGGCGCTTATGTGCTGATATACGGTCTGAGGATTGTGGCAACACTGCTTCGACGAAGGATTTATGGAAGAGTTTTGACATTCAGAAGGTCTTCGCATTTGTCACTGGGGCTTGGCATGTATCATAACACACAATAAATGATGTATGGGGGAAACTAGCCCCACGATGGTTGCTGACTTCCAAGGTTTGGGGGAAGTGATTAACGCAAAGTAACAATTCTAAATCTTGCGAAGAAGGCTAGATTTAGTGGGGTGGAGGGTACAAACAACTTACGGCCAAGAAACTCGTTCCTCTGGATGTACATTCAGGTCAAAGGAAGAGGAACCATAAATAGCAGGTGCAGGGTCTTTAGAAAACTCGGAATTATGCAGATAAAAGGTTTGTTCTTGCATGTCTATTTCATACTGGGGGCCCATCATTATCTACAGTTTTAGATAATGGCTCCTAGCCACTCATTTCTAGATTAAAGTTAAAAAGAGATGAGTGTCCTCAAGGCCCCTGCACTGGAATTAGGAGACTGCAGTGGTTTGCCATTTCGCCGGCTCTCTGCTGGCTTATTCCCACTCCCCTTCACCCACTGCTGACAGCAACAGTGTCTCTTCAACAGCATCCTCCGTCTATCTCTTCCTAACCTGCTCCTTAATCTCAGAATCGTTTAAAAAATTCCACGTTTGCTTATTTAATTAATGGTATTGACACACATTATGTAACATTCAAATTATAGTATTTTAAAAAATTTACATTATAGCACACTAGAGGCTGGGTGCATGAATTTGTGCACAGATGGGGTCCCTCTGGGTGACTTGCAGGGATCTGGCTGAAATCCAAAGTCCAACGCTGCCTGCAGCTCATACTTGCCGCTCTTGTTCATCCTGGCCTCCCTGTGCCAGCCGAGATCGATTGGGAAAGGTTTGCACTGCCATAGCACTGCTTACCAACCATGGGCCCTGCTTCTGGCATCCTCCCAAGGTGAGTGGACTGCAGGGTCTACAACATCCCGGGAGTCCCGGATTGCAGATTGTGAGAGGGCCCAGGCCAGGCTCAGGGACCCCACTCGTGCATGATCAGGCCAGGGAATGGGCTAGGGAGGGACTGTGGGAGGGCTCCAGGGTGTGTCTGGCCCATCTCACTCAGTCCGCATTGCCCTGACCCCAGCAGCAAGCTAACCTACCAGTCAAAGGATCTGCCCTCTGGTGGTCAGTGCATGTCATAATGAGCAGTTGAGCAGCCTTAGCATATCATTAGCATATTATGCTTTGATAGGTTGTTTGTTCTGCCGTTCATCTACTTGCATATTACCCTTTTATTATCTAAGATGCTTGTTCCATTATACAAATAAAACTAATTTCTACTGTATTGTTGTATATTACATGAAAATATATCCACTAAAAAGCCCAAGAAGTATTAAATAATGATGTAGTTAATATATTTAGGTAGAAATCCTTGAGAATGTTATTATATAGCTGTTTAAGAATACTTAAGTACATTTTGGAAAGTTGGTTGGGCTCAAAACAGATTACATATTTTTCTTCTATATAAAATAATGGAATATTTTTGCCAACTCCTTCACTACCTCCAAATTTGATATCTAGCATTTCAAACCTGTATATTAATTTATTTATAATTCACAAAAATGGGCTACTGTCTTATTGACTTGAATCTGCTCTTTCACAAAACATCATAACCATATCTCTATATAAATAAACAACACTGATATTTATAGAAATACATCATTTGCCCTATTTGTGTAATGGATAAGCCAAGCCTTGGAACATCAGTCACAGCCACAGCTCCCTTCTGAAGGCTTTCTATCCATGACTCTCTCTTGAGGGAGCAGGGCCACATCGTTTCTTACAAAAACCAGGAAGCTGTTTCTTATCACGTGACTCCGCCACTCTGGTCACAAGCAGAGGAGGGCACTTACCTCAGAGTCTGCAAACTCAAAAGCCAATGGAGGCCAGCAAGGAAGCAGGTAGATGGCGTGAGACAACAGAGAACTCACTGGAGGCTACAAAGAACTGGAGAGAGCGGGCCCTGTCTCAAGGAGGAGACCAATAAGCAGTTTTTGCCAACTGTTGCCATCCAGAAATAGACCAATTATTACCCAGACCTTTGGATTTTCAAGCAAAGCTAAACATTTCTATTTTTAAACAAAATCCCCAGGTCTCCTCACTGTGTGGGCTAAACAAAGCTCAGGCCAAACAAATCATGTCTATGGGCTAGAGTTAGGATTGCAACCTCTGATCTCTCTAAGGGCACTCAATGTGGACATTTAGTGGCCCAGAACCTATGAGATGGCCTGCCACAGAGCTTGCTGTCAGAGACGATGGCAATTAACATGACCAATTGTATTATTTTGAGAATTGAACATATGCTAGGATTTGGTCAGTGACATGGAAACAGAAGAAAGAAGATCCTTATGGGAAAGGTTGGCTGGGGAGGAATAAAGCAGCAGATACCAAGGATTAGGGAAAGTTATGATTACTAGTAGCTAAATAACATGGTTGAGGGTAAGGTAGTTGGTTGGTAGGAACAATAGTAGCAGTTAGATAGTAGCTGAGTCATAATAGGTAGGATTAGCAATTCAGCAAGGAGAAAAGGACCAATACTCTAGTTCCTTAGGCTGCGGGCTCTTGCATGACTCTTCAGTTCTTTAATTTCATTCTAGTCTTTGGGAAGTCTTAACAGATGACTGGGGCTTGCACTTCCTGTGAGATATGTTTTTGGTTCCACTGAAGCGTAACTGTGGGTAAGGCTCCCAACTTCCTTTCTGTGCCATTAGTATTCCAATCAGTATTCCCTTACTTAAAAGCAAATTGAAAAAAATCTCTGGTTATAACAACAACAACAACAAAAATTCTAACAGTATGAATGTACCATATTTATTTAATCCAATTCCTTATTGTTGAACATAAGATTATTTCCAAGTTTCAACTTACAATAGTCCCTTCTTTTCCATGATTTTATTTTCTGAGGTCTCAGTTGCTATGGTTAACTGCAGTCCAAAAACATAAAACGGAAAATTTCAGAAATAAATAATTCCTAAGTCTTAAGATGCGTGCCATTCCGAGTAATGCCTAGCTCTGGGCCCCCCAGGAGGTGAACCATCCCTTTGTCCAGTGTATCCACGCTGGGTCTGATACCGCCTGTCAGTCACTTAGTAGCTGTCTATATGACCCGAC